>NW_026889782.1:38450000-38885414 GCF_033153115.1 Saccostrea echinata | reverse complement strand
GTATATACTTCGACGTCGCTCCAGAAATAATTTATTCTATGAGACATAATTCTGTGTATCGTTTCTACTTCGTCATAGTAACTATAATAGCTCTTTCGAATACTATTCCTCCTTTATTTCTGGTTTGATTTCAATTATACTTGATTTATATTCTGTTAATTTTATTCTGTTCTCGAGGATTCCAGTTGGCATGGTTACCGTAAAATCCCGTGTATTGGCCGCACTTTTTTTCGTCAGAAAATCGTTCAAAAGTAGGGGTGCGCTCAATGCATAGGAACAAAATTCAACCCCTTTTTTTCCAGGTCGTTTTCACAGTGCCAAGGACCATTTTCTTCAATTGATTACTCTTCGTTACAAGTTACGTCTAAGTTTACTACTATTACTCTAATTTCAGACATTCATATACATCAGTCCTACCTGTTGTAGTCGTATACATCTACCCTATCTGTTGGAAGAAAGATATTTGTTTCATAATAATAAATCATAATGAAAAACGATCTCTGTTTTTCTTTTATTTCCATTGTGTATTCCGCCATTTTGAACTGCTGTCGCTTATATCATCTACAATTGTACACACAAATTGCATGTAGCTTAAAACATAAATAATACCAATAAACGATTAAACACCTATAATCTTTGTTATATATTCTGAATTATCTTTAATGTTGTATTTTATTATTTTTTTTTATTTCAGATATGCATTTATAGGCGCAATTCGTTAGGCATTGTATTGTCGCGTCATTGCTATATATATCATAGACTACTAAATTGTCACGTAGGCTATGCCCTAACAAAAAAATACTATAGTAAACTATAGTTAACTATAGTTTACTATAGTTAACTATACTAAATCAAAGTTCCAAAGTTTTTACTATAGTAAATCAAAGTTCAAAAGTTTTCACTATAGTAAATCAAAGTTCCAAAGTTTTCACAATAGTAAATCAAAGTTCCAAAGTTTTTACTATAGTAAATCAAAGCTCTAAAGTTTTCACTATAGTAAATCAAAGTTCCAAAGTTTTTACAATAGTTAATCAAAGTTCTAAAGTTTTCTCTATAGTAAATCAAAGTTCCAAAGTTTTTACTTTTGTTAATCAAAGTTCCAAAGTTTTTTACTATAATAAATCAAAGTTCCAAATTTTTTACTTTGATACTATAGTTAACTATAGTAAACTATAGTTAACAATAGTTTACTATAGTATTATTTGTTACGGTGGCCATTTTTCTTTTTTACAATTATCACCTGAACACATGTAAGTAAAGCTTTTTTGAATATCATAAAATGTCAAGAATGGGAATCAAAAACATAATTCCACGGGTTTTACTATAGTAAATCCAAGTATCAAAGTCTTTACTATAGTAAATCAAAGTTTCAAAGTTTTTACTATAGTTAATCAAAGTTCCAAATTTTTGCTATAGTTAATCAAAGTTTCAAAGTTTTTACTATTAGTAAATCAAAGTTCCAAAGTTTTCACTACAGTAAATCAAAGTTCCAAAGTTTTCACTATAGTAAACCAAAGTTTTTACTATAGTAAATCAAAGTTCCAAAGTTTTCACTACAGTAAATCAAAGTTCCAAAGTTTTTACTATTGTTAATCAAAGTTCCAAAGTTTTCACTATAGTAAATCAAAGTTCCAAAGTTTTTACTATTGTTAATCAAAGTTCCAAAGTTTTCACTTTAGTAAACCAAAGTTCCAAAGTTTTTACTATAGTAAATCAAAGTTCCAAAGTTTTCACTACAGTAAATCAAAGTTCCAAAGTTTTTACTATTGTTAATCAAAGTACCAAAGTTTTCACTATAGTAAACCAAAGTTTTTACTATAGTAAATCAAAGTTCCAAAGTTTTCACTATAGTAAATCAAAGTTCCAAAGTTCTCACTATAGTAAACCAAAGTTTTTTACTATAGTAAATCAAAGTTCCAAAGTTTTCACTACTGTAAATCAAAGTTCCAAAGTTTTTACTATAGTTAATCAAAGTTCCAAAGTAAATCAAAGTTCCAAAGTTTTCACTATAGTAAATCAAAGTTCCAAAGTTCTCACTATAGTAAACCAAACTTTTTTACTATAGTAAATCAAAGTTCCAAAGTTTTCACTACAGTAAATCAAAGTTCCAAAGTTTTTACTATAGTAAATCAAAGTTCCAAAGTTTTCACTATAGTAAACCAAAGTTTTTACTATAGTAAATCAAAGTTCCAAAGTTTTTACTATAGCAAATCAAAGTTCCAAAGTTTTCACTACAGTAAATCAAAGTTCCAAAGTTTTTACTATAGCTAATCAAAGTACCAAAGTTTTCATTATAGTAAATCAAAGTTCCAAAGTTCTCACTATAGTAAACCAAAGTTTTTTACTATAGTAAATCAAAGTTCCAAAGTTTTCACTACTGTAAATCAAAGTTCCAAAGTTTTTACTATAGTTAATCAAAGTTCCAAAGTTTTCAATATAGTAAATCAAAGTTCCAAAGTTCTCACTATAGTAAACCAAAGTTTTTACTATAGTAAATCAAAGTTCCAATGTTTTCACTACTGTAAATCAAAGTTCCAAAGTTTTTACTATAGTTAATCAAAGTTCCAAAGTAAATCAAAGTTCCAAAGTTTTTACTACAGTAAATCAAATTTCCGAAGTTTTCACTATAGTAAACAAAGTTTTTACTATAGTAAATCAAAGTTCCAAAGTTTTCACTACAGTAAATCAAAGTTCCAAAGTTTTCACTATAGTAAACCAAAGTTTTTTGCTATAGTAAATCAAAGTTCCAAAGTTTTCACTACAGTAAATCAAAGTTCCAAAGTTTTCACTATAGTAAACCAAAGTTTTTACTATAGTAAATCAATGTTCCAAAGTTTTCACTACAGTAAATCAAAGTTCCAAAGTTTTTACTATAGTAAATCAAAGTTCCAAAGTTTTCACTATAGTAAACCAAAGTTTTTACCACAGTAAGTCAAAGTTCCAAAGTTTTCAGTACAGTAAATCAAAGTTCCAAAGTTTTTACTATAGTTAATCAAAGTTCCATAGTAAATCAAAGTTCCAAAGTTTTCACTATAGTAAATCAAAGTTCCAAATTGTTTACATTGATACTATAGTTATCTATAGTACACTATAGTTAACTATAGTTTACTATAGTATTTTTTTGTTAGGGTGGCCATTGTTTTTTTAACAATTATCACCTGAACACATGTAATGAAAGCAACAATTTTTTTTAAGAACTTTATTAACAATACTATAGTTAAATCACAAGCACATAGATACAATCAAGCACATTAACTAGCACATTCAACTTCAAAAATAAAAATTGTCATTTAGCACGTCACAGCACTGATTGTCTACATTGACACTAATTCACTGGCGACCATGAATGTTCCAGTTGACGTCTTCCTCCTCAAATCCTTGGAATTCCTCTTCCTCACTGTCACTTTGGAAGAGATTGGCGTATTCTTCCTCGGTCCAAGGGAAATCCGTGTCGGTGTAGTAGGGTTGATCATCACGCTTTCCTTTGTTCTCTTCAACTACAAAAACCTAGAGTGTCATCTTTCAGAATGTGATAAACCCGAAACTTTTCGACCACTTGCTGCTCTTCTTTAATTCTCCTGCCCTTTAGAAAAGCTTCAATTGAAAAATGTTACCATTTCCCGCACAAGTTACCCAATCCCGCTTTGTTACCAAATCCCGCTATACCGTTACCAAATCCCGCTCTAAGTTACCAGATCACGCTTTTGCTTTGTTCTCTTTAAATTCAGAAGCCTAGAGTGTCATCTTTCCGAATGTGATAAACTTGCAACTTTTTGAACACTTGTTGCTCTTCTTTAATTCTCCTGCCCTTTAGAAAGGCTTCAATTGAAAAAAAGGTTACCATTTCCCGCACAAGTTACCCAATCCCGCACAAGTTACCAATTACCGCTATACCGTTACCAAATCCCGCTCTAGGTTACCATTTCCCGCACAAGTTACCCAATCCCGCACAAGTTACCAATTATCGCTTTAGGTTACAAAATAACGCTCTAAGTTACCAAATCACTCATTTGCTTTGTTTTCAAAAACTATTGAAGCCAAGGGTGTCATCTTCCTGCATGTGAAAAATTACGAACCCATTGACCAAATAATGCTCTTATCCATTTGTTATGCCCATTAGAAATGGTTTCAATGAGCTTACGTTACCATTTCCCGCACTTCACGTTACCAAATACCGTTGAAAACGTTCAGTAATAATACAAAATACAACATGACCAAAATTTGACCCATTTTTTGGATAGAAAATGATCCAAATCGTATAGAAAACACGACCTCAAAAAACGTTTTTTTTTTTCTCTGAGTCTTTTTTTTCAGTGTTACCAAATAGCGGAAAAAAATCTTCATTAAAACACATTTAATAAAACGCTAAAAGAAATTATAGTGCTATACTTTGGTTGAAACGATCAAAATACTTAAATAATATCTTGCATTCCTTCCAAAACCCTTGAATGTCATGAAGACTTTGAATTCTTCATGAGAAGATCCTACTAGCTAGTAAGACGAAAAATCAAATGAATTTGATAAAAAAAAAAAATCAGGAATAATTAGAAAGGGTATGCTAAGTAAGGTGTATTGGGTAATGGGTGAAGGTATACTAGATCAGCTTAATGAGAAATGAGTCAGAATATATTAGATCAGGGTTAGGGGTTATATTAACTTCTTGATATTATAAGTTCAAAATATAGACATATTAGAGTATGTAATATAGTCACTTCCTGTATGTAAACACTACGAATTATATCAAATCAATCACTGAATTAGAACTTGATTGCTTTTTATGGTCATATACTCCTTAAGGAAAGAAGAAAAAATGTCAATATTCAGAAGAATAAGCCTTCATCAGCTGTGTTTCAGACCGCTACTTTCTTCATCATTATATCGCCTGGTAGCTATCAACGTGCAGTGGTCACCCACCCAATAGTACGTCACGCTAGACGTCGCTTAACTTGCGTCATGCAAAGCGTGATACATACCTCACAGCCAGAGAAGCTACCTTATTGTAAGTATTTCAAAATCTCTTATATATCTCAGCCATGTCTGTTAGGGTTAGGGTTACCAATTATGTCACTTTGGTTCATCTGACTTTTTACGTTATTCAGCAATACATTTTTAACTAATTTAAAATGATTCAGAATGGTTCAATATCCTTTCTTTATGCATCATTATACATTGGATACATTCTCTATTTAAGTTTTAAAAAGTGATTCAAAGAATAAAAGAAGACAGTTTAACGAAAGTATTTAACGAACATCTAAAATAAAGTGAAGTTTGTTAGCAAAAATCCCTGAAACCGGAAATTTTTTTCCGGAATGCAATATTCAGGAAAAAAATTTCCGTTTTTGGTGGAACTCTTCTGTGTTTGAAACTCTTCTGTGTTTGGAACTTTTCTGTGTTTGGAGCTCTTTTGTGTTTGGAACTCTTCTGTGTTTGGAGCTCTTTTGTGTTTGGAACTCTTCTGCGCGTCCAAAACCCCACTATAGGTTACCATTTCCCGCACAAGTTACCCAATCCCGCTATACCGTTACCAAATCCCGCTCTTTTGTGTTTGGAACTCTTCTGTGTTTGGAGCTCTTTTGTGTTTGGAACTCTTCTGCGCGTCCAAGATCACACCCGCTCTTTTGTGTTTGGAACTCTTCTGTGTTTTGGAGCTCTTTTGTGTTTGGAACTCTTCTGCGCGTCCAAGATCACACCTGCTCTTTTGTGTTTGGAGCTCTTCTGTGTTTGGAGCTCTTATGTGTTTGGAACTCTTCTGCGCGTCCAAGATCACAAAGAGCGCGCGTTGACTTTGTGTATATGATGACGCCAGCTGCGGGGTTGTGTATCATCTTTAGGTCGTCACATAGAACAGTGTAAGCACACAGTGTCCCTAACGCTGGAGAGTGCGGATGGAAAAATTTACCAGGGAAGAAAACGCTAAAAGGTAGGCAATTTATTTTTTGGAAGAATATTTTAGAATTTATATTTTGAATCAGTTTCTTCGACGGAAAATTTCTTTTGATATGTATACTGCAAAATCACATATTTTCGTGGTGTCAAATTGTATTTGTTCTTCGGGTTTTCATTTCATGGTTCAATGAGAAAGAATTACTCAAACTTCAACTTTTTTTCATTTCGTAGATTACATAATTTTCTTGGGTCTCGACATGCAAAGAAAATATTGATAATTAAACCCCACGAAAATTAGTGATTTAACAGTACGTTTCCTTTTCCTTTTTTTAAGTTAAGGTTGCATTTTATTTCATGACTGAATAATATAGACGAGAAAAACTGCCAAGTTTAAGAATGCATTAATTACGCAAAAAAAAACTGCTATTAAACAGAATTTTATTTAATTAATTTTTTATAATTGTAATTTGATAACTCTGTAAAACTTAAACCAATATGAGCAGGAATTTCTTGTTGTAAGCAAGTTAGTCACTATAAAACATTGAAGGTTTATCAATTTTGGTTGTTCATTTTTTTGGCGTCGGGAAAAAAATTGAGTAGCTATAATTGAAATGTATTAATTATTGTCCTGTACAACAATTGAATTTTCTGCTCACATTGGAAAAAAATATTTCAAATTTAGTTATTATTGAATATGCGTGATGTGTGTATGTAAATAAAGATTGGAGGTGACGAAGGCGTCAATTAGCGCCTAAGTCCCGGAGAGCATGCAATAAATTAGGAGGTACCCCAGCAAATTGCGAGGTACCTCTCTGTGAGAATGAAAATGAGTGTAAAGCATGACGATAAACTTTAAATAGTTTTGCCTTATAAATGATTAGTGCAGTTTTTTTTATGTTTACGGTATCATTTAGAAGATATTATCAAACAAAAATGATCTATCATATACATTTACAAAGATTGATTATTGTCTGATAAATTGCAATTTGACTTTTCATTGAAGTCTATGGAGAGAGCAGGTTTAATTAACATATTGTAAAAAGTAATTTGAATTTTATACATATCTCTCGGTAAAATATTGTATAAGATCCCAATTTGAAATGCAAAGAAATCAGATACCGGAGATAATTTGAGAAAATTAGAATTCTCTCATTTTCATAAAGGGGCAGAGAATCTCTTCTAAATATCATAAATTTTTGCCCATATTTTGTTTCCTAATAATAAGTGATCGTATTATTAGTACTTGCTAGCGTGAACATGAAGCAGCATAAGTCTCCACTGTCAATTTACTCTGTACTATAGTAGACGCTATCTAGGCCCCCATCTCATCGGACACATAGCACTTTATTTCCGAAAATTCAAGAAAGAATATAATTTCATTGACCAATTGACCTTTTTGCTTTGATTTCCTGAAGTACAGTAGCCAAGAGCTTGTTCTTTAAATATCTCTGAAAACGTACGGTCTAGCAGACATTTAGGTACTCTTCTCAATGCCCTATGCCCGTAAGATAGGATTCAAATGAAATCAAGTCAACATTTCCGGCACAAGTTACCCAATCCCGCTTTGTTACCAAATCCCGCTATACCGTTACCAAATCCCGCTCTAAGTTACCAAATCACGCTTGCTCATATAATTCATACATAAGTCATACTTAGGACCCTCGTTGGAACACCATTTTTAACTACCTGATACAGATGAAGACCCTGCAGCCCAATGTAGTTAGTGAGTGCCCTTAAACCCAGTCAAACGGGAGATAGGTTAGGGTTAGTTACCAAATCCCGCTCTAAGTTACCATTTAACGCTTGCTCATATAATTCATACATAATTCATACTTAGGACCCTCGTTGGAACACCATTTTTAACTACCTGATACAGATGAAGACCCTCCAGCCCCACGTAGTTAACGAGTGCCCTTTAACCCAGTCAAAAGGGAGATATGTTAGGGTTAGTTACCAAATCCCGCTCTCTAGGTTACCAAATCACGCTTGCTCATATAATTCATGCATAATTCATACTTAAGACCCTCGTTTGAACACCTTTTTTAACTACCTGATACAGATGAAGACCCTGCAGCCCCACGTAGTTAACGACTGCCCTTAAACCCAGTCAAACGGGAGATA
This sequence comes from Saccostrea echinata, assembly GCF_033153115.1. Taxonomy (NCBI): domain Eukaryota; kingdom Metazoa; phylum Mollusca; class Bivalvia; order Ostreida; family Ostreidae; genus Saccostrea; species Saccostrea echinata. The sequence continues at coordinate 38,877,407 of NW_026889782.1, read as the reverse complement.
GGTTAGGGTTGTTACCAAATCCCGCACAAGTTACCCAATCCCGCACAAGTTACCAATTATCGCCACACCGTTACCAAATCCCGCTCTAGGTTACCATTTCCCGCACAAGTTACCCAATCCCGCACAAGTTACCAATTATCGCTTTAGGTTACAAAATAACGCTCTAAGTTACCAAATCACTCATTTGCTTTGTTTTCAAAAACTATTGAAGCCAAGGGTGTCATCTTCCTGCATGTGAAATATTACGAACCCATTGACTAAATAATGCTCTTATCCATTTGTTATGCCCATTAGAAATGGTTTCAATGAGCTTAGGTTACCATTTCCCGCACTTCACGTTACCAAATACCGTTGGAAACTGTTTCAATTATACAAAATAAAAAAAAATGACCAAACTTTGACCCATTTTTTGGATAGAAAATGATCCAAAACGTATAGAAAACACGACCCCAAAGAACGTTTTTTTCCCTCTCTTAGACTTAGTCTTTTTTTCAGTGTTACCAAATAGCGGAAAGAAGTCTTCATTAAAACACATTTAATAAAACGCTAAAAGAAATTATAGTGCTATATTTTGGTTGAAACGATCAAAATACTTAAAAACTGATTTGAATTTTATACATATCTCTCGGTAAAATATTGTATAAGATCCCAATTTGAAATGCAAAGAAATCAGATACCGGAGATAATTTGAGAAAATTAGAATTCTCTCATTTTCATAAAGAGGCAGAGAATTTGAGAAACAGATATAATGCAAAATAGCCAGATTTGAAATGTTACCAATTATGTCAATTTGGTTCATTTGACTTTTTACGTTATTATCAAATCACATATAAAGTTAATCAAGAAAGTGAAAGAGGATTAATTAAGAGATCTAACATTTCGCTAGCAAAAATCCCTGAAACCGGAAATTTTTTTCCGGAATGCAATATTCCGGAAAAAAAATCCGTTTTTAGTGGAACTCTTCTGTGTTTGGAACTCTTCTGTGTTTGGAACTTTTCTGAGTTTGGAGCTCTTTTGTGTTTGGAACTCTTCTGTGTTTGGAGCTCTTTTGTGTTTGGAACTCTTCTGTGTTTGGAGCTCTTTTGTGTTTGGAACTCTTCTGCGCGTCCAAAACCCCACTATAGGTTACCATTTCTCGCACAAGTTTTGTCTCCTATCGATAATAGACACCAAATATATATTGATTTTTTTTTTTAATTTTATGATATTTAATATTTATATCATTTATTTCTCCTTCATATCATGTTATCGAGTTGCATTTTGTAAAAACTGGAGCATTTTCTGATTCCTTTTAGTAGAGATGGAAGCTGATGTGGCGGAGTCCCAGGGAAATAAAGATCCTTGTTTCTCTGGTAATGAATCTGACCCAGATATTCTAGAAGCTGATGTGGCGGAGTCCCAGGGAAATAAAGATCCTTGTTTCTCTGGTAATGAATCTGACCTAGATATTCTATAATATCTAATGATATCGGACATATGCTATAATTTGCAGTTGATATATCTAAGGGAAACAAGAATATAAGTTTGCTAATCGTGATCTTTTAAGTATAAAATCATGCTAAAGAAAAAAATGAACTTATTTTTTAACAATGTTTTTCCTAAATAACAGCTACAGGGCGTTACATTGTTCGCCAATGTATTTTGTGCAACAAGGCCATTGTGCGCTTTGGGGACCATCTGCGGAGGGCGCACCACATCTCCAAAAGAGTACGCATTGAGTACCTCCGCTTCCGAAGTCCCAAAGTTGTGGACAACTTTACGACGTAGGTTGAATTTTGAAGCATTAATTCAATCGTATAGAAATATATTTCTTCAATTATCCATATATCTTCATTTTGTAGTGATGAATGTGTACCTTCTCTACACCTGGAGGACCTTACAGCAAAGTGAGGATGAAAGGTTTGTGAGCACAATCATACTTGTATGACTTTAAATTTGATTTTATTTGCACTACAGCTGAATAATCATTTGAACTGTTTGTAGGGAAAGTATCATGGACGCAGCTGAAAAAAGATGCATATCCTAACCCACTGCATCCTTGGAAAAATCAGCTTACTTCCATTGCATAGTTTTGATAAAAATACCGGAGATAATTTGAGAAAATTAAAAATTTAAACTTTTCCCATTAGTATTTTTTAATTCAGTGTGTATCATAAACCACATTGTAATTGTTTAAGTGTATGTCATTTGTCCAAATAAAAAATAATGAAACCAAAAAAAAATAGCTGAAATATAAAAGGAACTTATACTGATTTACAAGTAAGATAGCATTTCTGGCTATGCGACATGTCCCTCGTCTCGATGATGCAGGTTAAGCAACGTCAAGCATGATCAGTACTTGGATGGGTGACAGCTGCACGTTGCAAGGTTTCACAAAGGGCTATCAAGTGATATAGTGATGATACAGCACCATTCTGAATCACATTTGTGGAAGAATTAAGCATCTGAATATCACACAAACGTTTCTTTTGTTCTCAAAGATAAGGGTTAGACTAATTCAGTAACTGCAGGAATTCATTGATCACCGTAAAAATAAGCATTCCTTTCTTAAACATTAAGGGTAAAATTGAATAAAAGCAGGAATTCTTTGCTCATAAAATTTAGGCATTTTTCAAATAAGCAAGGATTTTGTACAGTTAAGTAAAAATTAGGGTTAAAATAATCCGTAGTTTTATTGTCATCTTAGTCACTCAGCTTCGGCAATTCCATTTAATAATCTAAGAGGCATCTGAACGAATACTGTTATTTTAGTTACCATTTAATACACGAACTCTTGGTTACCATTTCCCACCCTTTTATCCACAGAACACATAACAACCAAGTTGACATTCTAGTACTCTTTTTCTTTCCTTTGCCCCATAGAAAATATTAAAATTCAATCAGATTACCGTTTTCCGCACGTTTCCCAATACGGCTTTGTTACCAATTCCCGCTATATCGTTACCAAATCCCGCTCTAGGTTACCATTTCCCGCACAAGTTACCCAATCCCGCACAAGTTACCAATTATCGCTTTAGGTTACCAAATAACGCTCTGAGTTACCAAATCACTCATTTGCTTTGATTTGGTAAACTATTGAAGCAAAGGGTATCATCTCCCTGCATGTTAAATATAATGAACCCATTGACGCTATAATCCCTTGATCCATTTGGCATACCCATTAGAAATGCCTTCAATGAGTTTATGTTACCATTTCCCGCACTTGGAGTTACCAAATACCGTTGGAAACTATTTCAGGATTTTCGTTGAAGTTCCAAATAAAATTCGTAAATTAATGCCAAATGGTAATAATCTTACTGTGAATTCTCGATGAAAAGGACCTTCTAACTGGTAGGACGAAAATCAATTGAATTTGGAAAAAGAATAGTGAGTATGAGGAAGGGTTTAATGGGTAATGCGTAAAGGTATATTAGGTGAGACTAATGAGAAAAGAGTTCGGATATATTTGGTCAGGATTAGGAGTAATGGGTGTACTATGTAAATTTAAAATTGTTCAGGGTATACTAGGAAAACAGCAGTGGGTAGGTGTCTAGGTATGCTAGGTCAGGGGTAATAGGGGATATAGTGATGATGAAAAGAACGGTCTGAAGCAGAATTGATTAAAGCTTATTCTAAATATATTTTTTTTAATTTGCTGAAGTGTTTTGTGACATTTAGGTAGAGAAGATCAGGAAATCGGAAGAATGGAAACAGTTAGAGAAGCTTGTATTTATGGGTGAGTATATTCACATTTGCAATACTTTTCAGATCTTAACAATGAAAATGATTTTGACAAATGAATCACTTGTTTGTTGTTGATAGTAAATTTTTATGCTATTTATAGGAGGAGTGTGGAAACAGTGGAAGAAGTTCCTAGCAGTAGGTTGGTATCTTCATTTTCCTTGAATAAAGGGTTAATCTAGTGACATTTTCAATGTTTTTCATGCAAGACCAATCAAATGGCAGTATTAAAGTTTCAATTTTTGTGAGATAATTAGCCAGTTCATCAAGGAAAGCTATGTATTTCCTCGTCCTGCACCTGTTCGAGTACAGAACATCCTCTCTACATTTACATTGCGTAAATTCTTCCAGCCAGAATGGTCTAGCTGATGTATCCTTCCAGTTGAACAGCATGTACTTAACCTCTCGAAAGGAAACATAGCACATAAGACTCCTAAACGTGGCTAGAAATCCATCTTTTATTTGACCAATGTCAAATTTAAACTCAAATCTTTCAAGGCTTTCGAAGACGTTCTCTATGGAGTTTATAACGAGTTTGTTTTCGCCCACTTCTCAGTCTTCTTCCATCCATTAATCTGGTTTCACTGCAAGTAAAATACAAAAATATGTATTTGTGTTAAATATATTCAAATTTTAAAGAAATTGTGTATAATGGAGTAATAGTAGAATTCATTTCTTGGCTACAAACAGACTACAGACAGTGCAAAATGTGCCATAGTATGGGTTCCTAAAAAAAAATTAAGTACATTGCACATATACTGTGTGCTCAATAACCAATCTATAAAAACTAGATTCTTTCATCCACTCCTGTAATGGCTACACAAGGATCTATTATGGGAGTGGATCAAAGGTTCCAATTTTAATTTGATAAGCTTACTTATTTAATAAACTCCAGCATATAAAACCTTTAGTTGTTTGGAAAACATTATGTTCATTTTCACAAGGAATACTATTTTTTAAAGCAAATCCCCTTTTCTCTTATCGGAATTTAAGAACTGTGCTTCAATTCTGATTTGAAAACACAATTCTTGGTCAGAATCAATGTACATTCCTGGCTTAGCAATATTGGAAATGCAAATTCAGTGATGCATTATGCAATGAAGACCTATTAGATGACACCTCCTTTCTCTCCAATACAAATCTGTTATTGGATTGACTTCGTAAATAACCTTCAAATGTCAAATATTTTTTAGCTCACCTGAGCTGAAAGCTCAGTGAGCTTTTCTGATCACATTTTGTCCGGCGTCCGTCTGTCTGTCCGTCTGTCTGTCCATCTGTCTGTGTGTAAACTTTTCACATTTTCGACTTCTTCTCACGAACCACTGGGCTAATTTCAACCAAACTTACCCCAAAGTATCCGAAGGGGATTCAAGTTTGTTCAAATGAAGGGCCATGCCCTCTTTCAAGGGGAGATAATTAGGAATTAGTGAAAAAATAAAAGCATCATTTAAAAATCTTCTTCTCAAGAACCAAAGGGCCAGGAAAGATGAAACTCATGTGGAAGCATCCTCAGATAGTGTACATTCAAGTTTGTTCAGCTTCAAATTTGTACAGTTAAGGATGCTCCAAAATCCTGTTTTCTTTTATTTAGGCATTAAGAACTATCAAACAGATTACACAGACAAGCTCCACTCAAGAGGTATATCTTAATGCACTTGTCTTATTTCTTGGCATTTTCCTTCGGTGAAAATGTTTTTTTTTTCTTTTTAAAATGTCGGTGAAATATTTTCTTATATTCTAGATATCGCAGACAGGTACTGAGGAAGGTAGTTCAAACCCTAACCCTACCCCTGATTCTGACTCTCCAAAGGTAAACGTTATGATTGTAATTCTAAAAGCAAATTACTGTTGGAAGCAAAATTTCCGCCACTTCTTCCACTATACGCTACTTCTTCCATTTTGTTTATTATATACATATCAATTATACCGAAAATCATAATTTAAAATAGATGTACTGAAGCACGTACCTTATTCAAATAAAATCAAGTCAACATTTCCGGCACAAGTTACACAATCCCGCTTTGTTACCAAATCCCGCTATACCGTTACCAAATCCCGCTCTAAGTTACCAAATCACGCTTGCTCATATAATTCATACATAATTCATACTTAGGACCCTCGTTGGAACATCATTTTTAACTACCTTATACAGATGAAGACCCTCCAGCCCCACGTAGTCAACGAGTGCCCTTAAACCCAGTCAAACGGGAGATAGGTTAGGGTTAGTTACCAAATCCCGCTCTCTAAGTTACCAAATCCCGCTTGCTCATATAATTCATACATAATTCATACTTAGGACCCTCGTTGGAACACCTTTTTAACTACCTGACACAGATGAAGACCCTGCAGCCCCACGTAGTTAACGAGTGCCCATAAACCCAGTCAAACGGGAGATAGGTTAGGGTTGGTTACCAAATCCCGCTCTCTAAGTTACCATTTAACGCTTGCTCATATAATTCATACATAATTCATACTTAGGACCCTCGTTGGAACACCATTTTTAACTACCTGATACAGATGAAGACCCTGCAGCCCCACGTAGTCAACGAGTGCCCTTAAACCCAGTCAAACGGGAGATAGGTTAGGGTTAGTTACCAAATCCCGCTCTCTAAGTTACCATTTAACGCTTGCTCATATAATTCATACATAATTCATACTTTGGACCCTCGTTTGAACACCATTTTTAAGTACCTTATACAGATGAAGACCCTCCAGCCCCATGCAGTTAACGAGTGCCCTTAAACCCAGTCAAACGGGAGATAGGTTAGGGTTAGTTACCAAATCCCGCTCTCTAAGTTACCATTTAACGCTTGCTCATATAATTCGTACTTGGGACCCTCGTTGGAACACCTTTTTTAACTACCTGATACAGATGAAGACCCTGCAGCCCCACGTAGTTAACGACTGCCCTTAAACCCAGTCAAAGGGGAGATAGGTTAGGGCAGTTACCAAATCCCGCGCAAGTTACCCAATCCCGCAGAAGTTACCAATTATCGCTACACCGTTACCAAATCCCGCTCTAGGTTACCATTTCCCGCACAAGTTACCAAATCCCGCACAAGTTACCAATTATCGCTTTAGGTTACAAAATAACGCTCTAAGTTACCAAATCACTCATTTGCTTTGTTTTCAAAAACTATTGAAGCCAAGGGTGTCATCTTCCTGCATGTGAAAAATTACGAACCCATTGACCAAATAATGCTCTTATCCATTTGTTATGCCCTTTAGAAATGGTTTCAATGAGCTTAGGTTACCATTTCCCGCACTTCACGTTACCAAATACCGTTGAAAACGTTCAGTAATAATACAAAATACAAAATGACCAAAATTTGACCCATTTTTTTGGAAAGGAAATGACCCAAATCGTATAGAAAACACGACCCCCAAAACGTTTTTTTTTTTCTGTTACACAGTCTTTTTTTCAGTGTTACCAAATAGCGGAAAAAACTCTTTATTAAAACACATTTAATAAAACGCTAAAAGAAATTATAGAGCTATACTTTGTTTGAAACGATCAAAATACTTAAAGAATATCTTGCATACTTTCCAAAACCCTTGAATGTCATGAAGACTTTGAATTCTTCATGAGAAGATCCTAATAGTTAGTAAGACGAAAAATCAAATGACTTTGAAAAAAAAAAAATCAGGAATTATTAGAAAGGGTATGCTAAGTAAGGTGTATTGGGTAATGGGTGGAGGTATACTAGATCAGCTTAATGAGAAATGAGTCAGAGTATATTAGATCAGGGTTAGGGGTAATGGGTATACAAGGTAAATGAGTAATTGTTCAGGATATACTAGGAAAGGGCAATGGGTAGGTGTACAGGTATATTAGGTTAGGTGTAATAGGTGATATAGTGATGATAAAAGGAACGGTCTGAAACACAATTGATGAAGGCTTATTCTTCTAAATATCATAAATTTTTGCCCATATTTTGTTTCCTAATAATAAGTGATCGTATTGTTAGTACTTGCTAGCGTGAAACTGAAGCAGCATAAGTCTCCACTGTCAATTTACTCTGTACTATAGTAGACGCTATCTAGGCCCCCATCTCATAGAACACATAGCACTTTATCTCCGAAAATTCAAGAAGGAATATAATTTCATTGACCAATTGACCTTTTGGCTTTGATTTCCTGAAGTACAGTAGCCAAGAGCTTCTTCTTTAAATATCTCTGAGAACGTACGGTCTAACAGACATTTAGGTACTCTTCTCAATGCCCTTTGCCCGTAAAATAGGATTCAAATGAAATCAAGTCAATATTTCCGGCACAAGTTACCCAATCCCGCTTTGTTACCAAATCCCGCTATACCGTTACCAAATCCCGCTCTAAGTTACCAAATCACGCTTGCTCATATAATTCATACATAAGTCATACTTAGGACCCTCGTTGGAACACCATTTTTAACTACCTTATACAGATGAAGACCCTCCAGCCCCACGTACTTAACGAGTGCCTTTAAACCCAGTCAAACGGGAGATAGGTTAGGGTAGTTACCAAATCCCGCTCTAGGTTACCATTTCCCGCACAAGTTACCCAATCCCGCTTTGTTACCAAATCCCGATATACCGTTACCAAATCCCGCTCTAAGTTACCAAATCACGCTTGCTCATATAAATCGTACATAATTCATACTTAGGACCCTCGTTGGAACACCATTTTTAACTACCTGATACAGATGAAGACCCTCCAGCCCCACGTAGTTAACGATTGCCCTTAAACCGAGTCAAACTGGAGATAGGTTAGGGTTAGTTACCAAATCCCGCTCTAAGTTACCAAATCCCGCTTGCTCATATAATTCATACATAATTCATACTTAGGACCCTCGTTGGAACACCATTTTTAACTACCTGATACAGATGAAGACCCTCCAGCCCCACGTACTTAACGAGTGCCCTTAAACCCAGTCAAACGGGAGATAGGTTAGGGTTAGTTACCAAATCCCGCTCTAAGTTACCAACATTTGACGTAATTTTTGGGATAGGAAATGACCCTTTAATATCATGAAGAATTTAAATTCTTCATGAAAAGACTCTAATAGCTAGTAAGGCGAAGAATCAAATGGGTTTGAAAAAAAAAATCATGTGTAATGAGAAAGGGTTATTCTAAGTAAGGTGTAATGGGTAGAGGTATACTAGGTGAGGCTAATGAGAAATGATTCAAGGTATATTAGAACAGGGTTAGGGGTAATAGGTATACAAGGTAAATGAGTAATTGTTCAGGGTATACTAGGAAAGGGGCAATGGGTAGGTTTCCCGGTATACTAGGTTAGGGGTAACTGGTGATATAGTGATGATAAAAAGACTTATTCTGAATCTTCAATTGTACCCGTCCGTCATCAAGATTAATATACCACAAATGCAACGTAAACCTTCGTACCCAAATTGATTAAAAACTCGTAATTAAGCCAAGATATCTATCATTCTCTGTCTACAGCATAAACTGCATCCATCTCTCTGTAAACTTCTTCCAAATGTATTCTCCACTACAACTATAATACGTTGACACCGAGTTGATAAGTTGATAAAAAAACCGCAATAGTACTTTTTTTCACCTTAAAAAAATCACATCCAACACTGTACCTGTCCCTATTGAAAACTGATAAATTGACTCTATGCACTACGACGCCCGTTCTATATATATACTCAAAGACAGTATCCTGCACTATACTTGTGCCGCCTCCACAGAAATCCTTATTTATTGTACCTGTCCTCCATCTGCTATATGAGTTGTTTTTTTCTCCTGTTGATACATTGTACCTGTATTGATATACAATTTATACTTCATCTACCATGGTAGTCATTTATCTACTAAGGAACTACAAACACCACCGTTCCTATTACATATCTTCTCTGATATAATGAGTACACCACAACCACCATTGTTTCTATACCGAAAATACATTGATATACCTTAGAAACCACATCCTTTATAATATCCCTTAATGATATACTTGATATCCCCGGTCCTTACTTCAAACACTACATTAACAATGATTGCAGTGTTCTGTACCTAAATTTGTATGCAGTCTTAAATCAACTGTATATACCATCCCACTACTCTTGTATTACCTTTACATTGGTATACTACATAGACTTTATTCACAACACAAAACCTGTCCTTAATTTATCATTATCAGTAAACTCTCTTTGATCGGCGTTTCCCTGTGTCCACTGAAAATTATGCTTGTTAACAAACCAAGAAGACTTGGATGCCAGAAGATCTGATAAAAGTTCCTCCCCAAGCCTTTTAATACAAAACAGTGTGCTAATAAGGCACCCAGGCCTCCCTGACAGTCCTTAGGGCACAGATGTACAGAAGATATTCTAAAGGCACTTGACGGTATCAACAATATTAAGCATGGCTTCTACCCATGTTCAAACATTTGAAACCTATTACCGTGACCCACACTTCCCTTTGTCGACTTCAAATTATGGATGTTAACAGAGAGGCCAACAAGACTTTGATGCCAAAAGATCTGATAAAAGTACATAGCCTAGCCATTCCAAACAAAACAGAGTGTTACACAAGATGAAAAGGCCCTCCCAACAGTCTTTGTGGCACAGAAGGATAATAAATATTCATAAAATAGTCTCGCCAATCTCAAAAGCATTGAAAATGGCTTGAATATATGCTAGGGCTCTAAAAGATCCATAAACTACCATTTGTAGTCCCCAGCGGTAATTTTAAACTCCGGCGTTAATTGGTAACTTGTGGGTCTCCGGTCGGAGACAAAAACTCGATTTTTGGATTTTTGATAAATTTCAGCGGTCAAAGAGAGGTAACTCCAAGTTACCATTTCCCGCGTGTAAATACAATATCACCAAAATTTGACCCAATTTTCTGGATAGGAAATGACCCAAATAGTATAGAAAACACGACCCCAAAAAATGTTTTTTTTGTTGGACTTAGTTTTTTTTCGGGGTTACCAAATACCAGAGGGTGTTACCAAATACCGGAGAGAAGTCTTGCTTCAGAAAACACATTAAACAGAGCGCTAAACCAAATAATCGTCCAATACCTTGGATAGAACGCTCAAAATACTTACATAATATCATGCATAATTTCCTAAACCCTTCAGAAAGAGATTTGTTACCAAATACCGCACAAGTTACCAAATGCCGCAGAAAGTTACAAAATACCCAGTTACCAATTCCCTAGTTACCAAATGCCGCGTTACAAAATACCGCTCCAAGTTACCAAATACCTCGCTCCAAAGTTACCATTTACCTACGAGTTACCAAATACCGATTTCGAATGTTACCAAATGCCGCAACCCCAACTGACAGGATGCTGTCAGGTTACCAAATAGACTGAAACCTATGGCCCTAACCCTAACCCTAACCCTAACCCTAACCCTAACCCTAACCCTAACCCTAACCCTAACCCTAACCCATTTAAGGGGTAAATATATTAAGGTTAGGATTGAGGTTAAGATTAAGGTTAAGGTTTGGGTTAGGGTTAATTTGATATAATGGTTTATGTAAAGATTTAAGTTTGGTACTAAGATCACATACAAAGTATGACTTGAGATTTAAAAGAAAACAAATTTACCACGGACTATATATATTTTGTGAATTAATTTTCAGTTTAATACAGTTGACGTAAAGAAGTTTTCAAGAGAATTGTCTATTCCAATAAATTCCCCTCATGGACAAAGTCAATATTTCATGACTCATATTATCGGGTCAAGAGAAGATATTTATTTATTTGCATGTTTCATTACGCAATTTTTACACTTCGGATCAGGGTCTTCACTGTGACCCTTTCAATAGGGTATTACTTATATCTTCAACTTAAGTCATTTTCTCTTATTTATATCTCTAATTTTGATGATCGTTAAAACTACTTTATTCTTATTAAATCGGTCATTTTTCAACCACATATTGAAGTTTGTTCTCATTCTAAGAAAATATTTTAATCTCCAGCATTAAAAAAAGATTCCTTTTCCTCTATTCCACTTACCGGGTTCTTCGACTTTCTTTGACATCTTCCTACTGTCTCGTTTAGTAAAATGGCGGCTCAAACCTACAAGTATGCACGTGACAATAAAAATAGAACTGACGTAAAGGTTCTAGAACTCTCTATGGTAAAATATCTCTCAGTAAAACTGGACCTACAATTATCAAGTGATTTTTTTTGGCATTGACAAGATGCAACTGAGTTACAATAAAAGCCCCATTAGCCTACCCCTAACAAAGAGTAAAAGCTGCATCAATATGCTAATAAACATTCTTTAGAGTAAGAGTTGTACCAAACTGCATGATAGAAAAGAGGGGTTAGGGAGCGGCAGAGAATTATTCTTGTTATACGAAATGAAATTATTATTTTTTTTATTGTAACACTTCCTTCCTTGTGATTTCAATAATCTCTCTATATATCCAAACAAATGATTTCGAAGCAAGCTTTGGACAAAAGGGTATAAAATCTTAATATATTCTAATATTTGACTCGAAAAGATCTGTAATTAATCAGCGACTTTCATCTTAAAAAAAAATAAAAAGAGCTATAAAATGAACGATCCCATCGGGAATCGAACCAGGCACCCCTTAATCTGAAGTCCGCTGTTCTACCTACTGAGCCAAAGTGTATGATGGAAATGACGAAATAAACTTTAATAGTTTCGCTACACAAAGTATTTAAATTAAAAAAACAATAACCACGCCTACTGGAATCACGTGACAGAAAGTGACATTGACGAGATGGCTCCGGAGCAATCTTCGTAAAACCCCCTATACCCTAACCCTAACCTAACCCTAACCCTAACCCTAACCCTAACCCTAACCCTAACCCGGAGCAATCTTCGTAAAACCCCCTATACCCTAACCCTAACCCTAACCCTAACCCTAACCCTAACCCTAACCCTAACCCTAACCCTAACCCATTTAAGGGGTAAATATATTAAGGTTAGGATTGAGGTTAAGATTAAGGTTAAGGTTTGGGTTAGGGTTAATTTGATATAATGGTTTATGTAAAGATTTAAGTTTGGTACTAAGATCACATACAAAGTATGACTTGAGATTTAAAAGAAAACAAATTTACCACGGACTATATATATTTTGTGAATTAATTTTCAGTTTAATACAGTTGACGTAAAGAAGTTTTCAAGAGAATTGTCTATTCCAATAAATTCCCCTCATGGACAAAGTCAATATTTCATGACTCATATTATCGGGTCAAGAGAAGATATTTATTTATTTGCATGTTTCATTACGCAATTTTTACACTTCGGATCAGGGTCTTCACTGTGACCCTTTCAATAGGGTATTACTTATATCTTCAACTTAAGTCATTTTCTCTTATTTATATCTCTAATTTTGATGATCGTTAAAACTACTTTATTCTTATTAAATCGGTCATTTTTCAACCACATATTGAAGTTTGTTCTCATTCTAAGAAAATATTTTAATCTCCAGCATTAAAAAAAGATTCCTTTTCCTCTATTCCACTTACCGGGTTCTTCGACTTTCTTTGACATCTTCCTACTGTCTCGTTTAGTAAAATGGCGGCTCAAACCTACAAGTATGCACGTGACAATAAAAATAGAACTGACGTAAAGGTTCTAGAACTCTCTATGGTAAAATATCTCTCAGTAAAACTGGACCTACAATTATCAAGTGATTTTTTTTGGCATTGACAAGATGCAACTGAGTTACAATAAAAGCCCCATTAGCCTACCCCTAACAAAGAGTAAAAGCTGCATCAATATGCTAATAAACATTCTTTAGAGTAAGAGTTGTACCAAACTGCATGATAGAAAAGAGGGGTTAGGGAGCGGCAGAGAATTATTCTTGTTATACGAAATGAAATTATTATTTTTTTTATTGTAACACTTCCTTCCTTGTGATTTCAATAATCTCTCTATATATCCAAACAAATGATTTCGAAGCAAGCTTTGGACAAAAGGGTATAAAATCTTAATATATTCTAATATTTGACTCGAAAAGATCTGTAATTAATCAGCGACTTTCATCTTAAAAAAAAATAAAAAGAGCTATAAAATGAACGATCCCATCGGGAATCGAACCAGGCACCCCTTAATCTGAAGTCCGCTGTTCTACCTACTGAGCCAAAGTGTATGATGGAAATGACGAAATAAACTTTAATAGTTTCGCTACACAAAGTATTTAAATTAAAAAAACAATAACCACGCCTACTGGAATCACGTGACAGAAAGTGACATTGACGAGATGGCTCCGGAGCAATCTTCGTAAAACCCCCTATACCCTAACCCTAACCCTAACCCTAACCCTAACCCTAACCCTAACCCTAACCCTAACCCTAACCCTAACCCATTTAAGGGGTAAATATATTAAGGTTAGGATTGAGGTTAAGATTAAGGTTAAGGTTTGGGTTAGGGTTAATTTGATATAATGGTTTATGTAAAGATTTAAGTTTGGTACTAAGATCACATACAAAGTATGACTTGAGATTTAAAAGAAAACAAATTTACCACGGACTATATATATTTTGTGAATTAATTTTCAGTTTAATACAGTTGACGTAAAGAAGTTTTCAAGAGAATTGTCTATTCCAATAAATTCCCCTCATGGACAAAGTCAATATTTCATGACTCATATTATCGGGTCAAGAGAAGATATTTATTTATTTGCATGTTTCATTACGCAATTTTTACACTTCGGATCAGGGTCTTCACTGTGACCCTTTCAATAGGGTATTACTTATATCTTCAACTTAAGTCATTTTCTCTTATTTATATCTCTAATTTTGATGATCGTTAAAACTACTTTATTCTTATTAAATCGGTCATTTTTCAACCACATATTGAAGTTTGTTCTCATTCTAAGAAAATATTTTAATCTCCAGCATTAAAAAAAGATTCCTTTTCCTCTATTCCACTTACCGGGTTCTTCGACTTTCTTTGACATCTTCCTACTGTCTCGTTTAGTAAAATGGCGGCTCAAACCTACAAGTATGCACGTGACAATAAAAATAGAACTGACGTAAAGGTTCTAGAACTCTCTATGGTAAAATATCTCTCAGTAAAACTGGACCTACAATTATCAAGTGATTTTTTTTGGCATTGACAAGATGCAACTGAGTTACAATAAAAGCCCCATTAGCCTACCCCTAACAAAGAGTAAAAGCTGCATCAATATGCTAATAAACATTCTTTAGAGTAAGAGTTGTACCAAACTGCATGATAGAAAAGAGGGGTTAGGGAGCGGCAGAGAATTATTCTTGTTATACGAAATGAAATTATTATTTTTTTTATTGTAACACTTCCTTCCTTGTGATTTCAATAATCTCTCTATATATCCAAACAAATGATTTCGAAGCAAGCTTTGGACAAAAGGGTATAAAATCTTAATATATTCTAATATTTGACTCGAAAAGATCTGTAATTAATCAGCGACTTTCATCTTAAAAAAAAATAAAAAGAGCTATAAAATGAACGATCCCATCGGGAATCGAACCAGGCACCCCTTAATCTGAAGTCCGCTGTTCTACCTACTGAGCCAAAGTGTATGATGGAAATGACGAAATAAACTTTAATAGTTTCGCTACACAAAGTATTTAAATTAAAAAAACAATAACCACGCCTACTGGAATCACGTGACAGAAAGTGACATTGACGAGATGGCTCCGGAGCAATCTTCGTAAAACCCCCTATACCCTAACCCTAACCTAACCCTAACCCTAACCCTAACCCTAACCCTAACCCTAACCCTAACCCGGAGCAATCTTCGTAAAACCCCCTATACCCTAACCCTAACCCTAACCCTAACCCTAACCCTAACCCTAACCCTAACCCTAACCCATTTAAGGGGTAAATATATTAAGGTTAGGATTGAGGTTAAGATTAAGGTTAAGGTTTGGGTTAGGGTTAATTTGATATAATGGTTTATGTAAAGATTTAAGTTTGGTACTAAGATCACATACAAAGTATGACTTGAGATTTAAAAGAAAACAAATTTACCACGGACTATATATATTTTGTGAATTAATTTTCAGTTTAATACAGTTGACGTAAAGAAGTTTTCAAGAGAATTGTCTATTCCAATAAATTCCCCTCATGGACAAAGTCAATATTTCATGACTCATATTATCGGGTCAAGAGAAGATATTTATTTATTTGCATGTTTCATTACGCAATTTTTACACTTCGGATCAGGGTCTTCACTGTGACCCTTTCAATAGGGTATTACTTATATCTTCAACTTAAGTCATTTTCTCTTATTTATATCTCTAATTTTGATGATCGTTAAAACTACTTTATTCTTATTAAATCGGTCATTTTTCAACCACATATTGAAGTTTGTTCTCATTCTAAGAAAATATTTTAATCTCCAGCATTAAAAAAAGATTCCTTTTCCTCTATTCCACTTACCGGGTTCTTCGACTTTCTTTGACATCTTCCTACTGTCTCGTTTAGTAAAATGGCGGCTCAAACCTACAAGTATGCACGTGACAATAAAAATAGAACTGACGTAAAGGTTCTAGAACTCTCTATGGTAAAATATCTCTCAGTAAAACTGGACCTACAATTATCAAGTGATTTTTTTTGGCATTGACAAGATGCAACTGAGTTACAATAAAAGCCCCATTAGCCTACCCCTAACAAAGAGTAAAAGCTGCATCAATATGCTAATAAACATTCTTTAGAGTAAGAGTTGTACCAAACTGCATGATAGAAAAGAGGGGTTAGGGAGCGGCAGAGAATTATTCTTGTTATACGAAATGAAATTATTATTTTTTTTATTGTAACACTTCCTTCCTTGTGATTTCAATAATCTCTCTATATATCCAAACAAATGATTTCGAAGCAAGCTTTGGACAAAAGGGTATAAAATCTTAATATATTCTAATATTTGACTCGAAAAGATCTGTAATTAATCAGCGACTTTCATCTTAAAAAAAAATAAAAAGAGCTATAAAATGAACGATCCCATCGGGAATCGAACCAGGCACCCCTTAATCTGAAGTCCGCTGTTCTACCTACTGAGCCAAAGTGTATGATGGAAATGACGAAATAAACTTTAATAGTTTCGCTACACAAAGTATTTAAATTAAAAAAACAATAACCACGCCTACTGGAATCACGTGACAGAAAGTGACATTGACGAGATGGCTCCGGAGCAATCTTCGTAAAACCCCCTATACCCTAACCCTAACCATGGGTGTGAGTAGGTGGTCGCTATTTGGTAACTTCGATTTTTGAGGCTCGGGGGTTTGCTCAGAATTAAGGGTTTTTTTTGGCGTTTGTAGAGGGTTAGGCTTGAAAAATGGCTAAATATGGGCAATCCAGTTCCCAACTTTTGTTTCTGCCTTAAACAGGTCCCAAAATGCCTCAAACTTTGATCCCTTATATCTCCCTTAAAAGAAGGGGGTTTGGAGAGGTTTTTCGTGCTTTAAGGGTTTCTATTCTAACCCCGCTAACCCTCTGAGGAAAATTTCTAACCCTCTGAACTCTAAAAATGGTTAAAAATTGAAAACTAGAAAGTCCCCTAGTTGAGTTACCACTTCTGAGGTAATTTCATTTTTTGGTCAAAGTTGGACCTCAACCTAGGGTTAGCCAAACTATTGGGTATTTCAAAGCGGTTTCGGTTGGAACAGATAGAGGGCAGCCAAAAACCCTAACCCCCATCATCAGGGCACTTTAAAAAAAATTATGGAGACTTGTAGAGAACAAAATATTTTTGGGTTACAGTTTGGGTTAGAATTTGGGTTTTTATGTTTGACCTTTTATTTCAAAGAGAAGATCTGCATTTTTTGCGACTTTCAAGGGTGCAATTAAAAGACCTGGTCTTTTTCTTTAAGAATGTTGTTTGAAATTCAAAAAAAGAGCGACTTAAAGGTCCAATATCCGGTCCCAAAATAAGTTACCAATTGCCTAACAGGTTGCCAATTAACGCTACAAACTTTAAGGGCCAAGGTTAGGCCCTTAACGAAGAGAGTAGGGGCCCTTGATTTTTTTTTAAGCTTTCCAAAGACGTACCAACTACATATTACTTTCAATGATTTTTTTATTCCAACTTAACATTTTTTTCTAACAACATGAAGTTGGTCATCTTTAGGGATCAGGTTGAGGACCTTCCTCAAATATTTCGATATCCCCCTTAATAGGGCTTCTAGAACCCTTCAAGAACCTTCAATATTCTGAGTTTCGAAGTCCAAAACCAAAAACTAATACCTTACCCTAGGTCAGGAAAATTGGGCACATTTAACATTTTTGCCTTATTCATTTCCCCCCAAAAATTAATAAGCCCCTAAAGGGGATGTTTTCCGCCCTAATTAAAAAATCTAATTTTTCTTTAAGGGCATATCTATTATGGGAATGCAGAAATTTTAAAATCGAACAATTGCAACATTTTTTTCAAAAATGCCAAACTTCAAGCGTTTTTTCTCGATTTACTTTATCTTTGAGAATTTTTTCCTTACCCTAAGAAGCTTTTTTCTTCAAATTCCGCAACATTTTCTGGAAGATCTTTCTAAGGGCAATTTTTTAAAACAAACCCGCAGTCCGAGGAAGCATTTGTAAGGGTCAGGGTTAGGGTCTAAAGTGGGAGGGGTCAGCAAAACGGCTCCTTCGGGTTCAACTCAACGTTTGAGGTCATAGGACACTTTCTGTGCGCCGGTTTTGCCATGGGGTGATAGATTGAGACCCAAAAGGGTCCCCCAATCTGTTTCATGTTTTCTGCTGGGGGTGGGTGGGGGAATTTTTTAAACTTCAAATTTTAGATTTTTGACTCTTTATGCCACTCAAAAGAGCACTTGTTGGCCTGCCAAGAAAACAAGACCCCATCTCATTTGCACGTCTGGGTCCGGAGATATCCCCTTAAAGGCATTGGCGGTAAAATGTAACTGAGCCAAAACTTAGTTACCGATTACCGCACGAGCGACTTTGATTCATTCAAGCTTGTTTCTGTTGAAGTTTTAGCTTGAAAATTTTTGACACCATAGAGCTCAGTAGTCTCCAGCTCACTACCCTCTGGGGTTCTCCCGCAAGGCCCTTTATAAGAGATCAGGTTACCAAATAACGCTATCATTAATATTTCATATTTCTAAGACTATTTAGAACGTCATTTTTACATACCCTATAAAGATTGAGCCCCTCCAGCCCCTCACACACCTATCATATCATTAGACCCACTAAAACCAACTCAAACAGGTGATAGTTTAGGGCAAGTTACCAAATACCGCTTGCTCATATAATTCATACATAATTCATACTTAGGACCCTCGTTGGAACACCATTTTTAACTACCTTATAGAAATGAAGACCCTCCAGCCCCACGTAGTTAACGATTGCCCTTAAACCCAGTCAAACGGGAGATAGGTTAGGGTAGTTACCAAATCCCGCTCTAGGTTACCATTTCACGCTTAAGTTACCAAATAACGTTTTGTTACAAAATACCGCTAAAACGTTACCAAATCCCGCTCTAGGTTACCATTTCACGCTTAAGTTACCAAATAACGTTTTGTTACAAAATACCGCTATAACGTTACCAAATCCCGCTCTAAGTTACCAAATCACGCTTGCTCATATAATTCATACATAATTCATACTTAGGACCCTCGTTGGAACACCATTTTTAACTACCTGATACAGATGAAGACCCTCCAGCCCCACGTAGTTAACGATTGCCCTTAAACCCAGTCAAACGGGAGATAGGTTAGGGTAGTTACCAAATCCCGCTCTCTAAGTTACCATTTAACGCTTGCTCATATAATTCATACATTATTCATACTTAGGAAACTCGTTTGAACACCATTTTTAACTACCTTATACAGATGAAGACCCTCCAGCCCCACGTAGTTAACGAGTGCGCTTAAACCCAGTCAAACGGGAGATAGGTTAGGGTTAGTTACCAAATCCCGCTCTAAGTTACCATTTAACGCTTGCTCATATAATTCATACATAATTCATACTAAGGACCCTCGTTGGAACACCATTTTTAACTACCTGATACAGATGAAGACCCTCCAGCCCCACGTAGTTAACGATTGCCCTTAAACCCAGTCAAACGGGAGATAGGTTAGGGTTAGTTACCAAATCCCGCTCTGAGTTACCATTTATCGTTTTGTTACCAAATAACGCATTTGTTACCAAATCCCGCTTTGCGTTACCAAATCACTCTCTAAGTTACCAAATCACACTTTTGCTTTGATTTCAAGAATTAAGCACTCTTTGATGATCATCTTTAGCTGTGTACCTTTATATGACCCCCTTTCACCTTCCAGTGCTCAAAAAGTTCCTTTTAAGCCACGCGTAAGAGTTTGTTGGTTACCGTTTACCGCTTCATGTTACCAAATAACGCTCTCACGAAATTTATCATATTTCTACACTATATAAGAGGCCCCTTTTGATATATGTGAGCCCCTCCAGCTCCCTATTACCTCTCCAGGTCTTTATTAAGGGCCAGTTACCATTTACCGCTGGCACCTTATCTGATTTCTCTTCACAGACTCCAATCCCCTTCCCCATTTTCATGTCATATACGTAAAATAAACTCCTTCAGCCCCTCGTACTCTAATATATTTGCCTGGTCCTCTTTAAAAACAGGTTACCATTTGCCGCTAGATTGCGGTATTTGGTAACTTCAGCGGTCATTGGTACTAGCGGGAAATAGTAACTTGTGCGTTAATTGGTAACTTGAAGTTACCAAATCACGCAGGGGCAGACAATTTATAAGAGTTATTCCCCGTTCATTGCTACTAGCGGGAAATAGTAACTTGTGCGTTAATTGGTAACATGAAGTTACCAAATCACGCAGGGGCAGACAATTTATAAGAGTTATTCCCCGTGTATTCGTCTAAAATGACTTTTCGACCCTTTTCAATGAGTTTTTTGGGTCCTCTTTCAGAAGTTAGATAGGGTTTGTCTGACTCTATCATCCCTTTAAGGGAGAGATTCAACGTATTACATATGTTGTCCTGACAAGAGTTTGAAAAAAAAAGTTACCAAATATCGCAAAATTATCTGCCCCTGAAATTCTTTTAAAATCATTTTTTCATATTTTTCTCCGGAATTGAAGGTTTCTTTTAACACACCTGATAGAAAATTCTTTCTTGTTACTATGCACACCACTAAAATGCATATAACTCTTCTCAGAAGCGAGATGGGTTAGGGTAGTTACCATATCCCGCTCAAAATTTGACCATAATTTGCCTAAAATTCTATGCGAGTTATCGCCCGCTTAGGTTACCAAATATCGCTCGGCGTTACCAAATCCCGCAGTTCATATTAATTAACATAATTGAAAGTAAACAGCTCAATTTGAAGAAATAAAGGAGATATTACGAAGAAATAAAAGACTTTCAGTTTCTTTTAATTTTTCCTGGTGGATTATTTATAGCAAGGGTATATACTTCGACGTCGCTCCAGAAATAATTTATTCTATGAGACATAATTCTGTGGATCGTTTCTACTTCGTCATAGTAACTATAATTGCTCTTTCGAATACTATTCCTCCTTTATTTCTGGTTTGATTTCAATTATAATTGATTTATATTCTGTTAATTTTATTCTGTTCTCGAGGATTCCAGTTGGCATGGTTACCGTAAAATCCCGTGTATTGGCCGCACTTTTTTTCGTCAGAAAATCGTTCAAAAGTAGGGGTGCACTCAATGCATAGGAACAAAATTCAACACTTTTTTTTCCAGGTCGTTTTCACAGTGCCAAGGACCATTTTCTTCAATTGATTACTCTTCGTTACAAGTTACGTCTAAGTTTACTACTATTACTCTAATTTCAGACATTCATATACATCAGTCCTACCTGTTGTAGTCGTATACATCTACCCTATCTGTTGGAAGAAAGATATTTGTTTCATAATAATAAATCATAATGAAAAACGATCTTTGTTTTTCTTTTATTTCCATTGTGTATTCCGCCATTTTGAACTGCTGTCGCTTATATCATCTACAATTGTACACACAAATTGCATGTAGCTTAAAACATAAATAATACCAATAAACGATTAAACACCTATAATCTTTGTTATATATTCTGAATTATCTTTAATGTTGTATTTTATTATTTTTTTTTTATTTCAGAAATGCATTTATAGGTGCAATTCGTTAGGCATTGTATTGTCGCGTCATTGCTATATATAGCATAGACTACTAAATTGTCACGTAGGCTATGCCCTAACAAAAAAATACTATAGTAAACTATAGTTAACTATAGTTTACTATAGTTAACTATACTAAATCAAAGTTCCAAAGTTTTTACTATAGTAAATCAAGGTTCCAAAGTTTTCACTATAGTAAATCAAAGTTCCAAAGTTTTTACTATAGTAAATCAAAGCTCTAAAGTTTTCACTATAGTAAATCAAAGTTCCAAAGTTCTCACTATAGTAAACCAAACTTTCTTACAATAGTAAATTAAAGTTCCAAAGTTTTCACTACTGTAAATCAAAGTTCCAAAGTTTTTACTATAGTTAATCAAAGTTCCAAAGTCAATCAAAGTTCCAAAGTTTTTACTATAGTAAATCAAATTTCCGAAGTTTTCACTATAGTAAACAAAGTTTTTACTATAGTAAATCAAAGTTCCAAAGTTTTCACTACAGTAAATCAAAGTTCCAAAGTTTTCACTACTGTAAATCAAAGTTCCAAAGTTTTTACTATAGTTAATCAAAGTTCCAAAGTAAATCAAAGTTCCAAAGTTTTCACTATAGTAAATCAAAGTTCCAAAGTTCTCACTATAGTAAACCAAACTTTTTTACTATAGTAAATCAAAGTTCCAAAGTTTTCACTACTGTAAATCAAAGTTCCAAAGTTTTTACTATAGTTAATCAAAGTTCCAAAGTAAATCAAAGTTCCAAAGTTTTTACTATAGTAAATCAAATTTCCGAAGTTTTCACTATAGTAAACAAAGTTTTTACTATAGTAAATCAAAGTTCCAAAGTTTTCACTACAGTAAATCAAAGTTCCAAAGTTTTCACTATAGTAAACCAAAGTTTTTACTATAGTAAATCAAAGTTCCAAAGTTTTCACTACAGTAAATCAAAGTTCCAAAGTTTTTAATATAGTTAATCAAAGTTCCAAAGTTTTCCCTATAGTAAACCAAAGTTTTTACTATAGTAAATCAAAGTTCCAAAGTTTTTACTATAGCAAATCAAAGTTCCAAAGTTTTCACTACAGTAAATCAAAGTTCCAAAGTTTTTACTATAGCTAATCAAAGTTCCAAAGTTTTCACTATAGTAAATCAAAGTTCCAAAGTTCTCACTATAGTAAACCAAAGTTTTTACTATAGTAAATCAAAGTTCCAAAGTTTTCACTACTGTAAATCAAAGTTCCAAAGTTTTTACTATAGTAAATCAAATTTCCGAAGTTTTCACTATAGTAAACAAAGTTTTTACTATAGTAAATCAAAGTTCCAAAGTTTTCACTACAGTAAATCAAAGTTCCAAAGTTTTCACTATAGTAAACCAAAGTTTTTACTATAGTAAATCAAAGTTCCAAAGTTTTCACTACAGTAAATCAAAGTTCCAAAGTTTTTACTATAGTAAATCAAAGTTCCAAAGTTTTTACTATAGTTAATCAAAGTCCATAGTAAATCAAAGTTCCAAAGTTTTTACTATAGTAAATCAAAGTTCCAAAGTTTTCATTATAGTAAATCAAAGTTCCAAAGTTTTTGCTATAGTTAATCAAAGTTCCAAAGTAAATCAAAGTTCCAAAGTTTTTACTTATAGTAAATAAAATTTCCGAAGTTTTCACTATAGTAAACAAAGTTTTTACTATAGTAAATCAAAGTTCCAAAGTTTTCACTACAGTAAATCAAAGTTCCAAAGTTTTCACTATAGTAAACCAAAGTTTTTACTATAGTAAATCAAAGTTCCAAAGTTTTCACTACAGTAAATCAAAGTTCCAAAGTTTTTACTATAGTAAATCAAAGTTCCAAAGTTTTTACTATAGTTAATCAAAGTCCATAGTAAATCAAAGTTCCAAAGTTTTTACTATAGTAAATCAAAGTTCCAAAGTTTTCACTACAGTAAATCAAAGTTCCAAAGTTTTCAGTATAGTAAACCAAAGTTTTTACTATAGTAAATCAAATTTCCAAAGTTTTCACTACAGTAAATCAAAGTTCCAAAGTTTTCACTATAGTAAATCAAAGTTCCAAAGTTTTCCCTATAGTAAACCAAAGTTTTAACCACAGTAAGTCAAAGTTCCAAAGTTTTCACTACAGTAAATCAAAGTTCCAAAATTTTTACTATAGTTAATCAAAGTTCCATAGTAAATCAAAGTTCCAAAGTTTTTACTATAGTAAATCAAAGTTCCAAATTTTTTACCTTGATACTATAGTTATCTATAGTACACTATAGTTAACTATAGTTTACTATAGTATTTTTTTGTTAGGGTGGCCATTGTTTTTTTAACAATTATCACCTGAACACATGTAATGAAAGCAACAATTTTTTTTAGAACTTGATTAACAATACTATAGTTAAATCACAAGCACATAGATACAATCAAGCACATTAACTAGCACATTCAACTTCAAAAATAAATATTAAATTGTCATTTAGCACGTCACAGCACTGATTGTTAACTACATTGACACTAATTCACTGGCGACCATGAATGTTCCAGTTGACGTCTTCCTCCTCAAATCCTTGGAATTCCTCTTCCTCACTGTCACTTTGGAAGAGATTGGCGTATTCTTCCTCGGTCCAAGGGAAATCCGTGTCGGTGTAGTAGGGTTGATCATCACGCTTTCCTTTGTTCTCTTCAACTACAAAAACCTAGAGTGTCATCTTTCAGAATGTGATAAACCCGAAACTTTTCGACCACTTGCTGCTCTTCTTTAATTCTCCTACCCTTTAGAAAGGCTTCAATTGAAAAAGGTTACCATTTCCCGCACAAGTTACCCAATCCCGCTTTGTTACCAAATCCCGCTATACCGTTACCAAATCCCGCTCTAAGTTACCAAATCACGCTTTTGCTTTGTTCTCTTTAACTACAGAAGCCTAGAGTGTCATCTTTCAGAATGTGATAAACTTGCAACTTTTTGAACACTTGTTGCTCTTCTTTAATTCTCCTGCCCTTTAGAAAGGCTTCAATTGAAAAAAGGTTACCATTTCCCGCACAAGTTACCCAATCCCGCTTTGTTACCAAATCCCGATATACCGTTACCAAATCCCGCTCTAGGTTACCATTTCCCGCACAAGTTACCCAATCCCGCACAAGTTACCAATTATCGCTTTAGGTTACAAAATAACGCTCTAAGTTACCAAATCACTCATTTGCTTTGTTTTCAAAAACTATTGAAGCCAAGGGTGTCATCTTCCTGCATGTGAAAAATTACGAACCCATTGACCCAATAATGCTCTTATCCATTTGTTATGCCCATTAGAAATGGTTTCAATGAGCTTACGTTACCATTTCCCGCACTTCACGTTACCAAATACCGTTGGAAACTATTTCAGGATTTTCGTTGAAGCATTAAATAAAATTCGAGAATTCATCATAGACGTTAAGTATCTGGAGCCTTTAAATTTTCTTCTAAGAAGCCGTGAAGAGCAAGGTGACGGGGATCTGCAGTACGTCTTCTACTTCTAGCGCGCTACCTGTAAAAGAGATGAGGGGGTTAAATATCCTTGTAAATACAGAAGACGGAGGACTGCAACAAGACTAAAGCAAACAACAAAGTATTTTGCGAGTGGAACACACCAACCAGGCAAACTACACGTAGGAGGAAGGAGGAAATGGAGAGACCACCATTGCTTGAAAGATTGAAGAATGCAACTGGAGATGAAGATCTGGAAAGTGGTGGGGAAGACCCATGCATTCTTTGTCGGGGATCTTTTAGATGAAGAAAAAATCTTCGGGGACTGCTTCAACATGGCCATGGAGCAGTGGCAGGCTAGCACTGTGAAAGCTTATATGACAAGCTTGCGAGACTTTTTAGCATTTTGCGTGAAGGCAGACCTCCCAACTGGAAGAAAGCAAGACCTAACCTCCATCGAATGATGCAGTTGCTAAAAGATGCAAGGAAGAGCTTGCGCAAAAAAAATTGCACAGCGAAAACCAGAAGTGGAGGCAGATGCGTTAAGTTTGTGTTTTTTTTTATAAACACTAGCACCATCATAAAACTCTCACTATAACCTGCATTGCATGAATCAGATCAGAGTAAGAAGAGGGGACCATTACCCAGCCACAGCCAATCTTAAAATGAAAAAGAATTGGGAGGGAAATGCACACAGGGAGGAGAAGGAGGTACAAGAGGTGGATGGGAAGTGTATACGCAAGGAATGGAGAATTTTACCATATGTTATGACACACTAATGTCAGACAGATTCAATCCCCAAAGAAAACAGTCAGAGGGAAAGGGATATAGAGAAAACCGTAAATGCTGTGAATTGCAAGAGATATTTAACCCCTCACCTGTGTGAGCTGTGTGAGGATAACCTGGATAATCTGGTACAGAATCTCCCCAAGTTGGTCCTGCAGCTTCAGGTTTGCAATGTTGTGCCAGGTTGGACTGCTTAGCTGAGCTGCAAAATTTTTGCAATCATTTAAAAAGTATTCCGGAAAAAGAATAATAGTATTCTGGAAAAAACAATTCCATAGTTTTCCGGAAAAAAAAATCCCTGAAACCGGAATTTTTTTTTTCCGGAATGCAATATTCCGGGGAAAAAATTCCGTTTTTAGTGGAACTCTTCTGTGTTTGGAACTTTTCTAAGTTTGGAGCTCTTTTGTGTTTGGAACTCTTCTGTGTTTGGAGCTTTTCTGTGTTTGGAACTCTTCTGTGTTTGGAGCTCTTTTGTGTTTGTAACTCTTCTGCGCGTCCAAAACAGAGAAGAGTTCCGATAAATAATAAATCTGATGCAATAACTTGTCTTAAGACAAAATGATATTTAAACTTTTTTTTAATGAATTAAGTTTTACAATTGTATAAACAGATAATAAATGCAGACTTACCTTAGTTTGGGTTAGGGTGGATGGGAAGTGTATACGCAAGGAATGGAGAATTTTACCATATGTTATGACACACTAATGTCAGACAGATTCAATCCCCAAAGAAAACAGTCAGAGGGAAAGGGATATAGAGAAAACCGTAAATGCTGTGAATTGCAAGAGATATTTAACCCCTCACCTGTTTTACCATATGTTATGACACACTAATGTCAGACAGATTCAATCCCCAAAGAAAACAGTCAGAGGGAAAGGGATATAGAGAAAACCGTAAATGCTGTGAATTGCAAGAGATATTTAACCCCTCACCTGTGTGAGCTGTGTGAGGATAACCTGGATAATCTGGTACAGAATCTCCCCAAGTTGGTCCTGCAGCTTCAGGTTTGCAATGTTGTGCCAGGTTGGACTGCTTAGCTGAGCTGCAAAATTTTTGCAATCATTTAAAAAGTATTCCGGAAAAAGAATAATAGTATTCTGGAAAAAACAATTCCATAGTTTTCCGGAAAAAAAAATCCCTGAAACCGGAATTTTTTTTTCCGGAATGCAATATTCCGGGGAAAAAATTCCGTTTTTAGTGGAACTCTTCTGTGTTTGGAACTTTTCTAAGTTTGGAGCTCTTTTGTGTTTGGAACTCTTCTGTGTTTGGAGCTTTTCTGTGTTTGGAACTCTTCTGTGTTTGGAGCTCTTTTGTGTTTGTAACTCTTCTGCGCGTCCAAAACAGAGAAGAGTTCCGATAAATAATAAATCTGATGCAATAACTTGTCTTAAGACAAAATGATATTTAAACTTTTTTTTAATGAATTAAGTTTTACAATTGTATAAACAGATAATAAATGCAGACTTACCTTAGTTTTCCTCGCCCAGTTGCTTTAGCAAGGCTATAATCTTTTGTAAGTCTACACACTCAAAACTCCCGATGACTGCACAACAACAACAAAAATTAACGCTAACAACAGTACCCTCTTTAAAGTCAACGCAATCGAAAAAATCTCAGCGTTCTGATCGCCTATAAACTGTAAATTACCTAGAAAATCTGTCTCGTCCATAAACACAACCTTACCGTTGAAAAATGGCGTTGTTTTGAATTGATGACGTATTTGTGCTGGATATGACATCACAGGTTCACTGCAGATGTCTGCCGGGACTACTTTCGGAAGTATGACGTCGTGGGAATGTTGTAGAACAATATCTGGGGCTCACTACAGGTTATACATATAAAATAATTATTTCTAAGTGTTTTGAATTACTTCTTGTTATTTTATGAGTGGTAACTATTAAATACCATTGAAATAATTTTAAAAAGAAAAAATTATAATTTTATTTATTTTCATAGAAAATAAGTAGTTATTAGTCTTTGACATCTCAAATCGGGCTAAGCTCTGATTGGTCAGCAAATGAGGGCCTCTCCCGCCCAAAAAGTCTTCAGTCGTGTTCCCGAATTTTTCGGCGCTTAGCTTCGCCCGCACAAGTTACCCAATCCCGCTTTGTTACCAAATCCCGCTATACCGTTACCAAATCCCGCTCTAAGTTACCAAATCACGCTTTTGCTTTGTTCTCTTTAACTACAGAAGCCTAGAGTGTCATCTTTCAGAATGTGATAAACTTGCAACTTTTTGAACACTTGTTGCTCTTCTTTAATTCTCCTGCCCTTTAGAAAGGCTTCAATTGAAAAAAGGTTACCATTTCCCGCACAAGTTACCCAATCCCGCTTTGTTACCAAATCCCGATATACCGTTACCAAATCCCGCTCTAGGTTACCATTTCCCGCACAAGTTACCCAATCCCGCACAAGTTACCAATTATCGCTTTAGGTTACAAAATAACGCTCTAAGTTACCAAATCACTCATTTGCTTTGTTTTCAAAAACTATTGAAGCCAAGGGTGTCATCTTCCTGCATGTGAAAAATTACGAACCCATTGACCCAATAATGCTCTTATCCATTTGTTATGCCCATTAGAAATGGTTTCAATGAGCTTACGTTACCATTTCCCGCACTTCACGTTACCAAATACCGTTGGAAACTATTTCAGGATTTTCGTTGAAGCATTAAATAAAATTCGAGAATTCATCATAGACGTTAAGTATCTGGAGCCTTTAAATTTTCTTCTAAGAAGCCGTGAAGAGCAAGGTGACGGGGATCTGCAGTACGTCTTCTACTTCTAGCGCGCTACCTGTAAAAGAGATGAGGGGGTTAAATATCCTTGTAAATACAGAAGACGGAGGACTGCAACAAGACTAAAGCAAACAACAAAGTATTTTGCGAGTGGAACACACCAACCAGGCAAACTACACGTAGGAGGAAGGAGGAAATGGAGAGACCACCATTGCTTGAAAGATTGAAGAATGCAACTGGAGATGAAGATCTGGAAAGTGGTGGGGAAGACCCATGCATTCTTTGTCGGGGATCTTTTAGATGAAGAAAAAATCTTCGGGGACTGCTTCAACATGGCCATGGAGCAGTGGCAGGCTAGCACTGTGAAAGCTTATATGACAAGCTTGCGAGACTTTTTAGCATTTTGCGTGAAGGCAGACCTCCCAACTGGAAGAAAGCAAGACCTAACCTCCATCGAATGATGCAGTTGCTAAAAGATGCAAGGAAGAGCTTGCGCAAAAAAAATTGCACAGCGAAAACCAGAAGTGGAGGCAGATGCGTTAAGTTTGTGTTTTTTTTTATAAACACTAGCACCATCATAAAACTCTCACTATAACCTGCATTGCATGAATCAGATCAGAGTAAGAAGAGGGGACCATTACCCAGCCACAGCCAATCTTAAAATGAAAAAGAATTGGGAGGGAAATGCACACAGGGAGGAGAAGGAGGTACAAGAGGTGGATGGGAAGTGTATACGCAAGGAATGGAGAATTTTACCATATGTTATGACACACTAATGTCAGACAGATTCAATCCCCAAAGAAAACAGTCAGAGGGAAAGGGATATAGAGAAAACCGTAAATGCTGTGAATTGCAAGAGATATTTAACCCCTCACCTGTGTGAGCTGTGTGAGGATAACCTGGATAATCTGGTACAGAATCTCCCCAAGTTGGTCCTGCAGCTTCAGGTTTGCAATGTTGTGCCAGGTTGGACTGCTTAGCTGAGCTGCAAAATTTTTGCAATCATTTAAAAAGTATTCCGGAAAAAGAATAATAGTATTCTGGAAAAAACAATTCCATAGTTTTCCGGAAAAAAAAATCCCTGAAACCGGAATTTTTTTTTCCGGAATGCAATATTCCGGGGAAAAAATTCCGTTTTTAGTGGAACTCTTCTGTGTTTGGAACTTTTCTAAGTTTGGAGCTCTTTTGTGTTTGGAACTCTTCTGTGTTTGGAGCTTTTCTGTGTTTGGAACTCTTCTGTGTTTGGAGCTCTTTTGTGTTTGTAACTCTTCTGCGCGTCCAAAACAGAGAAGAGTTCCGATAAATAATAAATCTGATGCAATAACTTGTCTTAAGACAAAATGATATTTAAACTTTTTTTTAATGAATTAAGTTTTACAATTGTATAAACAGATAATAAATGCAGACTTACCTTAGTTTTCCTCGCCCAGTTGCTTTAGCAAGGCTATAATCTTTTGTAAGTCTACACACTCAAAACTCCCGATGACTGCACAACAACAACAAAAATTAACGCTAACAACAGTACCCTCTTTAAAGTCAACGCAATCGAAAAAATCTCAGCGTTCTGATCGCCTATAAACTGTAAATTACCTAGAAAATCTGTCTCGTCCATAAACACAACCTTACCGTTGAAAAATGGCGTTGTTTTGAATTGATGACGTATTTGTGCTGGATATGACATCACAGGTTCACTGCAGATGTCTGCCGGGACTACTTTCGGAAGTATGACGTCGTGGGAATGTTGTAGAACAATATCTGGGGCTCACTACAGGTTATACATATAAAATAATTATTTCTAAGTGTTTTGAATTACTTCTTGTTATTTTATGAGTGGTAACTATTAAATACCATTGAAATAATTTTAAAAAGAAAAAATTATAATTTTATTTATTTTCATAGAAAATAAGTAGTTATTAGTCTTTGACATCTCAAATCGGGCTAAGCTCTGATTGGTCAGCAAATGAGGGCCTCTCCCGCCCAAAAAGTCTTCAGTCGTGTTCCCGAATTTTTCGGCGCTTAGCTTCGCCCGCACAAGTTACCCAATCCCGCTTTGTTACCAAATCCCGCTATACCGTTACCAAATCCCGCTCTAAGTTACCAAATCACGCTTTTGCTTTGTTCTCTTTAACTACAGAAGCCTAGAGTGTCATCTTTCAGAATGTGATAAACTTGCAACTTTTTGAACACTTGTTGCTCTTCTTTAATTCTCCTGCCCTTTAGAAAGGCTTCAATTGAAAAAAGGTTACCATTTCCCGCACAAGTTACCCAATCCCGCTTTGTTACCAAATCCCGATATACCGTTACCAAATCCCGCTCTAGGTTACCATTTCCCGCACAAGTTACCCAATCCCGCACAAGTTACCAATTATCGCTTTAGGTTACAAAATAACGCTCTAAGTTACCAAATCACTCATTTGCTTTGTTTTCAAAAACTATTGAAGCCAAGGGTGTCATCTTCCTGCATGTGAAAAATTACGAACCCATTGACCCAATAATGCTCTTATCCATTTGTTATGCCCATTAGAAATGGTTTCAATGAGCTTACGTTACCATTTCCCGCACTTCACGTTACCTAATACCGTTGGAAACTGTTTCAATAATACAAAACACAAAATGACCAAAATTTGACCCATCTTTTTGGATAGGAAATGACCCAGATCGTATAGAAAACAGGACCCCCCCAAAAATTTTTTTTTTCTGTTAGAGTTAGTCTTTTTTTCAGTGTTACCAAATAGCGGAAAGAACTCTTCATTAAAACACATTTAATAAAACGCTAAAAGAAATCATAGTGCTATACTTTGGTTGAAACGATCAAAATACTTAAATAATATCTTGCATACCTTCCAAAACCCTTGAATGTCATGAAGACTTTGAATTCTTCATGAGAAGATCCCAGTAGCTAGTAAGACGAAAAATCAAATGAATTTGAAAAAAAAAATCAGGAATAATTAGAAAGGGTGTGCTAAGTAAGGTGTATTGGGTAATGGGTGGAGGTATACTAGATCAGCTTAATGAGAAATGAGTCAGAGTATATTAGATCAGGGTTTGGGGTTATATTAACTTCTTGATATTATAAGTTCAAAATATAGCCATATTGGAGGATGTAATATTGTCACTTCCTGTATGTAAACACTACAAATTATAACAAATCAATCACTGAGTAAGAACTTGATTGCTTTTTATGGTCATATACTCCTTAAGGAAAGAAGAAAAAATGTCAATATTCAGAAGAGTAAGCCTTCATCAGCTGTGTTTCAGACTTTTACTTTCTTCATCATTATATCGCCTGGTAGCTATCAACGAGCAGTGGTCACCCACCCAATAGTACTTCACGCTAGACGTCGCTTAACTTGCGTCATGCAAAGCGTGATACATACCTCACAGCCAGAGAAGCTACCTTGTTGTAAGTATTTCAAAATCTCTTATATATCTCAGCCATGTCTGTTAGGGTTAGGGTTAGGGTTACCAATTATGTCACTTTGGTTCATTTGACTTTTTACGTTATTCAGCAATACATTTTAACTAATTTAAAATGATTCAAAATTGTTCAATATCCTTTCTTTATGCATCATTATACATTGGATACATTCTCTATTCAAGTTTTAAACAGTGATTCAAAGAATAAAAGAAGACAGTTTAACGAAAATATTTAATGAACATCTAAAATCAATGAAGTTTGTTAGCAAAAATCTTTGAAACCGGAATTTTTTTTTTCCGGAATGCAATATTCCGGAAAAAAAAAATTCCGGTTTTAGTGGAACTCTTCTGTGTTTGGATCTCTTCTGTGTTTGAAACTTTTCTGAGTTTGGAGCTCTTTTGTGTTTGGAACTCTTCTGTGTTTGGAGCTCTTTTGTATTTGGAACTCTTCTGTGTTTGGAGCTCTTTTGTGTTTGGAACTCTTCTGCGCGTCCAAAACCCCACTATAGGTTACCATTTCCCGCACAAGTTACCCAATCCCGCTATACCGTTACCAAATCCCGCTCTTTTGTGTTTGGAACTCTTCTGCGCGTCCAAGATCACAGAGAGCGCGCGCTGACTTTGTGTATATGATAACGCCAGCTTCGGGGTTAGCGTGGGATCTTTAGGTCGTCACATAGAACAGTGTAAGCACACAGTGTCCCTAACGCTGCAGAGTGCGGACGGAAAAATTTGCCAGGGAAGAGAACGCTAAAAGGTAGACAATTTATTTTTTGGGAGAATATTTTAGAATTTATATTTTGAAACAGTTTCTTAGACGGAAAATTTCTTTTAATATGTATACTGCAAAATCACGTATTTTCGTGGTGTCAAGTTGTATTTGTTCTTCGGGTTTTCATTTCATGGTTCAATGAGAAAGAATTACTTAAACTTCAACTTTTTTTCATCTCGTATATGACATAAATTTCTTGGGTCTCGACATGCAAAGAAAATAACGATAATTAAACCCCACGAAAATTAGTGATTAACAGTACGTGTCCTTTTTTTAAGTTAAGGTTGCATTTTATTTCATAACTGAATAATATAGACGAGAAAAACTGCCAAGTTAAGAATGCGTTAATTACGCAAAAATCAACTGCTATTAAACAGAATTTTATTTAATTAATTTTTTATAATTGTAATTTGATAATTCTGTAAAACTTTAACCAATATGAGCAGGAATTTCATGTTGTAAGCAAGTTAATCATTATAAAACATTGAAGGTTTATAAATTTTGGTTGTGGAGTTTTTTGGCGTTGGGAAAAAAATTGAGTAGATATAATTGAAATGAGGTATTAATTGTCGTCCTGTACAACAATTGAATTTCTCTTTAACATTCGCAATTCAAAGAAATTTTCTGCTCAAACTGGAAAAAAATATTTCAAATTTAGTTATTATTGAATATGCGTGATGTGTGTATGTAAATAAAGATTGGGGGTAACGTAGGCGTCAATTAGCGCCTAAGACCCGGAGAGCATGTAATAAATTAGGAGGTACCCCAGCAAATTGCGAGGTACCTCTCTGTGAGAATGAAAATGAGTGTAAAGCATGGCGATAAACTTAAAATAGTTTTGCCTTATAAATGATTAGTGCAGTTTTTTTTGTTTACGGTATCATTTAGAAGATGTTATCAAATAAAAATGATCTATCATAGACATTTACAAAGTTTGATTATTGTCTGATAAATTGCAATTTGACCGTACGTTGAAGTCTATGGAGAGAGCAGATTTAATTAACATATTGTAAAAAGTAATTTGAATTTTATACATATCTCTCGGTAAAATATTGTATAAGATCCCAATTTGAAATGCAAAGAAATCAGATACCGGAGATAATTTGAGAAAATTAGAATTCTCTCATTGTCATAAAGGGGCAGAGAATTTGAGAAACATATATAATGCAAAATAGCCAGATTTAAAATGTTACCAATTATGTCACTTTGGTTCATTTGACTTTTTACGTTATTCAGCAATACATTTTAACTAATTTAAAATGATTCAAAATTGTTCAATATCCTTTCTTTATGCATCATTATACATTGGATACATTCTCTAAGTTTTAAACAGTGATTCGAAGAATAAAAGAAGACAGTTTAACGAAAATATTTAATGAACATCTAAAATCAAGTTAAGTTTGTTAGCAAAAATCCCTGAAACCGGAAATTTTTTTCCGGAATGTAATATTCCGGAAAAAAAATTCCGGTTTTAGTGGAACTCTTCTGTGTTTGGAACTCTTCTGTGTTTGCAACTTTTTTTGAGTTTGGAGCTCTTTTGTATTTGGAACTCTTCTGTGTTTGGAGCTCTTTTGTATTTGGAACTCTTCTGTGTTTGGAGCTCTTTTGTGTTTGGAACTCTTCTGCGCGTCCAAAACCCCACTATAGGTTACCATTTCCCGCACAAGTTACCCAATCCCGCTATACCGTTACCAAATCCCGCTCTTTTGTGTTTGGAACTCTTCTGTGTTTGGAGCTCTTTTGTGTTTGGAACTCTTCTGCGCGTCCAAGATCACAGAGAGCGCGCGCTGACTTTGTGTATATGATAACGCCAGCTTCGGGGTTAGCGTGGGATCTTTAGGTCGTCACATAGAACAGTGTAAGCACACAGTGTCCCTAACGCTGCAGAGTGCGGACGGAAAAATTTGCCAGGGAAGAGAACGCTAAAAGGTAGACAATTTATTTTTTGGGAGAATATTTTAGAATTTATATTTTGAAACAGTTTCTTAGACGGAAAATTTCTTTTAATATGTATACTGCAAAATCACGTATTTTCGTGGTGTCAAGTTGTATTTGTTCTTCGGGTTTTCATTTCATGGTTCAATGAGAAAGAATTACTTAAACTTCAACTTTTTTTCATCTCGTATATGACATAAATTTCTTGGGTCTCGACATGCAAAGAAAATAACGATAATTAAACCCCACGAAAATTAGTGATTAACAGTACGTGTCCTTTTTTTAAGTTAAGGTTGCATTTTATTTCATAACTGAATAATATAGACGAGAAAAACTGCCAAGTTAAGAATGCGTTAATTACGCAAAAATCAACTGCTATTAAACAGAATTTTATTTAATTAATTTTTTATAATTGTAATTTGATAATTCTGTAAAACTTTAACCAATATGAGCAGGAATTTCATGTTGTAAGCAAGTTAATCATTATAAAACATTGAAGGTTTATAAATTTTGGTTGTGGAGTTTTTTGGCGTTGGGAAAAAAATTGAGTAGATATAATTGAAATGAGGTATTAATTGTCGTCCTGTACAACAATTGAATTTCTCTTTAACATTCGCAATTCAAAGAAATTTTCTGCTCAAACTGGAAAAAAATATTTCAAATTTAGTTATTATTGAATATGCGTGATGTGTGTATGTAAATAAAGATTGGGGGTAACGTAGGCGTCAATTAGCGCCTAAGACCCGGAGAGCATGTAATAAATTAGGAGGTACCCCAGCAAATTGCGAGGTACCTCTCTGTGAGAATGAAAATGAGTGTAAAGCATGGCGATAAACTTAAAATAGTTTTGCCTTATAAATGATTAGTGCAGTTTTTTATGTTTACGGTATCATTTAGAAGATGTTATCAAATAAAAATGATCTATCATAGACATTTACAAAGTTTGATTATTGTCTGATAAATTGCAATTTGACTGTACGTTGAAGTCTATGGAGAGAGCAGATTTAATTAACATATTGTAAAAAGTAATTTGAATTTTATACATATCTCTCGGTAATATATTGTATAAGATCCCAATTTGAAATGCAAAGAAATCAGATACCGGAGATAATTTGAGAAAATTAGAATTCTCTCATTGTCATAAAGGGGCAGAGAATTTGAGAAACATATATAATGCAAAATAGCCAGATTTAAAATGTTACCAATTATGTCACTTTGGTTCATTTGACTTTTTACGTTATTCAGCAATACATTTTAACTAATTTAAAATGATTCAAAATTGTTCAATATTCTTTCTTTATGCATCATTATACATTGGATACATTCTCTATTTAAGTTTTAAACAGTGATTCGAAGAATAAAAGAAGACAGTTTAACGAAAATATTTAATGAAAATCTAAAATCAAGTTAAGTTTGTTAGCAAAAATCCCTGAAACCGGAATTTTTTTTCCGGAATGCAAAATTCCGGAAAAAAAATCCCGGTTTTAGTGGAACTCTTCTGTGTTTGGAACTCTTCTGTGTTTGCAACTTTTCTGAGTTTGGAGCTCTTTTGTGTTTGGAACTCTTCTGTGTTTGGAGCTCTTTTGTATTTGGAACTCTTCTGTGTTTGGAGCTCTTTTGTGTTTGGAACTCTTCTGCGCGTCCAAAACCCCACTATAGGTTACCATTTCTCGCACAAGTTTTGTTACAAAATCCCGCTACACTAATTCCCAAGTCCGGTCAAGGTAAGTATTTCCCGCACAAGTTAATATTTATTCTTATTTGTTTTCTTTTTGTTCTTTATAAATGAATAGAGATAAAAAATAGTTGTTTGTTTAATGTAGAGGAATGTGTTGCAAAATCTCCTAGAATAGTTTCTTTTTTAAGGAATTGGTATGAGTGAGGAAAAAGGTATAGAGTCTCTTCCTTCCGATGCAGGTATTACATGTAGTCATTTGTATTTTCTTACATCAAATCGCATATAAAGTTAATCAAGAAAGTGAAAGAGGATTAATTAAGATATCTAACATTTTGATAGCAAACATTAAAAGTGTAAATGTGTTTGCGGATTCAATAACAAAAAGCAGATGGCACGAAATATTTGAAATCTTAAATCTACATAATTCTGTTCTTTTCCAGTAATTGGCCCAGGTCAGCTGGTTGCCATTCCTGTCGGCTTGGCCATCCCCCCCGTTGACATCAGTAAGACACACAAGAGCACTCACAAATATATCAACTAATTTGTTATGCCTACTCTATGCATAATGCGTTTTTGAAGTACATAAAAATCATTTTACTGTAAGCGTGATTGATTACAAGCTGTATTTGTGCTATACTGTATAATACCTTTCATTTCAGAAATTTGGGATAGCTCTCATGAAATGACATCGGAGCAAGGTAATAAACAATCCACCTTTCGTTTGCTTGAAAATAAAGCATGTGCTTTCATCTTAACGTGCACATAAAGAGTGTTTTTAACTTTCATAGAAACAAAGATATATATAATATATTAATATACTATCCCTCCCTCCCCCACTCTCTCTCTCTCTCTCTCTCTGTAAGGGTGTGTGTGTAGAAGAGATAGAGATCTAATCAATTTTGTTATATATCTTTTGTTCTAAAGGATCTCGAGGGTTTATTCCAGAAGTGCCAGGTAGGAGTTAATTCAGCTTCTTCTCCTATCGATAATAGACACCAAATATATATTGATTTTTTTTTTTAAATTTTATGATATTTAATATTTATAATATATCATTTATTTCTCCTTCATATCATCTTATCGAGTTGCATTTTGTAATTACTGGAGCATTTTGTGATTCCTTTTAGTAGAGATGGAAGATGATGTGGCG
Organism: Saccostrea echinata; assembly: GCF_033153115.1. Lineage (NCBI taxonomy): Eukaryota > Metazoa > Mollusca > Bivalvia > Ostreida > Ostreidae > Saccostrea > Saccostrea echinata. The sequence goes on along the minus strand of NW_026889782.1, from coordinate 38,839,734 downwards.
GAGTCCCAGGGAAATAAAGATCCTTGTTTATCTGGTAATGAATCTGACCTAGATATTCTAGAAGCTGATGTGGCGGAGTCCCAGGGAAATAAAGATCCTTGTTTCTCTGGTAATGAATCTGACCTAGATATTCTATAATATCTAATAATATCGGAGATATTCTATAATTTGCAGTTGATATATCTAAGGGAAACAAGAATATAAGTTTGCTAAGGATAAAATCATGCTGAAGAAAAAATGAACTTATTTTTTAACAATGTTTTTCCTAAATAACAGTTACAGTCATATTTTATGGATATTTTCCCAGATGATACCAACGAAGAATCGTCTGTGAAACAGTGGAAGGAGGATAGCCTACAGAAATGGTTGGAGCATCAGTCCCAAATGGCGCGTGGGTCACACAAGTTGGACAGAGTTTCAACGTCTGTGTCGCTCCCCAAAGATAGAAGATTTGAGACTACAGGCTCTCAGATTTCCTCCAGGGAAGGAGAGCTTAGGAGAATGTTGAACGAAGCAATCACAGAAAAGGATTCAGAGAGTTTATTTTCCCTGGAGGAAATTTCAAAGTTCAGAAAAGGTAAAAAGAAAAAACCATCAACCCGAAAGACTGTTAAGGAAAAGAAAACTGTAAAAAGACTCCGACAAAAACATGCTTGTTTACAGTGTGGGAAGAGAGTTGTCCATATGCGGCGGCATATGAGGCAGGTCCATAAGCAGGAGGTGTTTGAAAAACCGGTGAGGCAAGGGCGTTACATTGTTCGCCAATGTATTTTGTGCAACAAGGCCATTGCGCGCTTTGGGGACCATCTGCGGAGGACGCACCACATCTCCAAAAGAGAACGCATTGAGGACCTCCGCTTCCGAAGTCCCAAAGTTGTGGACAACTTTACGACGTAGGTTGAATTTTGAAGCATTAATTCAATCGTATAGAAATATATTTCTTCAATTATCCATATATCTTCATTTTGTAGTGATGAATGTGTACCTTCTCTACACCTGGAGGACCTTACAGACCCAAGTGATGATGAAAGGTTTGTGAGCACAAGCATACTTGTATGACTTTAAATTTGATTTTATTTGCACTACAGCTGAATAATCATTTGAACTGTTTGTAGGGAAAGTACCATGGACGCAGCTGAAAAAAGATGCATATCCTCACCCACTGCATCCTTGGAAAAAATGGAAGAAACAACTGAGATGGACCGGTTCGTATCAGCTTGCTTCGAGAAAATTAAAATTTAAACTTTTCCCATAATATTTTTTAATTCAGTGTGTATCATAAACCACATTGTAATTGTTTAAGTGTATGTCATTTGACCAAAAATAAAATAATGAAACCAAAAAAAATAACTGAAATATAAAAGGAAATTATACTGATTTACAAGTAAGATAGCATTTCTTGCTATGCGACATGTCCCTCGTCTTGATGATGCAGGTTAAGCAACGTCAAGCATGATCAGTACTTGGATGGGTGACAGCTGCACGTTGCAAGGTTTCACAAGGGGTTATCAAGTGATATAGTGATGATACAGCAACTTTCTGAATCACATTTGATTAAGAATTAAGCATCTGAATATCACACAAAAGTTTCTTTTGTTCTTAAAGATAAGGGTTAGACTAATTCAGTAACTGCAGGAATTCATTGATCACAGTAAAAATAAGCATTCCTTTCTTAAACATTAAGGGTAAAATTGAATAAAAGCAGGAATTCTTTGCTCATAAAAATTAAGCATTTTTCAAATAAGCAAGGATTTTGTACAGTTAAGTAAGGATTAGGGTTAAAATAATCCATAGTTTTATTGTCATCTTAGTCACTCAGCTTCGGCAATTCCATTTAATAATCTAAGAGGCATCCGAACGAACCGTTATTTTAGTAACCATTTAATGCACAAACTCTTGGTTACTATTTCCCACCCTTTTCTCAAATCCCACAGAACACATAACAACCAAGTTGACATTGTAATACTCTTTTTCTTTCCTTTGCCCCATAGAAAATATTGAAATGCAATCAGATTACCGTTTCCCGCACGTTACCCAATACGGCTTTGTTACCAATTCCCGCTATATCGTTACCAAATCCCGCTCTAGGTTACCATTTCCCGCACAAGTTACTCAATCCCGCACAAGTTGCCAATTATCGCTTTAGGTTACCAAATAACGCTCTAAGTTAGCAAATCACTCATTTGCTTTGATTTGGTAAACTATTGAAGCAAAGGGTATCATCTCCCTGTATGTTAAATATAATGAAACCATTGACGTTATAATCCCTTGATCCATTTGGCATACCCATTAGATATGCCTTCAATGAGTTTATGTTACCATTTCCCGCACTTGGAGTTACCAAATACCGTTGGAAACTATTTCAGGATTTTCGTTGAAGTTTCAAATAAAATTCGTAAATTAATGCCAAATGGTAATAATCTTACTATGAATTCTTGATGAGAAGGACCTTCTAACTGGTAGGACGGAAATCAATTGAATTTGAAAAAAAGAATAGTGAGTATGAGGAAGGGTTTAATGGGTAATGCGTAGAGGTATATTAGGTGAGACTAATGGGAAAAGAGTTCGGATATATTTAGTGAGGATTAGGAGTAATGGGTGTACTATGTAAATTTAAAATTGTTCAGGGTATACTAGGAAAACAGTAGTGGTTAGGTGTCTTGGTATGCTTGGTCAGGGGTAATAGGAGATATAGTGATGATGAAAAGAACGGTCTGAAGCAGAATTGATTAAAGCTTGTTCTGAATATATTTTTTTTAAATTTGCTGAAGTGTTTTGTGACATTTTGGTAGGGAAGATCAGGAAATCAGAAGAATGGAAACAGTTAGAGAAGCTTGTATTTATGGGTGAGTATATTCACATTTGCAATACTTTTCAGATCTTAACAATGAAAATGATTTTGACAAATGAATCACTTGTTTGTTGTTGATAGTAAATTTTTATGCTATTTATAGGAAGAGTGTGGAAAGAGTGGAAGAAGTTCCTAGCAGTAGGTTGGTATCTTCATTTTTCTTGAATAAAGGAATGTGATAGAATTTGATTGTTACATCAGATAAATATTTAGAAATATTCTCAAACCATCAGGGTAAAAATATCTTTCATTTCAGTTTTGATTCACTTCCTACATTGCCTTTCTTTTTTCTTTCGTAATGTCACATGATGTTACAGAGACTTTTCATTTCTTTTAGGTCCTCTGACGACACGATCCTCTACTGGCCTCGCCCAAGCCCAGGAGAGAAATACCAATCATGTACCGACGGTAAGCCAATGCTCTAGAATTTTGAAATCATTTCTATTTATCTTTATTTGGTCTTTCCATCTCATTAAATTTAATACTTTCTTTTTTATGCTTCCGGTATGTAGTAAGTTGCTAAAATGGAATGATGTATTCAATATTTTTTTTGCTATCAGAGATATAAATTAACTTTTTTTAAATTCAAGTTCCAATCCTGGCCCGATTTAAAGCGACCCTGAAGGGCCCATTGTCGCTTCAAGATGAAAAAACGGCGCACCAAATCGTTACCCATATTTTTAATATCTGGAAGATGGTGCGGAAGACCCCTACATTCTTTGTAGGGGATCTTGTAGATGAGGAACAAATCTTCGATGTTTGGTTCAACACAGCCATGGAGCAGTGGCAGGCGAGCACTGTTAAAGCTTACATGCAAAGCTTGGGGGACTTCTTAGCATTCTGTATTAAGGCAGACTTCCCAACTGGAAAGAAGCAGGGCCACCTGCATCGAATGATACAGATGTTGAAAGATGCCAGGAAGAGCTTGCGGAAAAAAATTGCGAAGCGAAGAACAGAAGTGGAGGCAGATGCGTTAGGTTTGTGTTTCTTGGAAAATCATTGAAAAGCATACATAAGAAAGTAGGTTTATAAGTGACATATAAATGTATATTTAATCAAGTTTCTTTTAACAGGCAATTTGATAAGTCCGGAAGAAATCAATCAGTTTTTAAAATCTGACTTGGTGGCGTCTATAGAGGACGAGATTCGCCAAGCCTCACATATCAAATGTACAATGGAGTTATTTATCAAGGTTCGGGACTACGTGATTTTCCGGATCCTTATAGCAAATGGCCAGAGGGCAGGAGCCGTGCTTTCGATAACGCACGACGTTATTAAAAAACGACAGCTAAGAGAGGAGGGATATGTCACGCTGACTGTGAGTTATCCACACACACGCTTGCATCCAAAGCTGCACTCATACACATAATCAAACATACTCTTAAGCACATTCACGCATACACACTCTCAATCAAAGAAATGAGTTCTTGTAAAAAAAAAAAAAAAGATAGTCTTGTGAAGAAATGCTGACATAAGTAACAATGTAAATTCCTATTTGGTGAAAATTCTGCCAAGGACAATTTTTAAAGGAACCTTTAAATTACAGGTAACGAAGCATAAGACGGATTTCAAAGGCCCGGCGATGATCAGCTTATCACCCGAGCTCTGGTTCTTTGTGCAAAAATATATCCACCTGGCAAGAAGACTGCCGAACTTCGTCTTCAAGATGTCGGATTCGATTTTCATTAAATGGCCCACGGGGGGAAAACCTCCACAGCCACTCGACAATTCAGGCTTAAACAAAGGTCTCGGCAGATTGTGGAATACAATGTTCGGTTCAAACAAACCGATTTCTACAACTAGGCTCAGAAAATCCGTTGTCACCGAAGTCAGAAGGGCTGTACCCACTTCAAGGGATGTGCTAGCTAGGCACATGTCCCATGAGCCTTCCACGGCCGACAGATATTATCACATGTCAGACAAATCAAAGATGGCGGTGCCCGTGTCCAGGCTCATAACGGCTGTCATGGAAGGGGAAAGTGAAGTGCGTTTCTATATTGATTTCAACGTTCAAAGCTTCAAATTTGTACAGTTAAGGATGCTCAAAAATCCTGTTTTCTTTTATTTAGGCCTCAAGAACTACCAAACAGATTGCACAGACAAGCTCCATTCAAGAGGTATATCTTAATGCACTTGTCTTTCTTTCTTGGCATTTTCCTTCGCTGAAAATGTTTTATTTTCTTTTTAAAATGTCGGTGAAATATTTTCTTATATTCTAGATATCGCAGACAGGTACTGAGGAAGGTAGTTCAAACTCTAACCCTACCCCTGATTCTGACTCTAAAAAGGTAAATGTTATGATTGTAATTTTAAAAGCAAATGACTGTTGGAAGCAAAATTTCCGACACTTCTTCCATTATACGCTACTTCTTTCATTTTGTTTATTATTACATATCTATTATACCGAAAAACATAATTTAAAATAGATGTACTGAAGCACGTAACTTATAAAAAAAAATTCTATGATCATCAAATACTGAAGTCCATTCAAGAGGTATATCTTAATGCAGTTCTCTTTATTTCTTGGCATTTTCCTTCGATGAAAATGTTTTATTTTCTTTTTAAAATGTCGGTGAAATATTTTCTTATATTCTAGATATCGCAGACAGGTACTGAGGAAGGTAGTTCAAACCCTAACCCTACCCCTGATTCTGACTCTAAAAAGGTAAATGTTATGATTGTAATTTTAAAAGCAAATGACTGTTGGAAGCAAAATTTCTGCCACTTCTTCCATTATACGCTGCTTCTTCCATTTTGTTTATTATATACATATCTATTATACCGAAAATCATAATTTAAAATAGATGTACTGAAGCACGTAGCTTATAAAAAAAATTCTATGATCATCAAATACTTAAGTCTCTTCATCATAAAACTTTTAAAATTATGAAATTGTATTTCAAAAAATGAATCGGACGATATTTAAACATAGTGTGTTTTAAATAGAAAAAGACACAAACACCTGAAGGTTTTCCACAGTTGCCGTCAGGGGTAAGTTATCTGGTACTTCTAATATTTCATTTGCTTAATTATTCATTATCTTAGTTTTTATAAACATACCTTACATGATTTTAAATGTATTGTAGCCACATAGAAGGAGATCATTTAGTGAGATAGAGGTGAGAACTCTAGTAGTCCTGCTGAGCGGATTGGACGTAACAAAAGGCATTACAAAACTGGCAGTGATTAGCCATCTCCAAGAATCACAGGAGGGAAGGCTGTTCTTGCTAAATATGCAAAATAAATTAGGATCAGAGTACCAAAAGAAAATAATTGACAGAGTAAGGACATTGTTTAGAAAGTGAATTTCTTGAAGTTGAAGTCACGGTTAGCCTTAGAAATGTTGACTATATTTAGCAATAAGTTACTATAGCAAACTATAATAGTTAACTATATAGTTCATAAGTAGTTTGTACGTGATTACGTTTACTATGGTACTATCGTACACCGGTTAAGACTTTATTTGAAACTTAGTCTATCTTACTCAGATTTTAGTCTTGTGAGATTATTCAAAGCCTTGATTATTTGTAGTTATATGCTTCTTGTATTTATTCACATTATATGATTGTCCATTAACGTTAAATCATCATTTCATTATCGAAATTGTTTTATCAAGTTTGATTTTACTTTTAACAAGCAAACACTTAGTTTTTCTGTACCATTGACTTTTCATGTATAAATAGGTAAAATTTGATAATCAAACTTCAGAGAAAGTTTGACAGTAAAGGAATGATTTTAGATGTGTTTTCTTTCACAAATGATCTTTGATAGGGAAAAAATGGAATCTGGATTTCTTTTTACATTTGTTGATAGAAATAGGGATTCTTCATATGAATACCCCTAATTCTTCCTTAACGTCAACTCCTTCCTCTATTATTCCGCTTTTGGAAAGGCTTCAATTGAAAATAAAAGTTACCATCTCCAGGAAGCTACATAATCTCGCTTTGTTACCAAATCCCGTTATACCGATACCAAATCCCTCTGTAGATCGCCATTCCCCGTACTAGTTACTCAATCCCGCACAAGTTACCAATTATCGCTTTAGGTTACAAAATAACGCTCTAAGTTACCAAATCACTCATTTGCTTTGTTTTCAAAAACTATTGAAGCCAAGGGTGTCATCTTCCTGCATGTGAAAAATTGCGAACCCATTGACCAAATAATGCTCTTATCCATTTGTTATGCCCTTTAGAAATGGTTTCAATGAGCTTACGTTACCATTTCCCGCACTTCACGTTACCAAATACCGTTGGAAACTGTTTCAATAATACAAAATACAAAATGACCAAAACATGACCCATCTTTTTGGATAGGAAATGACCCAAATCGTATAGAAAACACGACAACAAAAAAACGTTGTTTTTTTTTTTTAGACTTAGTCTTTTCTTCAGTGTTACCAAATAGCGGACAAAAGTCTTCATTAAAACACATTTAATAAAACGCTGAAAGAAATTATAGTGCTTTACTTTGGTTGAAACGATCAAAATACTTAAATAATATCTTGGATACCTTCCAAAACCCTTGAATGTCATGAAGACTTTGAATTCTTCATGAGAAGATCCTAATAGCTAGTAAGCCGAAAAATCAAATGAATTTGAAAAAAAATCAGAAATAATTAGAAAGGGTATGCTAAATAAGGTGTATTGGGTAATGGGTGGAGGTATACTAGATCAGCCTAATGAGAAATGAATCAGAGTATATTAGATCAGGATTAGGGGTTATATTAACTTTTTAATATTATAAGTTCAAAATATAGACATATTAGAGTATGTAATATTGTCACTTCCTGTATGTAAACACTACGAATTATATCAAATCAATCACTGAGTTAGAACTTGATTGCTTTTTATGGTCATATACTCCTTAAGGAAAGAAAAAAAATGTCAATATTCAGAAGAGTTAGCCTTCATCAGCCGTGTTTCAGACCGCTACTTTCTTCATCATTATATCGCCTGGTAGCTATCAACGTGCAGTGGTCACCCACCCAATAGTATAACACGCTAGACGTCGCTTAACTTGCGTCATGCAAACCGTGATACATACCTCACAGCCAGAGAAGCTACCTTATTGTAAGTATTTCAAAATCTCTTATATATCTCAGCCACGTCTGTTAGGGTTAGGGTTAGGGTATAGGGTTTTTTACGACGATTGCTCCGGAGCAGTTTAGAAAGGCTTCAATTGAAGTTTACCATTTCCCGCACAAGTTACCCAATCCCGCTATACCGTTACCAAATCCCGCTCTTTTGTGTTTGGAACTCTTCTGTGTTTGGAGCTCTTTTGTGTTTGGAACTCTTCTGCGCGTCCAAGATCACACCCGTTCTTTTGTGTTTGGAACTCTTCTGTGTTTGGAGCTCTTTTGTGTTTGGAACTCTTCTGCGCGTCCAAGATCACACCTGCTCTTTTGTGTTTGGAACTCTTCTGTGTTTGGAGCTCTTTTGTGTTTGGAACTCTTCTGCGCGTCCAAGATCACACAGAGCGCGCTTTGACTTTGTGTATATGATGACGCCAGCTGCGGGGTTGTGTATCACCTTTAGGTCGTCACATAGAACAGTGTAAGCACACAGTGTCCCTAACGCTGCAGAGTGCGGACGGAAAAATTTACCAGGGAAGAGAACGCTAAAAGGTAGACAATTTATTTTTTGGGAGAATATTTTAGAATTTATATTTTGAAACAGTTTCTTCGACGGAAAATTTCTTTTGATATGTATACTGCAAAATCACATATTTTCGTGGTGTCAAATTGTATTTGTTCTTCGGGTTTTCATTTCATGGTTCAATGAGAAAGAATAACTCAAACTTCAACTTTTTTTCATTTCGTAGATGACATAAATTTCTTGGGTCTCGACATGCAAAGAAAATAACGATAATTAAACCCCACGAAAATTAGTGATTTAACAGTACTGTTTCCTTTTTTTAAGTTAAGGTTGCATTTTATTTCATGACTGAATAATATAGATGAGAAAAACTGCCAAGTTTAAGAATGCGTTAATTACGCAAAAAACAACTGCTATTAAACAGAATTTTATTTAAATAAATTTTTATAATTGTAATTTGATAATTCTGTAAAACTTTAACCAATATGAGCAGGAATTTCTTGTTGTAAGCAAGTTATTTACTATAAAACATTGAAGGTTTATAAACTTTGGTTGTACATTTTTTTGGCGTCGGGAAAAAAATTGAGTAGCTATAATTGAAATGATGTATTAATTATTGTCCTTTACAACAATTGAATTTCTCTTTAACATTCGCAATTCAAAGAAATTTTCTGCTCATATTGGAAAAAATATTTCAAATTTAGTTATTATTGAATATGCGTGATGTGTGTATGTAAATAAAGATTGGGGGTGACGAAGGCGTCAATTAGCGCCTAAGTCCCGGAGAGCATGCAATAAATTAGGAGGTACCCCAGCAAATTGTGAGGTACTTCTCTGTGAGAATGAAAATGAGTGTAAAGCATGACGATAAACTTAAAATTGTTTTGCCTTATAAATGATTAGTGCAGTTTTTTTATGTTTACGGTATCATTTAGAAGATATTAACAAATAAAAATGATCTATCGTAGACATTTACAAAGTTTGACTATTGTCTGATAAATTGTAATTTGACTTTACATTGAAGTCTATGGAGAGAGCAGGTTTAATTAACATATTGTAAAAAGTAATTTGAATTTTATACATATCTCTCGGTAAAATATTGTATAAGATCCCAATTTGAAATGCAAAGAAATCAGATACCGGAGATAATTTGAGAAAATTAGAATTCTCTCATTTTCATAAAGGGGCAGAGAATTTCTTCTAAATATCATAAATTTTTGCCCATATTTTGTTTCCTAATAATAAGTGATCGTATTGTTAGTACTTGCTAGCGTGAACATGAAGCAGCATAAGTCTCCACTGTCAATTTACTCTGTACTATAGTAGACGCTATCTAGGCCCCATCTCATCGGACATATAGAACTATATTTCCGAAAATTCAAGAAGGAATATAATTTCATTGACCAATTGACCTTTTTGCTTTGATTTCCTGAAGTACAGTAGCCAAGAGCTTGTTCTTTAAATATCTCTGAGAACGTACGGTCTAACAGACATTTAGGTACTCTTCTCAATGCCCTATGCCCGTAAGATAGGATTCAAATGAAATCAAGTCAACATTTCCGGCACAAGTTACCCAATCCCGCTTTGTTACCCAATCCCGCTATACCGTTACCAAATCCCGCTCTCTAAGTTACCATTTAACGCTTGCTCATATAATTCATACATAATTCATACTTAGGACCCTCGTTGGAACACTATTTTTAACTACCTGATACAGATGAAGACCCTCCAGCCCCACGTAGTTAACGAGTGCCCTTAAACCCAGTCAAACGGGAGATAGGTTAGGGTTAGTTACCAAATCCCGCTCTCTAAGTTACCAGTTAACGCTTGCTCATATTATTCATACATAATTCATACTAAGGACCCTCGTTGGAACACTATTTTTAACTACCTGATACAGATGAAGACCCTCCAGCCCCACGTAGTTAACGAGTGCCCTTAAACCCAGTCGAACGGGAGATAGGTTAGGGTTAGTTACCAAATCCCGCTCTCTAAGTTACCATTGAACGCTTGCTCATAAAATTCATACTTAGGACCATCGTTGGAACACCATTTTTAACTACCTTATACAGATGAAGACCCTCCAGCCCCACGTAGTTAACGATTGCCCTTAAACCCAGTTAAACGGGAGATGGGTAAGGGTTAGTTACCAAATCCCGCTCCCTAAGTTACCATTTAACGCTTGCTCATATAATTCATACATAATTCATACTAAGGGCCCTCGTTGGAACACCATTTTTAATTACCTTATATACATGAAGACCCTCCAGCCCCACGTAATTAACGATTTCCCTTAAACCCAGTCAAACGGGAGATAGGTTAGGGTTAGTTACCAAATCCCGCTCGAAGTTACCAAATAACGTTTTGTTACTAAATCCCGCTATACCGTTACCAAATCCCGCTCTAGGTTACCATTTCCCGCACAAGTTACCCAATCCCGCACACGTTACCAATTATCGCTTTAGGTTACAAAATAACGCTCTAAGTTACCAAATCACTCATTTGCTTTGTTTTCAAAAACTATTGAAACCAAGGGTGTCATCTTCCTGCATTTGAAAAATTACGAACCCATTGACCAAATAATGCTCTTATTCATTTGTTATGCCCATTAGAAATGGTTTCAATGAGCTTACGTTACCATTTCCCGCACTTCACGTTACCAATTACCGTTGGAAACTGTTTCAATAATGCAAAATACAAAATGACCAACATTTGACCCTTTTTTTTTTTTTGGATAGAAAATGACCCAAATCGTATAGAAAACACGACCCCAAAAAACATTTTTTTCCTGTTAGACAGTCTTTTCTTTTCAGTGTTACCAAATAGCGGAAAGAAGTTTTCATTAAAACACATTTAATAAAACGCTAAAAGAAATTATAGTGCAGAAAGGATATGCTAAGGTGTATTGGGTAATGGGTGGAGGTATACTAGATCAGCTTAATGAGAAATGAGTCAGAGTATATTAGATCAGGGTTAGGGGTTATATTAACTTCTTGATATTATAAGTTCAAAATATAGACATATTAGAGTATGTAATATTGTCACTTTCTGTATGTAAACACTACGAATTATATCAAATCAATCACTGAGTTAGAACTTGATTGCTTTTATGGTCTTGTACTCCTTAAAGAAAAGAAAAAATATCAATATTCAGAAGAGTAAGCCTTCATCAGCTGTGTTTCAGACTTTTACTTTCTTCATCATTATATCGCCTGGTAGCTATCAACGTGCAGTGGTCACCCACCCAATAGTATAACACGCTAGACGTCGCTTAACTTGCGTCATGCAAAGCGTGATACATACCTCACAGCCAGAGAAGCTACCTTATTGTAAGTATTTCAAAATCCCTTATATATCTCAGCTATGTCTGTTAGGGGTAGGGTTAGGGTTACCAATTATGTCACTTTGGTTCATTTGACTTTTTACATTATTCAGCAATACATTTTAAATAATATAAAATGATTCAAAATTGTTCAATATCTTTTCTTTATGCTTCATTATACATTGGATACATTCTCTATTTAAGTTTTAAACAATGATTCAAAGAATAAAAGAAGACAGTTTAACGAAAATATTTAATGAACATCTAAAATAAAGTGAAGTTTGTTAGCAAAAATCCCTTAAACCGGAAATTTTTTCCGGAATGCAATATTCCGGAAAAAAAATTCCGTTTTTAGTTGAACTCTTCTGTGTTTGGAACTCTTCTGTGTTTGGAACTTTTCTGAGTTTGGAGCTCTTTTGTGTTTGGAACTCTTCTGTGTTTGGAACTCTTCTGTGTTTGGAGCTCTTTTGTGTTTGGAACTCTTCTGCGCGTCCAAGATCACATCCGCTCTTTTGTGTTTGGAACTCTTCTATGTTTGGAGCTCTTTTGTGTTTGGAACTCTTCTGTGCGTCCAAGATCACACAGAGCGCGCTTTGACTTTGTGTATATGATGACGCCAGCTGCGGAGTTGTGTATCATCTTTAGGTCGTCACATAGAACAGTGTAAGCACACAGTGTCCCTAACGCTGCAGAGTGCGGACAGAAAAATTTACCAGGGAAGAGAACGCTAAAAGGTAGGCAATTTATTTTTTGGGAGAATATTTTAGAATTTATATTTTGAAACAGTTTCTTCGACGGAAAATTTCTTTTGATATGTATACTGCAAAATCACATACTTTTCGTGGTGTCAAATTGTATTTGTTCTTTGGGTTTTCATTTCATGGTTCAATGAGAAAGAATTACTCAAACTTCAACTTTTTTTTTCATTTCGTAGATGACATAAATTTCTTGGGTCTCGACATGCAAAGAAAATAACGATAATTAAACCCCACGAAAATTAGTGATTTAACAGTACTGTTTCCTTTTTTTAAGTTAAGGTTGCATTTTATTTCATGACTGAATAATATAGATGAGAAAAACTGCCAAGTTTAAGAATACATTAATTACGCAAAAAACAACTGCTATTAAACAGAATTTTATTTAATTAAATTTTTATTTTATTAACCAATATGAGCAGGAATTTCTTGTTGTAAGCAAGTTAGTCACTATAAAACATTGAAGATTTATAAATTTTGGTTGTTCATTTTTTTGGTGTTGGGAAAAAAATTGAGTAGCTATAATTGAAATGATGTATTAATTATTGTCCTGTACAACAATTGAATTTCTCTTTAACATTCGCAATTCAAAGAAATTTTCTGCTCATATTGGAATTTTTTTTTCAAATTTAGTTATTATTGAATATGCGTGATGTGTGTATGTAAATAAAGATTGGGGGTGACGAAGGCGTCAATTAGCGCCTAAGTCCCGGAGAGCATGTAATAAATTAGGAGGTACCCCAGCAAATTGCGAGGTACCTCTCTGTGAGAATGAAAATGAGTGTAAAGCATGACGATAAACTTAAAATAGTTTTGCCTTATAAATGATTAGTGCAGTTTTTTTATGTTTACAGTATCATTTAGAAGATATTATTAAATAAGAATGATCTATCATAGACATTTACAAAGTTTGATTATTGTCTGATAAATTGCAATTTGACTTTACATTGAAGTCTATGGAGAGAGCACGTTTAATTAACATATTGTAAAAAGTAATTTGAATTTTATACATATCTCTCGGTAAAATATTGTATAAGATCCCAATTTGATATGCAAAGAAATCAGATACCGGAGATAATTTGAGAAAATTAGAATTCTCTCATTTTCATAAAGGGGCAGAGAATTTGAGAAACATATATAAAGCAAAATAGCCAGATTTAAAATGTTACCAATTATGTCACTTTGCTTCATTTGACTTTTTACGTTATTATCAAATCGCATATAAAGTTAATCAAGAAAGTGAAAGAGGATTAATTAAGATATCTAACATTTTGTTAGCAAAAATCCCTGAAACCGGAATTTTTTTCCGGAATGCAATATTCAGGGGAAAAAAATCCGTTTTTAGTGGAACTCTTCCGTGTTTGGAACTCTTCTGTGTTTGGAACTTTTCTGAGTTTGGAGCTCCTTTGTGTTTGGAACTCTTCTGTGTTTGGAGCTCTTTTGTGTTTAGAACTCTTCTGTGTTTAGAGCTCTTTTGTGTTTGGAACTCTTCTGTGTTTGGAGTTCTTTTGTGTTTGGAACTCTTCTGCGCGTCAAAAACCCCACTATAGGTTACCATTTCTCGCACAAGTTTTGTTACAAAATCCCGCTACACCAATTCTTAAGTCCGGTCAAGGTAAGTATTTCCCGCACAAGTTATTATTTATTTTTATTTGTTTTCTTTTTGTTCTTTATAAATGAATAGAGATAAAAAAAATAGTTGTTTGCTTAATGTAGAGGAATGTGTTGCAAATTCTCCTCAATCAATAAAAGAATATCGCACTCAAACACAAATTAAACTAGATATTAAAATTTTTATTAGTAAAGAATAGTTTCTTTTTTTAAGGAATTGGTATGAGTGAGGAAAAAGGTATAGAGTCTCTCCCTTCCGATGCAGGTATTACATGTAGTCATTTGAATTTTCGTACATCAAATCGCATATAAAGTTAATCAAGAAAGTGAAAGAGGGTTAATTAAGATATCTAACATTTTGTTAGCAAAAATCCCTGAAACCGGAAATTATTTTTTCCGGAATGCAATATTCCGGAAAAAAAAATTCGTTTTTAGTGGAACTCTTCTGTGTTTGGAGCTCTTTTGTGTTTGGAACTCTTCTGCGCGTCCAAAACACCACTATAGGTTACCATTTCTCGCACAGGTTTTGTCTCCTATCGATAATAGACACCAAATATATATTGATTTTTTTTAATTTTATGGTATTTAATATTTATATCATTTATTTCTCCTTCATATCATCTTATCGAGTTGCATTTTGTAAAAACTGGAGCATTTTGTGATTCCTTTTAGTAGAGATGGAAGCTGATGTGGCGGAGTCCCAGGGAAATAAAGATCCTTGTTTCTCTGGTAATGAATCTGACCTAGATATTCTATAATATCTAATAATATCGGAGATATTCTATAATTTGCAGTTGATACATCTAAGGGAAACAAGAATATAAGTTTGCTAACCGTGATCTTTTAAGGATAAAATCATGATGAAGAAAAAAATGAACTTATTTTTTAACAATGTTTTTTCCTAAATAACAGTTACAGGGCGTTACATTGTTTGCCAATTTATTTTGTGCAACAAGGCCATTGTGCGCTTTGGGGACCATCTGCGGAGGACGCACCACATCTCCAAAAGAGTGCGCATTGAGTACCTCCACTTCCAAAGTCCCAAAGTTGTGGACAACTTTACGACGTAGGTTGAATTTTGAAGCATTAATTCAATCGTATAGAAATATATTTCTTCAATTATCCATATATCTTCATTTTGTAGTGATGAATGTGTACCTTCTCTACACCTGGAGGACCTTACAGACCCAAGTGATGATAAAAGGTTTGTGAGCACAATCATACTTGTATGACTTTAAATTTGATTTTATTTGCACTACAGCTGAATAATCATTTAAACTGTTTGTAGGGAAAGTATCATGGACGCAGCTGAAAAAAGATGCATATCCTAACCCACTGCATCCTTGGAAAAATCAGCTTACTTCCATTGCATAGCTTTGATAAAAATACCGGAGATAATTTGAGAAAATTAAAAATTTAAACTTTTCCCATTAGTATTTTTTAATTCAGTGTGTATCATAAACCACATTGTAATTGTTTAAGTGTATGTCATTTGTCCAAATAAAAAATAATGAAACCCCCAAAAAATAGCTGAAATATAAAAGGAACTTATACTGATTTACAAGTAAGATAGCATTTCTGGCTATGCGACATGTCCCTCGTCTTGATGATGCAGGTTAAGCAACGTCAAGCATGATCAGTACTTGGATGGGTGACAGCTGCACCTTGCAAGGTTTCACAAAGGGCTATCAAGTGATATAGTGATGATACAGCACCACCATTCTGAATCACATTTGATTAAGAATTAAGCATCTGAATATCACACAAACGTTTCTTTTGTTCTTAAAGATAAGGGTTAGACTAATTCAGTAACTGCAGGAATTCATTGATCACAGTAAAAATAAGCATTCCTTTCTTAAACATTATGGGTAAAAGTGAATAAAAGCAGGAATTCTTTGCTCATAAAATTTAGGCATTTCTCAAATAAGCAAGGATTTTGTACAGTTAAGTAAGGATTAGGGTTAAAATAATCCGTAGTTTTATTGTCATCTTAGTCACTCAGCTTCGGCAATTCCATTTAATAATCTAAGAGGCATCTGAACGAATACTGTTATTTTAGTAACCATTTAATGCACAAACTCTTGGTTACCATTTCCCACCCTTTTATCCAATCGCACAGAACATATAACAACCAAGTTGACATTCTAGTACTCTTTTTCTTTCCTTCCCCATAGAAAATATTGAAATTCAATCAGATTACCGTTTTCCGCACGTTTCCCAATACGGCTTTGTTACCAATTCCCGCTATATCGTTACCAAATCCCGCTCTAGGTTACCATTTCCCGCACAAGTTACTCAATCCCGCACAAGTTACCAATTATCGCTTTAGGTTACCAAATAACGCTCTGAGTTACCAAATCACTCATTTGCTTTGATTTGGTAAACTATTGAAGCAAAGGGTATCATCTCCCTGCATGTTAAATATAATGAACCCATTGACGCTATAATCCCTTGATCCATTTGGCATACCCATTAGAAATGCCTTCAATGAGTTTATGTTACCATTTCCCGCACTTGGAGTTACCAAATACCGTTGGAAACTATTTCAGGATTTTCGTTGATGTTTCAAATAAAATTCGTAAATTAATGCCAAATGGTAATAATCTTACTGTGAATTCTCGATGAAAAGGACCTTCTAACTGGTAGGACGAAAATCAATTGAATTTGAAAAAAAATACTGAGTATGAGGAAGGGTTTAATGGGTAATGCGTAGAGGTATATTAGGTGAGACTAATGGGAAAATAGTTCGGATATATTTGGTCAGGATTAGGAGTAATGGGTGTACTATGTAAATTTAAAATTGTTCAGGGTATACTAGGAAAACAGTAGTGGTTAGGTGTCTTGGTATGCTTGGTCAGGGGTAATAGAGGATATAGTGATGATGAAAAGAACGGTCTGAAGCAGAATTGATTAAAGCTGAATATATTTTTTTTAAATTTGCTGAAGTGTTTTGTGACATTTAGGTAGAGAAGATCAGGAAATCAGAAGAATGGAAACAGTTAGAGAAGCTTGTATTTATGGGTGAGTATATTCACATTTGCAATACTTTTCAGATCTTAACAATGAAAATGATTTTGACAAATGAATCACTTGTTTGTTGTTGATAGTAAATTTTTATGCTATTTATAGGAAGAGTGTGGAAACAGTGGAAGAGGTTCCTAGCAGTAGGTTGGTATCTTCATTTTTCTTGAATAAAGGGTTAGTCTAGTGACATTTTCAATGTTTTTCATGCAAGACCAATCAAATGGCAGCATTAAAGTTTCAATTTTTGTGAGATAATTAGCCAGTTCAGCAAGGAAAGCTATGTATTTCCTCGTCCTGCACCTGTTCGAGTACAGAACATCCTCTCTACATTTACATTGCGTAAATTCTTCCAGCCAGAATGGTCTAGCTGGTGTATCCTTCCAGTTGAACAGCATGTACTTAACCTCTCGAAAGGAAACATAGCACATAAGACTCCTAAACGTGGCTAGAAATCCATCTTTTACTTGACCAATGTCAAATTTAAACTCAAATCTTTCAAGGCTTTGGAAGACGTTCTCTATGGAGTTTATAACGAGTTTGTTTTCGCCCACTTCTCAGTCTTCTTCCATCCATTAATCTGGTTTCACTGCAAGTAAAATACAAATATATGTATTTGTGTTAAATATATTCAAATTTTAAAGAAATTTTGTATAATGGAGTAGTAGTAGAATTCATTTCTTGGCTACAAACAGACTACAGACAGTGCAAAATGTGCAAGAGTATGGGTTCCTCAAAAAAAAAAAATTAAGTACATTGCACATATACAGTGTGCTCAATAACCAATCTATAAAAACTAGATTCTTTCATCCACTCCTGTAATGGCTACACAAGGATCTATTATGGGAGTGGATCAAAGGTTCCAATTTTAATTTGATAAGCTTGCTTATTTAATAAACTCCAGCAAATAAACCCTTTAGTTGTTTGGAATATATTATGTTCATTTTCACAAGGAATACTATTTTTTAAAGCAAATCCCCTTTTCTCTTATCGGAATTTAAGAACTGTGCTTCAATTCTGATTTGAAAACACAATTCTTGGTCAGAATCAATGTACATTCCTGGCTTAGCAATATTGCATATGCAAATTCAGTGATGCGTTATGCAATGAAGACCTATTAGATGACACCTCCTTTCTCTCCAATACAAATCTGTTATTGGATTGACTTCGTAAATAACCTTCAAATGTCAAATATTTTTTTTAGCTCACCTGAGTTGAAAGCTCAAGTGAGCTTTTCTGATCACATGTTGTCCGGCGTCCGTCTGTCTGTCCGTCTGTCTGTCCGTCTGTTTGTCCATCTGTCTGTGTGTAAACTTTTCACATTTTCGACTTCTTCTCAATAACCACTGGGCTAATTTCAATCAAACTTACCACAAAGTATCCGAAGGGGATTCAAGTTTGTTCAAATGAAGGGCCATGCCCTCTTTCAAGGGGAGATAATTAGAAATTAGTGAAAAAATAAAAGCATCATTTAAAAATCTTCTTTTCAAGAACCAAAGGGCCAGGAAAGATGAAACTTATGTGGAAGCATCCTCAGATAGTGTACATTCAAATTTGTACAGTTAAGGATGCTCAAAAATCCTGTTTTCTTTTATTTAGGCAATAAGAACTATCAAACAGATTGCACAGACGAGCTCCATTCAAGAGATATATCTTAATGCACTTGTCTTTATTTCTTGGCATTTTCCTTCGGTGAAAATGTTTTATTTTCTTTTTAAAATGTCGGTGAAATATTTTCTTATATTCTAGATATCGCAGACAGGTACTGAGGAAGGTAGTTCAAACCCTAACCCTACCCCTGATTCTGACTCTCCAAAGGTAAATGTTATGATTGTAATTCTAAAAGCAAATGACTGTTGGAAGCAAAATTTCCGACACTTCTTCCATTATACGCTACTTCTTCCATTTTGTTTATTATATACATATCTATTATACCGAAAATCATAATTTAAAATAGATGTACTGAAGCATGTAGCTTATTCAAATAAAATCAAATCAACATTTCCGGCAAAAGTGACACAATCCTGCTTTGTTACCAAATCCCGCTATACCGTTACCAAATCCCGCTCTAAGTTACCAAATCACGCTTTCTCATATAATTCATACATAATTCATACTTAGGATACTCGTTGGAACCCCATTTTTACCTACCTTATACAGATGAAGACCCTCCAGCCCCACGTAGTTAACGAGTGCCCTTAAACCCAGTCAAACGGGAGATAGGTTAGGGTTAGTTACCAAATCCCGCTCTAAGTTACCATTTAACGCTTGCTCATATAATTCATACATAATTCATACTTAGGACCCTCGTTTGAACACCATTTTTAACTACCTGATACAGATGAAGACCCTGCAGCCCCACGTAGTTAACGATTGCCCTTAAACCCAGTCAAACGGGAGATAGGTTAGGGTTAGTTACCAAATCCCGCTCTCTAAGTTACCAAATCACGCTTTCTCATATAATTCATACATAAGTCATACTTAGGACCCTCGTTGGAACACCATTTTTAACTACCTGATACAGATGAAGACCCTCCAGCCCCACGTAGTTAACGAGTGCCCTTAAACCCAGTCAAACGGGAGATAGGTTAGGGTTAGTTACCAAATCCCGCTCTAAGTTACCATTTAACGCTTGCTCATATAATTCATACATAATTCATACTTAGGACCCTCGTTTGAACACCATTTTTAACTACCTGATACAGATGAAGACCCTGCAGCCCCACGTAGTTAACGATTGCCCTTAAACCCAGTCAAACGGGAGATAGGTTAGGGTTAGTTACCAAATCCCGCTCTCTAAGTTACCAAATCACGCTTTCTCATATAATTCATACATAAGTCATACTTAGGACCCTCGTTGGAACACCATTTTTAACTACCTGATACAGATGAAGACCCTCCAGCCCCACGTAGTTAACGAGTGCCCTTAAACCCAGTCAAACGGGAGATAGGTTAGGGTTAGTTACCAAATCCCGCTCTAAGTTACCATTTAACGCTTGCTCATATAATTCATACATAATTCATACTTAGGACCCTCGTTTGAACACCATTTTTAAGTACCTTATACAGATGAAGACCCTCCAGCCCCACGCAGTTAACGAGTGCCCTTAAACCCAGTCAAACGGGAGATAGGTTAGGGTTAGTTACCAAATCCCGCTCTCTAAGTTACCATTTAACGCTTGCTCATATAATTCGTACTTGGGACCCTCGTTGGAACACCATTTTTAACTACCTGATACAGATGAAGACCCTCCAGCCCCACGTAGTTAACGATTGCCCTTAAACCCAGTCAAAGGGGAGATAGGTTAGGGCAGTTACCAAATCCCGCGCAAGTTACCCAATCCCGCACAAGTTACCAATTATCGCTACACCGTTACCAAATCCCGCTCTAGGTTACCATTTCCCGCACAAGTTACCAAATCCCGCACAAGTTACCAATTATCGCTTTAGGTTACTAAATAACGCTCTAAGTTACCAAATCACTCATTTGCTTTGTTTTCAAAAACTATTGAAGCCAAGGGTGTCATCTTCCTGCATGTGAAAAATTACGAACCCATTGACCCAATAATGCTCTTATCCATTTGTTATGCCCATTAGAAATGGTTTCAATGAGCTTAGGTTACCATTTCCCGCACTTCACGTTACCAAATACCGTTGAAAACGTTCAGTAATAATACAAAATACAAAATGACCAAAATTTGACCCATTTTTTTGGATAGGAAATGACCCAAATCGTATAGAAAACACGACCCCCAAAACGTTTTTTTTTTCTGTTACACTTAGTCTTTTTTTCAGTGTTACCAAATAGCGGAAAGAACTCTTCATTAAAACACATTTAATAAAATGCTAACAGAAATTATAGTGCTATACTTTGGTTGAAACGATCAAAATACTTAAATAATATCTTGCATACTTTCCAAAACTCTTGAATGTCATGAAGACTTTGAATTATTCATGAGAAGATCCTAATAGCTAGTAAGACGAAAAATCAAATGAATTTGAAAAAAAAAATCATGAATTATTAGAAAGGGTATGCTAAGTAAGGTGTATTGGGTAATGGGTGGAGGTATACTAGATCAGCTTAATGAGAAATGAGTCAGAGTATATTAGATCAGGGTTAGGGGTAATGGGTATACAAGGTAAATGTGTAATTGTTCAGGGTATACTAGGAAAGGGCAATGGGTAGGTGTACAGGTATATTAGGTTAGGTGTAATAGGTGATATAGTGATGATAAAAGGAACGGTCTGAAACACAATTGATGAAGGCTTATTCTTCTAAATATCATAAATTTTTGCCCATATTTTGTTTCCTAATAATAAGTGATCGTATTGTTAGTACTTGCTAGCGTGAAACTGAAGCAGCATAAGTCTCCACTGTCAGTTTACTCTGTACTATAGTAGACGCTATCTAGGCCCCCATCTCATAGAACACATAGCACTTTATCTCCGAAAATTCAAGAAGGAATATAATTTAATTGACCAATTGACCTTTTGGCTTTGATTTCCTGAAGTACAGTAGCCAAGAGCTTCTTCTTTAAATATCTCTGAGAACGTACGGTCTAACAGACATTTAGGTACTCTTCTCAATGCCCTATGCCCGTAAAATAGGATTCAAATGAAATCAAGTCAATATTTCCGGCACAAGTTACCCAATCCCGCTTTGTTACCAAATCCCGCTATACCGTTACCAAATCCCGCTCTAAGTTACCAAATCACGCTTGCTCATATAATTCATACATAAGTCATACTTAGGACCCCCGTTGGAACACCATTTTTAACTACCTGATACAGATTAAGACCCTCCAGCCCCACGTACTTAACGAGTGCCTTTAAACCCAGTCAAACGGGAGATAGGTTAGGGTAGTTACCAAATCCCGCTCTAGGATACCATTTCCCGCACAAGATACCCAATGCCGCTTTGTTACCAAATCCCGATATACCGTTACCAAATCCCGCTCTAAGTTACCAAATCACGCTTGCTCATATAAATCGTACATAAATCATACTTAGGACCCTCGTTGGAACACCATTTTTAACTACCTGATACAGATGAAGACCCTCCAGTCCCACGTAGTTAACGATTGCCCTTAAACCCAGTCAAACGGGAGATAGGTTAGGGTTAGTTACCAAATCCCGCTCTAAGTTACCAAATCACGCTTGCTCATATAATTCATACATACTTCATACTTAGGACCCTCGTTGGAACACCATTTTTAACTACCTGATACAGATGAAGACCCTCCAGCCCCACGTACTTAACGAGTGCCCTTAAACCCAGTCAAACGGGAGATAGGTTAGGGTTAGTTACCAATTCCCGCTCTAAGTTACCAACATTTGACGTAATTTTTGGGATAGGAAATGACCCTTTAATATCATGCAGAATTTGAATTCTTCATGAAAAGACTCTAATAGCTAGTAAGGCGAAGAATCAAATGGGTTTGAAAAAAAAATCATGTGTAATGAGAAAGGGTTATTCTAAGTAAGGTGTAATGGGTAGAGGTATACTAGGTGAGGCTAGTGAGAAATGATTCAAGGTATATTAGAACAGGGTTAGGGGTAATAGGTATACAAGGTAAATGAGTAATTGTTCAGGGTATACTAGGAAAGGGGCAATGGGTAGGTTTCCCGGTATACTAGGTTAGGGGTAATTGGTGATATAGTGATGATAAAAAGGCTTATTCTGAATCTTCAATTGTACCCGTCCGTCATCAAGATTAATATACCACAAATGCAACGTAAACCTCCGTACCCAAATTGATTAAAAACTCGTAATTAAGCCAAGATATCTATCATTCTCTGTCTACAGCATAAACTGCATCCATCTCTCTGTAAACTTATTCCAAATGTATTCTCCACTACAACTATAATACGTTGACACCGAGTTGATAATTTGATAAAAAAAACCGCAATAGTACTTTTTTCACCTTAAAAAAAATCACAACATCCAACACTGTACCTGTCCCTATTGAAAACTGATAAATTGACTCTATGCACTACGACGCCCGTTCTATATATATACTCAAAGACAGTATCCTGCACTATACTTGTGCCGCCTCCACAGAAATCCTTATTTATTGTACCTGTCCTCCATCTGCTAAATGAGTTGTTTTTTTCTCCTGTTGATACATTGTACCTGTATTGATATACAATTTATACTTCATCTACCGTGGTAGTCATTTATCTCCTAAGGAACTACAAACACCACCGTTCCTATTACATATCTTCTCTGATATAATGAGTACACCACAACCACCATTGTTTCTATACCGAAAATACATTGATATACCTTAGAAACCACATCCTTTATAATATCCCTTAATGATATACTTGATATCCCCGGTCCTTACTTCAAACACTACATTAACAATGATTGCAGTGTTCTGTACCTAAATTTGTATGCAGTCTTAAATCAACTGTATATACCATCCCACTACTCTTGTATTACCATTACATTGGTATACTACATAGACTTTATTCACAACACAAAACCTGTCCTTAATTTATCATTATCAGTAAACTCTCTTTGATCGGCGTTTCCCTGTGTCCACTGAAAATAATGCTTGTTAACAAACCAAGAAGACTTGGATGCCAGAAGATCTGATAAAAGTTCCTCCCCAAGCCTTTTAATACAAAACAGTGTGCTAATAAGGCACCCAAGCCTCCCTGACAGTCCTTAGGGCACAGATGTACAGAAGATATTCTAAAGGCACTTGACGGTATCAACAATATTAAGCATGGCTTCTACCCATGTTCAAACATTTGAAACCTATTACCGTGACCCACACTTCCCTTTGTCGACTTCAAATTATGGATGTTAACAGAGAGACCAACAAGACTTTGATGCCAAAAGATCTGATAAAAGTACATAGCCTAGCCATTCCAAACAAAACAGAGTGTTACACAAGATGAAAAGGCCCTCCCAACAGTCTTTGTGGCACAGAAGGATAATAAATATTCATAAAATAGTCTCGCCAATCTCAAAAGCATTGTAAATGGCTTGAATATATGCTAGGGCTCTAAAAGATCCATAAACTACCATTTGTAGTCCCCAGCGGTAATTTTAAACTCCGGCGATAATTGGTAACTTGTGGGTCTCCGGTCGGAGAGAAAAACTCGATTTTTGGATTTTTGATAAATTTCAGCGGTCAAAGAGAGGTAACTCCAAGTTACCATTTCCCGCGTGTAAATACAATATCACCAAAATTTGACCCAATTTTCTGGATGGGAAATGACCCAAATAGTATAGAAAACACGACCCCAAAAAATGTTTTTTTTGTTGGACTTAGTTTTTTTTCGGGGTTACCAAATACCAGAGGGTGTTACCAAATACCGGAGAGAATTCTTGCTTCAGAAAACACATTAAACAGAGCGCTAAACTAAATAATCGTCCAATACCTTGGTTAGAACGCTCAAAATACTTACATAATATCATGCATAATTTCCTAAACCCTTCAGAAAGAGATTTGTTACCAAATACCGCACAAGTTACCAAATGCCGCAGAAAGTTACCAAATACCCAGTTACCAATTCCCTAGTTACCAAATGCCGCGTTACAAAATACCGCTCCAAGTTACCAAATACC
Organism: Saccostrea echinata; assembly: GCF_033153115.1. Taxonomy (NCBI): domain Eukaryota; kingdom Metazoa; phylum Mollusca; class Bivalvia; order Ostreida; family Ostreidae; genus Saccostrea; species Saccostrea echinata. The sequence goes on along the minus strand of NW_026889782.1, from coordinate 38,814,998 downwards.
TCGCTCCAAAGTTACCATTTACCTACGAGTTACCAAATACCGATTTCGAATGTTACCAAATGCCGCAACCCCAACTGACAGGATGCTGTCAGGTTACCAAATAGACTGAAACCTATGGCCCTAACCCTAACCCTAACCCTAACCCTAACCCTAACCCTAACCCTAACCCTAACCCATTTAAGGGGTAAATATATTAAGGTTAGGATTGAGGTTAAGATTAAGGTTAAGGTTTGGGTTAGGGTTAATTTGATATAATGGTTTATGTAAAGATTTAAGTTTGGTACTAAGATCACATACAAAGTATGACTTGAGATTTAAAAGAAAACAAATTTACCACGGACTATATATATTTTGTGAATTAATTTTCAGTTTAATACAGTTGACGTAAAGAAGTTTTCAAGAGAATTGTCTATTCCAATAAATTCCCCTCATGGACAAAGTCAATATTTCATGACTCATATTATCGGGTCAAGAGAAGATATTTATTTATTTGCATGTTTCATTACGCAATTTTTACACTTCGGATCAGGGTCTTCACTGTGACCCTTTCAATAGGGTATTACTTATATCTTCAACTTAAGTCATTTTCTCTTATTTATATCTCTAATTTTGATGATCGTTAAAACTACTTTATTCTTATTAAATCGGTCATTTTTCAACCACATATTGAAGTTTGTTCTCATTCTAAGAAAATATTTTAATCTCCAGCATTAAAAAAAGATTCCTTTTCCTCTATTCCACTTACCGGGTTCTTCGACTTTCTTTGACATCTTCCTACTGTCTCGTTTAGTAAAATGGCGGCTCAAACCTACAAGTATGCACGTGACAATAAAAATAGAACTGACGTAAAGGTTCTAGAACTCTCTATGGTAAAATATCTCTCAGTAAAACTGGACCTACAATTATCAAGTGATTTTTTTTGGCATTGACAAGATGCAACTGAGTTACAATAAAAGCCCCATTAGCCTACCCCTAACAAAGAGTAAAAGCTGCATCAATATGCTAATAAACATTCTTTAGAGTAAGAGTTGTACCAAACTGCATGATAGAAAAGAGGGGTTAGGGAGCGGCAGAGAATTATTCTTGTTATACGAAATGAAATTATTATTTTTTTTATTGTAACACTTCCTTCCTTGTGATTTCAATAATCTCTCTATATATCCAAACAAATGATTTCGAAGCAAGCTTTGGACAAAAGGGTATAAAATCTTAATATATTCTAATATTTGACTCGAAAAGATCTGTAATTAATCAGCGACTTTCATCTTAAAAAAAAATAAAAAGAGCTATAAAATGAACGATCCCATCGGGAATCGAACCAGGCACCCCTTAATCTGAAGTCCGCTGTTCTACCTACTGAGCCAAAGTGTATGATGGAAATGACGAAATAAACTTTAATAGTTTCGCTACACAAAGTATTTAAATTAAAAAAACAATAACCACGCCTACTGGAATCACGTGACAGAAAGTGACATTGACGAGATGGCTCCGGAGCAATCTTCGTAAAACCCCCTATACCCTAACCCTAACCTAACCCTAACCCTAACCCTAACCCTAACCCTAACCCTAACCCTAACCCGGAGCAATCTTCGTAAAACCCCCTATACCCTAACCCTAACCCTAACCCTAACCCTAACCCTAACCCTAACCCTAACCCTAACCCTAACCCATTTAAGGGGTAAATATATTAAGGTTAGGATTGAGGTTAAGATTAAGGTTAAGGTTTGGGTTAGGGTTAATTTGATATAATGGTTTATGTAAAGATTTAAGTTTGGTACTAAGATCACATACAAAGTATGACTTGAGATTTAAAAGAAAACAAATTTACCACGGACTATATATATTTTGTGAATTAATTTTCAGTTTAATACAGTTGACGTAAAGAAGTTTTCAAGAGAATTGTCTATTCCAATAAATTCCCCTCATGGACAAAGTCAATATTTCATGACTCATATTATCGGGTCAAGAGAAGATATTTATTTATTTGCATGTTTCATTACGCAATTTTTACACTTCGGATCAGGGTCTTCACTGTGACCCTTTCAATAGGGTATTACTTATATCTTCAACTTAAGTCATTTTCTCTTATTTATATCTCTAATTTTGATGATCGTTAAAACTACTTTATTCTTATTAAATCGGTCATTTTTCAACCACATATTGAAGTTTGTTCTCATTCTAAGAAAATATTTTAATCTCCAGCATTAAAAAAAGATTCCTTTTCCTCTATTCCACTTACCGGGTTCTTCGACTTTCTTTGACATCTTCCTACTGTCTCGTTTAGTAAAATGGCGGCTCAAACCTACAAGTATGCACGTGACAATAAAAATAGAACTGACGTAAAGGTTCTAGAACTCTCTATGGTAAAATATCTCTCAGTAAAACTGGACCTACAATTATCAAGTGATTTTTTTTGGCATTGACAAGATGCAACTGAGTTACAATAAAAGCCCCATTAGCCTACCCCTAACAAAGAGTAAAAGCTGCATCAATATGCTAATAAACATTCTTTAGAGTAAGAGTTGTACCAAACTGCATGATAGAAAAGAGGGGTTAGGGAGCGGCAGAGAATTATTCTTGTTATACGAAATGAAATTATTATTTTTTTTATTGTAACACTTCCTTCCTTGTGATTTCAATAATCTCTCTATATATCCAAACAAATGATTTCGAAGCAAGCTTTGGACAAAAGGGTATAAAATCTTAATATATTCTAATATTTGACTCGAAAAGATCTGTAATTAATCAGCGACTTTCATCTTAAAAAAAAATAAAAAGAGCTATAAAATGAACGATCCCATCGGGAATCGAACCAGGCACCCCTTAATCTGAAGTCCGCTGTTCTACCTACTGAGCCAAAGTGTATGATGGAAATGACGAAATAAACTTTAATAGTTTCGCTACACAAAGTATTTAAATTAAAAAAACAATAACCACGCCTACTGGAATCACGTGACAGAAAGTGACATTGACGAGATGGCTCCGGAGCAATCTTCGTAAAACCCCCTATACCCTAACCCTAACCCTAACCCTAACCCTAACCCTAACCCTAACCCTAACCCTAACCCTAACCCATTTAAGGGGTAAATATATTAAGGTTAGGATTGAGGTTAAGATTAAGGTTAAGGTTTGGGTTAGGGTTAATTTGATATAATGGTTTATGTAAAGATTTAAGTTTGGTACTAAGATCACATACAAAGTATGACTTGAGATTTAAAAGAAAACAAATTTACCACGGACTATATATATTTTGTGAATTAATTTTCAGTTTAATACAGTTGACGTAAAGAAGTTTTCAAGAGAATTGTCTATTCCAATAAATTCCCCTCATGGACAAAGTCAATATTTCATGACTCATATTATCGGGTCAAGAGAAGATATTTATTTATTTGCATGTTTCATTACGCAATTTTTACACTTCGGATCAGGGTCTTCACTGTGACCCTTTCAATAGGGTATTACTTATATCTTCAACTTAAGTCATTTTCTCTTATTTATATCTCTAATTTTGATGATCGTTAAAACTACTTTATTCTTATTAAATCGGTCATTTTTCAACCACATATTGAAGTTTGTTCTCATTCTAAGAAAATATTTTAATCTCCAGCATTAAAAAAAGATTCCTTTTCCTCTATTCCACTTACCGGGTTCTTCGACTTTCTTTGACATCTTCCTACTGTCTCGTTTAGTAAAATGGCGGCTCAAACCTACAAGTATGCACGTGACAATAAAAATAGAACTGACGTAAAGGTTCTAGAACTCTCTATGGTAAAATATCTCTCAGTAAAACTGGACCTACAATTATCAAGTGATTTTTTTTGGCATTGACAAGATGCAACTGAGTTACAATAAAAGCCCCATTAGCCTACCCCTAACAAAGAGTAAAAGCTGCATCAATATGCTAATAAACATTCTTTAGAGTAAGAGTTGTACCAAACTGCATGATAGAAAAGAGGGGTTAGGGAGCGGCAGAGAATTATTCTTGTTATACGAAATGAAATTATTATTTTTTTTATTGTAACACTTCCTTCCTTGTGATTTCAATAATCTCTCTATATATCCAAACAAATGATTTCGAAGCAAGCTTTGGACAAAAGGGTATAAAATCTTAATATATTCTAATATTTGACTCGAAAAGATCTGTAATTAATCAGCGACTTTCATCTTAAAAAAAAATAAAAAGAGCTATAAAATGAACGATCCCATCGGGAATCGAACCAGGCACCCCTTAATCTGAAGTCCGCTGTTCTACCTACTGAGCCAAAGTGTATGATGGAAATGACGAAATAAACTTTAATAGTTTCGCTACACAAAGTATTTAAATTAAAAAAACAATAACCACGCCTACTGGAATCACGTGACAGAAAGTGACATTGACGAGATGGCTCCGGAGCAATCTTCGTAAAACCCCCTATACCCTAACCCTAACCTAACCCTAACCCTAACCCTAACCCTAACCCTAACCCTAACCCTAACCCGGAGCAATCTTCGTAAAACCCCCTATACCCTAACCCTAACCCTAACCCTAACCCTAACCCTAACCCTAACCCTAACCCTAACCCTAACCCATTTAAGGGGTAAATATATTAAGGTTAGGATTGAGGTTAAGATTAAGGTTAAGGTTTGGGTTAGGGTTAATTTGATATAATGGTTTATGTAAAGATTTAAGTTTGGTACTAAGATCACATACAAAGTATGACTTGAGATTTAAAAGAAAACAAATTTACCACGGACTATATATATTTTGTGAATTAATTTTCAGTTTAATACAGTTGACGTAAAGAAGTTTTCAAGAGAATTGTCTATTCCAATAAATTCCCCTCATGGACAAAGTCAATATTTCATGACTCATATTATCGGGTCAAGAGAAGATATTTATTTATTTGCATGTTTCATTACGCAATTTTTACACTTCGGATCAGGGTCTTCACTGTGACCCTTTCAATAGGGTATTACTTATATCTTCAACTTAAGTCATTTTCTCTTATTTATATCTCTAATTTTGATGATCGTTAAAACTACTTTATTCTTATTAAATCGGTCATTTTTCAACCACATATTGAAGTTTGTTCTCATTCTAAGAAAATATTTTAATCTCCAGCATTAAAAAAAGATTCCTTTTCCTCTATTCCACTTACCGGGTTCTTCGACTTTCTTTGACATCTTCCTACTGTCTCGTTTAGTAAAATGGCGGCTCAAACCTACAAGTATGCACGTGACAATAAAAATAGAACTGACGTAAAGGTTCTAGAACTCTCTATGGTAAAATATCTCTCAGTAAAACTGGACCTACAATTATCAAGTGATTTTTTTTGGCATTGACAAGATGCAACTGAGTTACAATAAAAGCCCCATTAGCCTACCCCTAACAAAGAGTAAAAGCTGCATCAATATGCTAATAAACATTCTTTAGAGTAAGAGTTGTACCAAACTGCATGATAGAAAAGAGGGGTTAGGGAGCGGCAGAGAATTATTCTTGTTATACGAAATGAAATTATTATTTTTTTTATTGTAACACTTCCTTCCTTGTGATTTCAATAATCTCTCTATATATCCAAACAAATGATTTCGAAGCAAGCTTTGGACAAAAGGGTATAAAATCTTAATATATTCTAATATTTGACTCGAAAAGATCTGTAATTAATCAGCGACTTTCATCTTAAAAAAAAATAAAAAGAGCTATAAAATGAACGATCCCATCGGGAATCGAACCAGGCACCCCTTAATCTGAAGTCCGCTGTTCTACCTACTGAGCCAAAGTGTATGATGGAAATGACGAAATAAACTTTAATAGTTTCGCTACACAAAGTATTTAAATTAAAAAAACAATAACCACGCCTACTGGAATCACGTGACAGAAAGTGACATTGACGAGATGGCTCCGGAGCAATCTTCGTAAAACCCCCTATACCCTAACCCTAACCCTAACCCTAACCCTAACCCTAACCCTAACCCTAACCCTAACCCTAACCCATTTAAGGGGTAAATATATTAAGGTTAGGATTGAGGTTAAGATTAAGGTTAAGGTTTGGGTTAGGGTTAATTTGATATAATGGTTTATGTAAAGATTTAAGTTTGGTACTAAGATCACATACAAAGTATGACTTGAGATTTAAAAGAAAACAAATTTACCACGGACTATATATATTTTGTGAATTAATTTTCAGTTTAATACAGTTGACGTAAAGAAGTTTTCAAGAGAATTGTCTATTCCAATAAATTCCCCTCATGGACAAAGTCAATATTTCATGACTCATATTATCGGGTCAAGAGAAGATATTTATTTATTTGCATGTTTCATTACGCAATTTTTACACTTCGGATCAGGGTCTTCACTGTGACCCTTTCAATAGGGTATTACTTATATCTTCAACTTAAGTCATTTTCTCTTATTTATATCTCTAATTTTGATGATCGTTAAAACTACTTTATTCTTATTAAATCGGTCATTTTTCAACCACATATTGAAGTTTGTTCTCATTCTAAGAAAATATTTTAATCTCCAGCATTAAAAAAAGATTCCTTTTCCTCTATTCCACTTACCGGGTTCTTCGACTTTCTTTGACATCTTCCTACTGTCTCGTTTAGTAAAATGGCGGCTCAAACCTACAAGTATGCACGTGACAATAAAAATAGAACTGACGTAAAGGTTCTAGAACTCTCTATGGTAAAATATCTCTCAGTAAAACTGGACCTACAATTATCAAGTGATTTTTTTTGGCATTGACAAGATGCAACTGAGTTACAATAAAAGCCCCATTAGCCTACCCCTAACAAAGAGTAAAAGCTGCATCAATATGCTAATAAACATTCTTTAGAGTAAGAGTTGTACCAAACTGCATGATAGAAAAGAGGGGTTAGGGAGCGGCAGAGAATTATTCTTGTTATACGAAATGAAATTATTATTTTTTTTATTGTAACACTTCCTTCCTTGTGATTTCAATAATCTCTCTATATATCCAAACAAATGATTTCGAAGCAAGCTTTGGACAAAAGGGTATAAAATCTTAATATATTCTAATATTTGACTCGAAAAGATCTGTAATTAATCAGCGACTTTCATCTTAAAAAAAAATAAAAAGAGCTATAAAATGAACGATCCCATCGGGAATCGAACCAGGCACCCCTTAATCTGAAGTCCGCTGTTCTACCTACTGAGCCAAAGTGTATGATGGAAATGACGAAATAAACTTTAATAGTTTCGCTACACAAAGTATTTAAATTAAAAAAACAATAACCACGCCTACTGGAATCACGTGACAGAAAGTGACATTGACGAGATGGCTCCGGAGCAATCTTCGTAAAACCCCCTATACCCTAACCCTAACCCTAACCCTAACCCTAACCCTAACCCTAACCCTAACCTAACCCTAACCCTAACCCTAACCCTAACCCTAACCCTAACCCTAACCCTAACCCTAACCCTAACCCATTTAAGGGGTAAATATATTAAGGTTAGGATTGAGGTTAAGATTAAGGTTAAGGTTTGGGTTAGGGTTAATTTGATATAATGGTTTATGTAAAGATTTAAGTTTGGTACTAAGATCACATACAAAGTATGACTTGAGATTTAAAAGAAAACAAATTTACCACGGACTATATATATTTTGTGAATTAATTTTCAGTTTAATACAGTTGACGTAAAGAAGTTTTCAAGAGAATTGTCTATTCCAATAAATTCCCCTCATGGACAAAGTCAATATTTCATGACTCATATTATCGGGTCAAGAGAAGATATTTATTTATTTGCATGTTTCATTACGCAATTTTTACACTTCGGATCAGGGTCTTCACTGTGACCCTTTCAATAGGGTATTACTTATATCTTCAACTTAAGTCATTTTCTCTTATTTATATCTCTAATTTTGATGATCGTTAAAACTACTTTATTCTTATTAAATCGGTCATTTTTCAACCACATATTGAAGTTTGTTCTCATTCTAAGAAAATATTTTAATCTCCAGCATTAAAAAAAGATTCCTTTTCCTCTATTCCACTTACCGGGTTCTTCGACTTTCTTTGACATCTTCCTACTGTCTCGTTTAGTAAAATGGCGGCTCAAACCTACAAGTATGCACGTGACAATAAAAATAGAACTGACGTAAAGGTTCTAGAACTCTCTATGGTAAAATATCTCTCAGTAAAACTGGACCTACAATTATCAAGTGATTTTTTTTGGCATTGACAAGATGCAACTGAGTTACAATAAAAGCCCCATTAGCCTACCCCTAACAAAGAGTAAAAGCTGCATCAATATGCTAATAAACATTCTTTAGAGTAAGAGTTGTACCAAACTGCATGATAGAAAAGAGGGGTTAGGGAGCGGCAGAGAATTATTCTTGTTATACGAAATGAAATTATTATTTTTTTTATTGTAACACTTCCTTCCTTGTGATTTCAATAATCTCTCTATATATCCAAACAAATGATTTCGAAGCAAGCTTTGGACAAAAGGGTATAAAATCTTAATATATTCTAATATTTGACTCGAAAAGATCTGTAATTAATCAGCGACTTTCATCTTAAAAAAAAATAAAAAGAGCTATAAAATGAACGATCCCATCGGGAATCGAACCAGGCACCCCTTAATCTGAAGTCCGCTGTTCTACCTACTGAGCCAAAGTGTATGATGGAAATGACGAAATAAACTTTAATAGTTTCGCTACACAAAGTATTTAAATTAAAAAAACAATAACCACGCCTACTGGAATCACGTGACAGAAAGTGACATTGACGAGATGGCTCCGGAGCAATCTTCGTAAAACCCCCTATACCCTAACCCTAACCCTAACCCTAACCCTAACCCTAACCCTAACCCTAACCCTAACCCTAACCCATTTAAGGGGTAAATATATTAAGGTTAGGATTGAGGTTAAGATTAAGGTTAAGGTTTGGGTTAGGGTTAATTTGATATAATGGTTTATGTAAAGATTTAAGTTTGGTACTAAGATCACATACAAAGTATGACTTGAGATTTAAAAGAAAACAAATTTACCACGGACTATATATATTTTGTGAATTAATTTTCAGTTTAATACAGTTGACGTAAAGAAGTTTTCAAGAGAATTGTCTATTCCAATAAATTCCCCTCATGGACAAAGTCAATATTTCATGACTCATATTATCGGGTCAAGAGAAGATATTTATTTATTTGCATGTTTCATTACGCAATTTTTACACTTCGGATCAGGGTCTTCACTGTGACCCTTTCAATAGGGTATTACTTATATCTTCAACTTAAGTCATTTTCTCTTATTTATATCTCTAATTTTGATGATCGTTAAAACTACTTTATTCTTATTAAATCGGTCATTTTTCAACCACATATTGAAGTTTGTTCTCATTCTAAGAAAATATTTTAATCTCCAGCATTAAAAAAAGATTCCTTTTCCTCTATTCCACTTACCGGGTTCTTCGACTTTCTTTGACATCTTCCTACTGTCTCGTTTAGTAAAATGGCGGCTCAAACCTACAAGTATGCACGTGACAATAAAAATAGAACTGACGTAAAGGTTCTAGAACTCTCTATGGTAAAATATCTCTCAGTAAAACTGGACCTACAATTATCAAGTGATTTTTTTTGGCATTGACAAGATGCAACTGAGTTACAATAAAAGCCCCATTAGCCTACCCCTAACAAAGAGTAAAAGCTGCATCAATATGCTAATAAACATTCTTTAGAGTAAGAGTTGTACCAAACTGCATGATAGAAAAGAGGGGTTAGGGAGCGGCAGAGAATTATTCTTGTTATACGAAATGAAATTATTATTTTTTTTATTGTAACACTTCCTTCCTTGTGATTTCAATAATCTCTCTATATATCCAAACAAATGATTTCGAAGCAAGCTTTGGACAAAAGGGTATAAAATCTTAATATATTCTAATATTTGACTCGAAAAGATCTGTAATTAATCAGCGACTTTCATCTTAAAAAAAAATAAAAAGAGCTATAAAATGAACGATCCCATCGGGAATCGAACCAGGCACCCCTTAATCTGAAGTCCGCTGTTCTACCTACTGAGCCAAAGTGTATGATGGAAATGACGAAATAAACTTTAATAGTTTCGCTACACAAAGTATTTAAATTAAAAAAACAATAACCACGCCTACTGGAATCACGTGACAGAAAGTGACATTGACGAGATGGCTCCGGAGCAATCTTCGTAAAACCCCCTATACCCTAACCCTAACCCTAACCCTAACCCTAACCCTAACCCTAACCCTAACCCTAACCCTAACCCATTTAAGGGGTAAATATATTAAGGTTAGGATTGAGGTTAAGATTAAGGTTAAGGTTTGGGTTAGGGTTAATTTGATATAATGGTTTATGTAAAGATTTAAGTTTGGTACTAAGATCACATACAAAGTATGACTTGAGATTTAAAAGAAAACAAATTTACCACGGACTATATATATTTTGTGAATTAATTTTCAGTTTAATACAGTTGACGTAAAGAAGTTTTCAAGAGAATTGTCTATTCCAATAAATTCCCCTCATGGACAAAGTCAATATTTCATGACTCATATTATCGGGTCAAGAGAAGATATTTATTTATTTGCATGTTTCATTACGCAATTTTTACACTTCGGATCAGGGTCTTCACTGTGACCCTTTCAATAGGGTATTACTTATATCTTCAACTTAAGTCATTTTCTCTTATTTATATCTCTAATTTTGATGATCGTTAAAACTACTTTATTCTTATTAAATCGGTCATTTTTCAACCACATATTGAAGTTTGTTCTCATTCTAAGAAAATATTTTAATCTCCAGCATTAAAAAAAGATTCCTTTTCCTCTATTCCACTTACCGGGTTCTTCGACTTTCTTTGACATCTTCCTACTGTCTCGTTTAGTAAAATGGCGGCTCAAACCTACAAGTATGCACGTGACAATAAAAATAGAACTGACGTAAAGGTTCTAGAACTCTCTATGGTAAAATATCTCTCAGTAAAACTGGACCTACAATTATCAAGTGATTTTTTTTGGCATTGACAAGATGCAACTGAGTTACAATAAAAGCCCCATTAGCCTACCCCTAACAAAGAGTAAAAGCTGCATCAATATGCTAATAAACATTCTTTAGAGTAAGAGTTGTACCAAACTGCATGATAGAAAAGAGGGGTTAGGGAGCGGCAGAGAATTATTCTTGTTATACGAAATGAAATTATTATTTTTTTTATTGTAACACTTCCTTCCTTGTGATTTCAATAATCTCTCTATATATCCAAACAAATGATTTCGAAGCAAGCTTTGGACAAAAGGGTATAAAATCTTAATATATTCTAATATTTGACTCGAAAAGATCTGTAATTAATCAGCGACTTTCATCTTAAAAAAAAATAAAAAGAGCTATAAAATGAACGATCCCATCGGGAATCGAACCAGGCACCCCTTAATCTGAAGTCCGCTGTTCTACCTACTGAGCCAAAGTGTATGATGGAAATGACGAAATAAACTTTAATAGTTTCGCTACACAAAGTATTTAAATTAAAAAAACAATAACCACGCCTACTGGAATCACGTGACAGAAAGTGACATTGACGAGATGGCTCCGGAGCAATCTTCGTAAAACCCCCTATACCCTAACCCTAACCCTAACCCTAACCCTAACCCTAACCCTAACCCTAACCCTAACCCATTTAAGGGGTAAATATATTAAGGTTAGGATTGAGGTTAAGATTAAGGTTAAGGTTTGGGTTAGGGTTAATTTGATATAATGGTTTATGTAAAGATTTAAGTTTGGTACTAAGATCACATACAAAGTATGACTTGAGATTTAAAAGAAAACAAATTTACCACGGACTATATATATTTTGTGAATTAATTTTCAGTTTAATACAGTTGACGTAAAGAAGTTTTCAAGAGAATTGTCTATTCCAATAAATTCCCCTCATGGACAAAGTCAATATTTCATGACTCATATTATCGGGTCAAGAGAAGATATTTATTTATTTGCATGTTTCATTACGCAATTTTTACACTTCGGATCAGGGTCTTCACTGTGACCCTTTCAATAGGGTATTACTTATATCTTCAACTTAAGTCATTTTCTCTTATTTATATCTCTAATTTTGATGATCGTTAAAACTACTTTATTCTTATTAAATCGGTCATTTTTCAACCACATATTGAAGTTTGTTCTCATTCTAAGAAAATATTTTAATCTCCAGCATTAAAAAAAGATTCCTTTTCCTCTATTCCACTTACCGGGTTCTTCGACTTTCTTTGACATCTTCCTACTGTCTCGTTTAGTAAAATGGCGGCTCAAACCTACAAGTATGCACGTGACAATAAAAATAGAACTGACGTAAAGGTTCTAGAACTCTCTATGGTAAAATATCTCTCAGTAAAACTGGACCTACAATTATCAAGTGATTTTTTTTGGCATTGACAAGATGCAACTGAGTTACAATAAAAGCCCCATTAGCCTACCCCTAACAAAGAGTAAAAGCTGCATCAATATGCTAATAAACATTCTTTAGAGTAAGAGTTGTACCAAACTGCATGATAGAAAAGAGGGGTTAGGGAGCGGCAGAGAATTATTCTTGTTATACGAAATGAAATTATTATTTTTTTTATTGTAACACTTCCTTCCTTGTGATTTCAATAATCTCTCTATATATCCAAACAAATGATTTCGAAGCAAGCTTTGGACAAAAGGGTATAAAATCTTAATATATTCTAATATTTGACTCGAAAAGATCTGTAATTAATCAGCGACTTTCATCTTAAAAAAAAATAAAAAGAGCTATAAAATGAACGATCCCATCGGGAATCGAACCAGGCACCCCTTAATCTGAAGTCCGCTGTTCTACCTACTGAGCCAAAGTGTATGATGGAAATGACGAAATAAACTTTAATAGTTTCGCTACACAAAGTATTTAAATTAAAAAAACAATAACCACGCCTACTGGAATCACGTGACAGAAAGTGACATTGACGAGATGGCTCCGGAGCAATCTTCGTAAAACCCCCTATACCCTAACCCTAACCCTAACCCTAACCCTAACCCTAACCCTAACCCTAACCCTAACCCTAACCCTAACCCATTTAAGGGGTAAATATATTAAGGTTAGGATTGAGGTTAAGATTAAGGTTAAGGTTTGGGTTAGGGTTAATTTGATATAATGGTTTATGTAAAGATTTAAGTTTGGTACTAAGATCACATACAAAGTATGACTTGAGATTTAAAAGAAAACAAATTTACCACGGACTATATATATTTTGTGAATTAATTTTCAGTTTAATACAGTTGACGTAAAGAAGTTTTCAAGAGAATTGTCTATTCCAATAAATTCCCCTCATGGACAAAGTCAATATTTCATGACTCATATTATCGGGTCAAGAGAAGATATTTATTTATTTGCATGTTTCATTACGCAATTTTTACACTTCGGATCAGGGTCTTCACTGTGACCCTTTCAATAGGGTATTACTTATATCTTCAACTTAAGTCATTTTCTCTTATTTATATCTCTAATTTTGATGATCGTTAAAACTACTTTATTCTTATTAAATCGGTCATTTTTCAACCACATATTGAAGTTTGTTCTCATTCTAAGAAAATATTTTAATCTCCAGCATTAAAAAAAGATTCCTTTTCCTCTATTCCACTTACCGGGTTCTTCGACTTTCTTTGACATCTTCCTACTGTCTCGTTTAGTAAAATGGCGGCTCAAACCTACAAGTATGCACGTGACAATAAAAATAGAACTGACGTAAAGGTTCTAGAACTCTCTATGGTAAAATATCTCTCAGTAAAACTGGACCTACAATTATCAAGTGATTTTTTTTGGCATTGACAAGATGCAACTGAGTTACAATAAAAGCCCCATTAGCCTACCCCTAACAAAGAGTAAAAGCTGCATCAATATGCTAATAAACATTCTTTAGAGTAAGAGTTGTACCAAACTGCATGATAGAAAAGAGGGGTTAGGGAGCGGCAGAGAATTATTCTTGTTATACGAAATGAAATTATTATTTTTTTTATTGTAACACTTCCTTCCTTGTGATTTCAATAATCTCTCTATATATCCAAACAAATGATTTCGAAGCAAGCTTTGGACAAAAGGGTATAAAATCTTAATATATTCTAATATTTGACTCGAAAAGATCTGTAATTAATCAGCGACTTTCATCTTAAAAAAAAATAAAAAGAGCTATAAAATGAACGATCCCATCGGGAATCGAACCAGGCACCCCTTAATCTGAAGTCCGCTGTTCTACCTACTGAGCCAAAGTGTATGATGGAAATGACGAAATAAACTTTAATAGTTTCGCTACACAAAGTATTTAAATTAAAAAAACAATAACCACGCCTACTGGAATCACGTGACAGAAAGTGACATTGACGAGATGGCTCCGGAGCAATCTTCGTAAAACCCCCTATACCCTAACCCTAACCCTAACCCTAACCCTAACCCTAACCCTAACCCTAACCCTAACCCTAACCCTAACCCATTTAAGGGGTAAATATATTAAGGTTAGGATTGAGGTTAAGATTAAGGTTAAGGTTTGGGTTAGGGTTAATTTGATATAATGGTTTATGTAAAGATTTAAGTTTGGTACTAAGATCACATACAAAGTATGACTTGAGATTTAAAAGAAAACAAATTTACCACGGACTATATATATTTTGTGAATTAATTTTCAGTTTAATACAGTTGACGTAAAGAAGTTTTCAAGAGAATTGTCTATTCCAATAAATTCCCCTCATGGACAAAGTCAATATTTCATGACTCATATTATCGGGTCAAGAGAAGATATTTATTTATTTGCATGTTTCATTACGCAATTTTTACACTTCGGATCAGGGTCTTCACTGTGACCCTTTCAATAGGGTATTACTTATATCTTCAACTTAAGTCATTTTCTCTTATTTATATCTCTAATTTTGATGATCGTTAAAACTACTTTATTCTTATTAAATCGGTCATTTTTCAACCACATATTGAAGTTTGTTCTCATTCTAAGAAAATATTTTAATCTCCAGCATTAAAAAAAGATTCCTTTTCCTCTATTCCACTTACCGGGTTCTTCGACTTTCTTTGACATCTTCCTACTGTCTCGTTTAGTAAAATGGCGGCTCAAACCTACAAGTATGCACGTGACAATAAAAATAGAACTGACGTAAAGGTTCTAGAACTCTCTATGGTAAAATATCTCTCAGTAAAACTGGACCTACAATTATCAAGTGATTTTTTTTGGCATTGACAAGATGCAACTGAGTTACAATAAAAGCCCCATTAGCCTACCCCTAACAAAGAGTAAAAGCTGCATCAATATGCTAATAAACATTCTTTAGAGTAAGAGTTGTACCAAACTGCATGATAGAAAAGAGGGGTTAGGGAGCGGCAGAGAATTATTCTTGTTATACGAAATGAAATTATTATTTTTTTTATTGTAACACTTCCTTCCTTGTGATTTCAATAATCTCTCTATATATCCAAACAAATGATTTCGAAGCAAGCTTTGGACAAAAGGGTATAAAATCTTAATATATTCTAATATTTGACTCGAAAAGATCTGTAATTAATCAGCGACTTTCATCTTAAAAAAAAATAAAAAGAGCTATAAAATGAACGATCCCATCGGGAATCGAACCAGGCACCCCTTAATCTGAAGTCCGCTGTTCTACCTACTGAGCCAAAGTGTATGATGGAAATGACGAAATAAACTTTAATAGTTTCGCTACACAAAGTATTTAAATTAAAAAAACAATAACCACGCCTACTGGAATCACGTGACAGAAAGTGACATTGACGAGATGGCTCCGGAGCAATCTTCGTAAAACCCCCTATACCCTAACCCTAACCCTAACCCTAACCCTAACCCTAACCCTAACCCTAACCCTAACCCATTTAAGGGGTAAATATATTAAGGTTAGGATTGAGGTTAAGATTAAGGTTAAGGTTTGGGTTAGGGTTAATTTGATATAATGGTTTATGTAAAGATTTAAGTTTGGTACTAAGATCACATACAAAGTATGACTTGAGATTTAAAAGAAAACAAATTTACCACGGACTATATATATTTTGTGAATTAATTTTCAGTTTAATACAGTTGACGTAAAGAAGTTTTCAAGAGAATTGTCTATTCCAATAAATTCCCCTCATGGACAAAGTCAATATTTCATGACTCATATTATCGGGTCAAGAGAAGATATTTATTTATTTGCATGTTTCATTACGCAATTTTTACACTTCGGATCAGGGTCTTCACTGTGACCCTTTCAATAGGGTATTACTTATATCTTCAACTTAAGTCATTTTCTCTTATTTATATCTCTAATTTTGATGATCGTTAAAACTACTTTATTCTTATTAAATCGGTCATTTTTCAACCACATATTGAAGTTTGTTCTCATTCTAAGAAAATATTTTAATCTCCAGCATTAAAAAAAGATTCCTTTTCCTCTATTCCACTTACCGGGTTCTTCGACTTTCTTTGACATCTTCCTACTGTCTCGTTTAGTAAAATGGCGGCTCAAACCTACAAGTATGCACGTGACAATAAAAATAGAACTGACGTAAAGGTTCTAGAACTCTCTATGGTAAAATATCTCTCAGTAAAACTGGACCTACAATTATCAAGTGATTTTTTTTGGCATTGACAAGATGCAACTGAGTTACAATAAAAGCCCCATTAGCCTACCCCTAACAAAGAGTAAAAGCTGCATCAATATGCTAATAAACATTCTTTAGAGTAAGAGTTGTACCAAACTGCATGATAGAAAAGAGGGGTTAGGGAGCGGCAGAGAATTATTCTTGTTATACGAAATGAAATTATTATTTTTTTTATTGTAACACTTCCTTCCTTGTGATTTCAATAATCTCTCTATATATCCAAACAAATGATTTCGAAGCAAGCTTTGGACAAAAGGGTATAAAATCTTAATATATTCTAATATTTGACTCGAAAAGATCTGTAATTAATCAGCGACTTTCATCTTAAAAAAAAATAAAAAGAGCTATAAAATGAACGATCCCATCGGGAATCGAACCAGGCACCCCTTAATCTGAAGTCCGCTGTTCTACCTACTGAGCCAAAGTGTATGATGGAAATGACGAAATAAACTTTAATAGTTTCGCTACACAAAGTATTTAAATTAAAAAAACAATAACCACGCCTACTGGAATCACGTGACAGAAAGTGACATTGACGAGATGGCTCCGGAGCAATCTTCGTAAAACCCCCTATACCCTAACCCTAACCCTAACCCTAACCCTAACCCTAACCCTAACCCTAACCCTAACCCTAACCCATTTAAGGGGTAAATATATTAAGGTTAGGATTGAGGTTAAGATTAAGGTTAAGGTTTGGGTTAGGGTTAATTTGATATAATGGTTTATGTAAAGATTTAAGTTTGGTACTAAGATCACATACAAAGTATGACTTGAGATTTAAAAGAAAACAAATTTACCACGGACTATATATATTTTGTGAATTAATTTTCAGTTTAATACAGTTGACGTAAAGAAGTTTTCAAGAGAATTGTCTATTCCAATAAATTCCCCTCATGGACAAAGTCAATATTTCATGACTCATATTATCGGGTCAAGAGAAGATATTTATTTATTTGCATGTTTCATTACGCAATTTTTACACTTCGGATCAGGGTCTTCACTGTGACCCTTTCAATAGGGTATTACTTATATCTTCAACTTAAGTCATTTTCTCTTATTTATATCTCTAATTTTGATGATCGTTAAAACTACTTTATTCTTATTAAATCGGTCATTTTTCAACCACATATTGAAGTTTGTTCTCATTCTAAGAAAATATTTTAATCTCCAGCATTAAAAAAAGATTCCTTTTCCTCTATTCCACTTACCGGGTTCTTCGACTTTCTTTGACATCTTCCTACTGTCTCGTTTAGTAAAATGGCGGCTCAAACCTACAAGTATGCACGTGACAATAAAAATAGAACTGACGTAAAGGTTCTAGAACTCTCTATGGTAAAATATCTCTCAGTAAAACTGGACCTACAATTATCAAGTGATTTTTTTTGGCATTGACAAGATGCAACTGAGTTACAATAAAAGCCCCATTAGCCTACCCCTAACAAAGAGTAAAAGCTGCATCAATATGCTAATAAACATTCTTTAGAGTAAGAGTTGTACCAAACTGCATGATAGAAAAGAGGGGTTAGGGAGCGGCAGAGAATTATTCTTGTTATACGAAATGAAATTATTATTTTTTTTATTGTAACACTTCCTTCCTTGTGATTTCAATAATCTCTCTATATATCCAAACAAATGATTTCGAAGCAAGCTTTGGACAAAAGGGTATAAAATCTTAATATATTCTAATATTTGACTCGAAAAGATCTGTAATTAATCAGCGACTTTCATCTTAAAAAAAAATAAAAAGAGCTATAAAATGAACGATCCCATCGGGAATCGAACCAGGCACCCCTTAATCTGAAGTCCGCTGTTCTACCTACTGAGCCAAAGTGTATGATGGAAATGACGAAATAAACTTTAATAGTTTCGCTACACAAAGTATTTAAATTAAAAAAACAATAACCACGCCTACTGGAATCACGTGACAGAAAGTGACATTGACGAGATGGCTCCGGAGCAATCTTCGTAAAACCCCCTATACCCTAACCCTAACCCTAACCCTAACCCTAACCCTAACCCATTTAAGGGGTAAATATATTAAGGTTAGGATTGAGGTTAAGATTAAGGTTAAGGTTTGGGTTAGGGTTAATTTGATATAATGGTTTATGTAAAGATTTAAGTTTGGTACTAAGATCACATACAAAGTATGACTTGAGATTTAAAAGAAAACAAATTTACCACGGACTATATATATTTTGTGAATTAATTTTCAGTTTAATACAGTTGACGTAAAGAAGTTTTCAAGAGAATTGTCTATTCCAATAAATTCCCCTCATGGACAAAGTCAATATTTCATGACTCATATTATCGGGTCAAGAGAAGATATTTATTTATTTGCATGTTTCATTACGCAATTTTTACACTTCGGATCAGGGTCTTCACTGTGACCCTTTCAATAGGGTATTACTTATATCTTCAACTTAAGTCATTTTCTCTTATTTATATCTCTAATTTTGATGATCGTTAAAACTACTTTATTCTTATTAAATCGGTCATTTTTCAACCACATATTGAAGTTTGTTCTCATTCTAAGAAAATATTTTAATCTCCAGCATTAAAAAAAGATTCCTTTTCCTCTATTCCACTTACCGGGTTCTTCGACTTTCTTTGACATCTTCCTACTGTCTCGTTTAGTAAAATGGCGGCTCAAACCTACAAGTATGCACGTGACAATAAAAATAGAACTGACGTAAAGGTTCTAGAACTCTCTATGGTAAAATATCTCTCAGTAAAACTGGACCTACAATTATCAAGTGATTTTTTTTGGCATTGACAAGATGCAACTGAGTTACAATAAAAGCCCCATTAGCCTACCCCTAACAAAGAGTAAAAGCTGCATCAATATGCTAATAAACATTCTTTAGAGTAAGAGTTGTACCAAACTGCATGATAGAAAAGAGGGGTTAGGGAGCGGCAGAGAATTATTCTTGTTATACGAAATGAAATTATTATTTTTTTTATTGTAACACTTCCTTCCTTGTGATTTCAATAATCTCTCTATATATCCAAACAAATGATTTCGAAGCAAGCTTTGGACAAAAGGGTATAAAATCTTAATATATTCTAATATTTGACTCGAAAAGATCTGTAATTAATCAGCGACTTTCATCTTAAAAAAAAATAAAAAGAGCTATAAAATGAACGATCCCATCGGGAATCGAACCAGGCACCCCTTAATCTGAAGTCCGCTGTTCTACCTACTGAGCCAAAGTGTATGATGGAAATGACGAAATAAACTTTAATAGTTTCGCTACACAAAGTATTTAAATTAAAAAAACAATAACCACGCCTACTGGAATCACGTGACAGAAAGTGACATTGACGAGATGGCTCCGGAGCAATCTTCGTAAAACCCCCTATACCCTAACCCTAACCCTAACCCTAACCCTAACCCTAACCCATTTAAGGGGTAAATATATTAAGGTTAGGATTGAGGTTAAGATTAAGGTTAAGGTTTGGGTTAGGGTTAATTTGATATAATGGTTTATGTAAAGATTTAAGTTTGGTACTAAGATCACATACAAAGTATGACTTGAGATTTAAAAGAAAACAAATTTACCACGGACTATATATATTTTGTGAATTAATTTTCAGTTTAATACAGTTGACGTAAAGAAGTTTTCAAGAGAATTGTCTATTCCAATAAATTCCCCTCATGGACAAAGTCAATATTTCATGACTCATATTATCGGGTCAAGAGAAGATATTTATTTATTTGCATGTTTCATTACGCAATTTTTACACTTCGGATCAGGGTCTTCACTGTGACCCTTTCAATAGGGTATTACTTATATCTTCAACTTAAGTCATTTTCTCTTATTTATATCTCTAATTTTGATGATCGTTAAAACTACTTTATTCTTATTAAATCGGTCATTTTTCAACCACATATTGAAGTTTGTTCTCATTCTAAGAAAATATTTTAATCTCCAGCATTAAAAAAAGATTCCTTTTCCTCTATTCCACTTACCGGGTTCTTCGACTTTCTTTGACATCTTCCTACTGTCTCGTTTAGTAAAATGGCGGCTCAAACCTACAAGTATGCACGTGACAATAAAAATAGAACTGACGTAAAGGTTCTAGAACTCTCTATGGTAAAATATCTCTCAGTAAAACTGGACCTACAATTATCAAGTGATTTTTTTTGGCATTGACAAGATGCAACTGAGTTACAATAAAAGCCCCATTAGCCTACCCCTAACAAAGAGTAAAAGCTGCATCAATATGCTAATAAACATTCTTTAGAGTAAGAGTTGTACCAAACTGCATGATAGAAAAGAGGGGTTAGGGAGCGGCAGAGAATTATTCTTGTTATACGAAATGAAATTATTATTTTTTTTATTGTAACACTTCCTTCCTTGTGATTTCAATAATCTCTCTATATATCCAAACAAATGATTTCGAAGCAAGCTTTGGACAAAAGGGTATAAAATCTTAATATATTCTAATATTTGACTCGAAAAGATCTGTAATTAATCAGCGACTTTCATCTTAAAAAAAAATAAAAAGAGCTATAAAATGAACGATCCCATCGGGAATCGAACCAGGCACCCCTTAATCTGAAGTCCGCTGTTCTACCTACTGAGCCAAAGTGTATGATGGAAATGACGAAATAAACTTTAATAGTTTCGCTACACAAAGTATTTAAATTAAAAAAACAATAACCACGCCTACTGGAATCACGTGACAGAAAGTGACATTGACGAGATGGCTCCGGAGCAATCTTCGTAAAACCCCCTATACCCTAACCCTAACCCTAACCCTAACCCTAACCCTAACCCATTTAAGGGGTAAATATATTAAGGTTAGGATTGAGGTTAAGATTAAGGTTAAGGTTTGGGTTAGGGTTAATTTGATATAATGGTTTATGTAAAGATTTAAGTTTGGTACTAAGATCACATACAAAGTATGACTTGAGATTTAAAAGAAAACAAATTTACCACGGACTATATATATTTTGTGAATTAATTTTCAGTTTAATACAGTTGACGTAAAGAAGTTTTCAAGAGAATTGTCTATTCCAATAAATTCCCCTCATGGACAAAGTCAATATTTCATGACTCATATTATCGGGTCAAGAGAAGATATTTATTTATTTGCATGTTTCATTACGCAATTTTTACACTTCGGATCAGGGTCTTCACTGTGACCCTTTCAATAGGGTATTACTTATATCTTCAACTTAAGTCATTTTCTCTTATTTATATCTCTAATTTTGATGATCGTTAAAACTACTTTATTCTTATTAAATCGGTCATTTTTCAACCACATATTGAAGTTTGTTCTCATTCTAAGAAAATATTTTAATCTCCAGCATTAAAAAAAGATTCCTTTTCCTCTATTCCACTTACCGGGTTCTTCGACTTTCTTTGACATCTTCCTACTGTCTCGTTTAGTAAAATGGCGGCTCAAACCTACAAGTATGCACGTGACAATAAAAATAGAACTGACGTAAAGGTTCTAGAACTCTCTATGGTAAAATATCTCTCAGTAAAACTGGACCTACAATTATCAAGTGATTTTTTTTGGCATTGACAAGATGCAACTGAGTTACAATAAAAGCCCCATTAGCCTACCCCTAACAAAGAGTAAAAGCTGCATCAATATGCTAATAAACATTCTTTAGAGTAAGAGTTGTACCAAACTGCATGATAGAAAAGAGGGGTTAGGGAGCGGCAGAGAATTATTCTTGTTATACGAAATGAAATTATTATTTTTTTTATTGTAACACTTCCTTCCTTGTGATTTCAATAATCTCTCTATATATCCAAACAAATGATTTCGAAGCAAGCTTTGGACAAAAGGGTATAAAATCTTAATATATTCTAATATTTGACTCGAAAAGATCTGTAATTAATCAGCGACTTTCATCTTAAAAAAAAATAAAAAGAGCTATAAAATGAACGATCCCATCGGGAATCGAACCAGGCACCCCTTAATCTGAAGTCCGCTGTTCTACCTACTGAGCCAAAGTGTATGATGGAAATGACGAAATAAACTTTAATAGTTTCGCTACACAAAGTATTTAAATTAAAAAAACAATAACCACGCCTACTGGAATCACGTGACAGAAAGTGACATTGACGAGATGGCTCCGGAGCAATCTTCGTAAAACCCCCTATACCCTAACCCTAACCCTAACCCTAACCCTAACCCTAACCCTGACCCTAACCCTAACCCTAACCCTAACCCTAACCCTAACCCTAACCCATTTAAGGGGTAAATATATTAAGGTTAGGATTGAGGTTAAGATTAAGGTTAAGGTTTGGGTTAGGGTTAATTTGATATAATGGTTTATGTAAAGATTTAAGTTTGGTACTAAGATCACATACAAAGTATGACTTGAGATTTAAAAGAAAACAAATTTACCACGGACTATATATATTTTGTGAATTAATTTTCAGTTTAATACAGTTGACGTAAAGAAGTTTTCAAGAGAATTGTCTATTCCAATAAATTCCCCTCATGGACAAAGTCAATATTTCATGACTCATATTATCGGGTCAAGAGAAGATATTTATTTATTTGCATGTTTCATTACGCAATTTTTACACTTCGGATCAGGGTCTTCACTGTGACCCTTTCAATAGGGTATTACTTATATCTTCAACTTAAGTCATTTTCTCTTATTTATATCTCTAATTTTGATGATCGTTAAAACTACTTTATTCTTATTAAATCGGTCATTTTTCAACCACATATTGAAGTTTGTTCTCATTCTAAGAAAATATTTTAATCTCCAGCATTAAAAAAAGATTCCTTTTCCTCTATTCCACTTACCGGGTTCTTCGACTTTCTTTGACATCTTCCTACTGTCTCGTTTAGTAAAATGGCGGCTCAAACCTACAAGTATGCACGTGACAATAAAAATAGAACTGACGTAAAGGTTCTAGAACTCTCTATGGTAAAATATCTCTCAGTAAAACTGGACCTACAATTATCAAGTGATTTTTTTTGGCATTGACAAGATGCAACTGAGTTACAATAAAAGCCCCATTAGCCTACCCCTAACAAAGAGTAAAAGCTGCATCAATATGCTAATAAACATTCTTTAGAGTAAGAGTTGTACCAAACTGCATGATAGAAAAGAGGGGTTAGGGAGCGGCAGAGAATTATTCTTGTTATACGAAATGAAATTATTATTTTTTTTATTGTAACACTTCCTTCCTTGTGATTTCAATAATCTCTCTATATATCCAAACAAATGATTTCGAAGCAAGCTTTGGACAAAAGGGTATAAAATCTTAATATATTCTAATATTTGACTCGAAAAGATCTGTAATTAATCAGCGACTTTCATCTTAAAAAAAAATAAAAAGAGCTATAAAATGAACGATCCCATCGGGAATCGAACCAGGCACCCCTTAATCTGAAGTCCGCTGTTCTACCTACTGAGCCAAAGTGTATGATGGAAATGACGAAATAAACTTTAATAGTTTCGCTACACAAAGTATTTAAATTAAAAAAACAATAACCACGCCTACTGGAATCACGTGACAGAAAGTGACATTGACGAGATGGCTCCGGAGCAATCTTCGTAAAACCCCCTATACCCTAACCCTAACCCTAACCCTAACCCTAACCCTAACCCTAACCCTAACCCATTTAAGGGGTAAATATATTAAGGTTAGGATTGAGGTTAAGATTAAGGTTAAGGTTTGGGTTAGGGTTAATTTGATATAATGGTTTATGTAAAGATTTAAGTTTGGTACTAAGATCACATACAAAGTATGACTTGAGATTTAAAAGAAAACAAATTTACCACGGACTATATATATTTTGTGAATTAATTTTCAGTTTAATACAGTTGACGTAAAGAAGTTTTCAAGAGAATTGTCTATTCCAATAAATTCCCCTCATGGACAAAGTCAATATTTCATGACTCATATTATCGGGTCAAGAGAAGATATTTATTTATTTGCATGTTTCATTACGCAATTTTTACACTTCGGATCAGGGTCTTCACTGTGACCCTTTCAATAGGGTATTACTTATATCTTCAACTTAAGTCATTTTCTCTTATTTATATCTCTAATTTTGATGATCGTTAAAACTACTTTATTCTTATTAAATCGGTCATTTTTCAACCACATATTGAAGTTTGTTCTCATTCTAAGAAAATATTTTAATCTCCAGCATTAAAAAAAGATTCCTTTTCCTCTATTCCACTTACCGGGTTCTTCGACTTTCTTTGACATCTTCCTACTGTCTCGTTTAGTAAAATGGCGGCTCAAACCTACAAGTATGCACGTGACAATAAAAATAGAACTGACGTAAAGGTTCTAGAACTCTCTATGGTAAAATATCTCTCAGTAAAACTGGACCTACAATTATCAAGTGATTTTTTTTGGCATTGACAAGATGCAACTGAGTTACAATAAAAGCCCCATTAGCCTACCCCTAACAAAGAGTAAAAGCTGCATCAATATGCTAATAAACATTCTTTAGAGTAAGAGTTGTACCAAACTGCATGATAGAAAAGAGGGGTTAGGGAGCGGCAGAGAATTATTCTTGTTATACGAAATGAAATTATTATTTTTTTTATTGTAACACTTCCTTCCTTGTGATTTCAATAATCTCTCTATATATCCAAACAAATGATTTCGAAGCAAGCTTTGGACAAAAGGGTATAAAATCTTAATATATTCTAATATTTGACTCGAAAAGATCTGTAATTAATCAGCGACTTTCATCTTAAAAAAAAATAAAAAGAGCTATAAAATGAACGATCCCATCGGGAATCGAACCAGGCACCCCTTAATCTGAAGTCCGCTGTTCTACCTACTGAGCCAAAGTGTATGATGGAAATGACGAAATAAACTTTAATAGTTTCGCTACACAAAGTATTTAAATTAAAAAAACAATAACCACGCCTACTGGAATCACGTGACAGAAAGTGACATTGACGAGATGGCTCCGGAGCAATCTTCGTAAAACCCCCTATACCCTAACCCTAACCCTAACCCTAACCCTAACCCTAACCCTAACCCTAACCCATTTAAGGGGTAAATATATTAAGGTTAGGATTGAGGTTAAGATTAAGGTTAAGGTTTGGGTTAGGGTTAATTTGATATAATGGTTTATGTAAAGATTTAAGTTTGGTACTAAGATCACATACAAAGTATGACTTGAGATTTAAAAGAAAACAAATTTACCACGGACTATATATATTTTGTGAATTAATTTTCAGTTTAATACAGTTGACGTAAAGAAGTTTTCAAGAGAATTGTCTATTCCAATAAATTCCCCTCATGGACAAAGTCAATATTTCATGACTCATATTATCGGGTCAAGAGAAGATATTTATTTATTTGCATGTTTCATTACGCAATTTTTACACTTCGGATCAGGGTCTTCACTGTGACCCTTTCAATAGGGTATTACTTATATCTTCAACTTAAGTCATTTTCTCTTATTTATATCTCTAATTTTGATGATCGTTAAAACTACTTTATTCTTATTAAATCGGTCATTTTTCAACCACATATTGAAGTTTGTTCTCATTCTAAGAAAATATTTTAATCTCCAGCATTAAAAAAAGATTCCTTTTCCTCTATTCCACTTACCGGGTTCTTCGACTTTCTTTGACATCTTCCTACTGTCTCGTTTAGTAAAATGGCGGCTCAAACCTACAAGTATGCACGTGACAATAAAAATAGAACTGACGTAAAGGTTCTAGAACTCTCTATGGTAAAATATCTCTCAGTAAAACTGGACCTACAATTATCAAGTGATTTTTTTTGGCATTGACAAGATGCAACTGAGTTACAATAAAAGCCCCATTAGCCTACCCCTAACAAAGAGTAAAAGCTGCATCAATATGCTAATAAACATTCTTTAGAGTAAGAGTTGTACCAAACTGCATGATAGAAAAGAGGGGTTAGGGAGCGGCAGAGAATTATTCTTGTTATACGAAATGAAATTATTATTTTTTTTATTGTAACACTTCCTTCCTTGTGATTTCAATAATCTCTCTATATATCCAAACAAATGATTTCGAAGCAAGCTTTGGACAAAAGGGTATAAAATCTTAATATATTCTAATATTTGACTCGAAAAGATCTGTAATTAATCAGCGACTTTCATCTTAAAAAAAAATAAAAAGAGCTATAAAATGAACGATCCCATCGGGAATCGAACCAGGCACCCCTTAATCTGAAGTCCGCTGTTCTACCTACTGAGCCAAAGTGTATGATGGAAATGACGAAATAAACTTTAATAGTTTCGCTACACAAAGTATTTAAATTAAAAAAACAATAACCACGCCTACTGGAATCACGTGACAGAAAGTGACATTGACGAGATGGCTCCGGAGCAATCTTCGTAAAACCCCCTATACCCTAACCCTAACCCTAACCCTAACCCTAACCCTAACCCTAACCCTAACCCTAACCCATTTAAGGGGTAAATATATTAAGGTTAGGATTGAGGTTAAGATTAAGGTTAAGGTTTGGGTTAGGGTTAATTTGATATAATGGTTTATGTAAAGATTTAAGTTTGGTACTAAGATCACATACAAAGTATGACTTGAGATTTAAAAGAAAACAAATTTACCACGGACTATATATATTTTGTGAATTAATTTTCAGTTTAATACAGTTGACGTAAAGAAGTTTTCAAGAGAATTGTCTATTCCAATAAATTCCCCTCATGGACAAAGTCAATATTTCATGACTCATATTATCGGGTCAAGAGAAGATATTTATTTATTTGCATGTTTCATTACGCAATTTTTACACTTCGGATCAGGGTCTTCACTGTGACCCTTTCAATAGGGTATTACTTATATCTTCAACTTAAGTCATTTTCTCTTATTTATATCTCTAATTTTGATGATCGTTAAAACTACTTTATTCTTATTAAATCGGTCATTTTTCAACCACATATTGAAGTTTGTTCTCATTCTAAGAAAATATTTTAATCTCCAGCATTAAAAAAAGATTCCTTTTCCTCTATTCCACTTACCGGGTTCTTCGACTTTCTTTGACATCTTCCTACTGTCTCGTTTAGTAAAATGGCGGCTCAAACCTACAAGTATGCACGTGACAATAAAAATAGAACTGACGTAAAGGTTCTAGAACTCTCTATGGTAAAATATCTCTCAGTAAAACTGGACCTACAATTATCAAGTGATTTTTTTTGGCATTGACAAGATGCAACTGAGTTACAATAAAAGCCCCATTAGCCTACCCCTAACAAAGAGTAAAAGCTGCATCAATATGCTAATAAACATTCTTTAGAGTAAGAGTTGTACCAAACTGCATGATAGAAAAGAGGGGTTAGGGAGCGGCAGAGAATTATTCTTGTTATACGAAATGAAATTATTATTTTTTTTATTGTAACACTTCCTTCCTTGTGATTTCAATAATCTCTCTATATATCCAAACAAATGATTTCGAAGCAAGCTTTGGACAAAAGGGTATAAAATCTTAATATATTCTAATATTTGACTCGAAAAGATCTGTAATTAATCAGCGACTTTCATCTTAAAAAAAAATAAAAAGAGCTATAAAATGAACGATCCCATCGGGAATCGAACCAGGCACCCCTTAATCTGAAGTCCGCTGTTCTACCTACTGAGCCAAAGTGTATGATGGAAATGACGAAATAAACTTTAATAGTTTCGCTACACAAAGTATTTAAATTAAAAAAACAATAACCACGCCTACTGGAATCACGTGACAGAAAGTGACATTGACGAGATGGCTCCGGAGCAATCTTCGTAAAACCTACCCTATACCCTAACCCTAACCCTAACCCTAACCCTAACCCTAACCCTAACCCATTTAAGGGGTAAATATATTAAGGTTAGGATTGAGGTTAAGATTAAGGTTAAGGTTTGGGTTAGGGTTAATTTGATATAATGGTTTATGTAAAGATTTAAGTTTGGTACTAAGATCACATACAAAGTATGACTTGAGATTTAAAAGAAAACAAATTTACCACGGACTATATATATTTTGTGAATTAATTTTCAGTTTAATACAGTTGACGTAAAGAAGTTTTCAAGAGAATTGTCTATTCCAATAAATTCCCCTCATGGACAAAGTCAATATTTCATGACTCATATTATCGGGTCAAGAGAAGATATTTATTTATTTGCATGTTTCATTACGCAATTTTTACACTTCGGATCAGGGTCTTCACTGTGACCCTTTCAATAGGGTATTACTTATATCTTCAACTTAAGTCATTTTCTCTTATTTATATCTCTAATTTTGATGATCGTTAAAACTACTTTATTCTTATTAAATCGGTCATTTTTCAACCACATATTGAAGTTTGTTCTCATTCTAAGAAAATATTTTAATCTCCAGCATTAAAAAAAGATTCCTTTTCCTCTATTCCACTTACCGGGTTCTTCGACTTTCTTTGACATCTTCCTACTGTCTCGTTTAGTAAAATGGCGGCTCAAACCTACAAGTATGCACGTGACAATAAAAATAGAACTGACGTAAAGGTTCTAGAACTCTCTATGGTAAAATATCTCTCAGTAAAACTGGACCTACAATTATCAAGTGATTTTTTTTGGCATTGACAAGATGCAACTGAGTTACAATAAAAGCCCCATTAGCCTACCCCTAACAAAGAGTAAAAGCTGCATCAATATGCTAATAAACATTCTTTAGAGTAAGAGTTGTACCAAACTGCATGATAGAAAAGAGGGGTTAGGGAGCGGCAGAGAATTATTCTTGTTATACGAAATGAAATTATTATTTTTTTTATTGTAACACTTCCTTCCTTGTGATTTCAATAATCTCTCTATATATCCAAACAAATGATTTCGAAGCAAGCTTTGGACAAAAGGGTATAAAATCTTAATATATTCTAATATTTGACTCGAAAAGATCTGTAATTAATCAGCGACTTTCATCTTAAAAAAAAATAAAAAGAGCTATAAAATGAACGATCCCATCGGGAATCGAACCAGGCACCCCTTAATCTGAAGTCCGCTGTTCTACCTACTGAGCCAAAGTGTATGATGGAAATGACGAAATAAACTTTAATAGTTTCGCTACACAAAGTATTTAAATTAAAAAAACAATAACCACGCCTACTGGAATCACGTGACAGAAAGTGACATTGACGAGATGGCTCCGGAGCAATCTTCGTAAAACCCCCTATACCCTAACCCTAACCCTAACCCTAACCCTAACCCTAACCCTAACCCTAACCCTAACCCTAACCCATTTAAGGGGTAAATATATTAAGGTTAGGATTGAGGTTAAGATTAAGGTTAAGGTTTGGGTTAGGGTTAATTTGATATAATGGTTTATGTAAAGATTTAAGTTTGGTACTAAGATCACATACAAAGTATGACTTGAGATTTAAAAGAAAACAAATTTACCACGGACTATATATATTTTGTGAATTAATTTTCAGTTTAATACAGTTGACGTAAAGAAGTTTTCAAGAGAATTGTCTATTCCAATAAATTCCCCTCATGGACAAAGTCAATATTTCATGACTCATATTATCGGGTCAAGAGAAGATATTTATTTATTTGCATGTTTCATTACGCAATTTTTACACTTCGGATCAGGGTCTTCACTGTGACCCTTTCAATAGGGTATTACTTATATCTTCAACTTAAGTCATTTTCTCTTATTTATATCTCTAATTTTGATGATCGTTAAAACTACTTTATTCTTATTAAATCGGTCATTTTTCAACCACATATTGAAGTTTGTTCTCATTCTAAGAAAATATTTTAATCTCCAGCATTAAAAAAAGATTCCTTTTCCTCTATTCCACTTACCGGGTTCTTCGACTTTCTTTGACATCTTCCTACTGTCTCGTTTAGTAAAATGGCGGCTCAAACCTACAAGTATGCACGTGACAATAAAAATAGAACTGACGTAAAGGTTCTAGAACTCTCTATGGTAAAATATCTCTCAGTAAAACTGGACCTACAATTATCAAGTGATTTTTTTTGGCATTGACAAGATGCAACTGAGTTACAATAAAAGCCCCATTAGCCTACCCCTAACAAAGAGTAAAAGCTGCATCAATATGCTAATAAACATTCTTTAGAGTAAGAGTTGTACCAAACTGCATGATAGAAAAGAGGGGTTAGGGAGCGGCAGAGAATTATTCTTGTTATACGAAATGAAATTATTATTTTTTTTATTGTAACACTTCCTTCCTTGTGATTTCAATAATCTCTCTATATATCCAAACAAATGATTTCGAAGCAAGCTTTGGACAAAAGGGTATAAAATCTTAATATATTCTAATATTTGACTCGAAAAGATCTGTAATTAATCAGCGACTTTCATCTTAAAAAAAAATAAAAAGAGCTATAAAATGAACGATCCCATCGGGAATCGAACCAGGCACCCCTTAATCTGAAGTCCGCTGTTCTACCTACTGAGCCAAAGTGTATGATGGAAATGACGAAATAAACTTTAATAGTTTCGCTACACAAAGTATTTAAATTAAAAAAACAATAACCACGCCTACTGGAATCACGTGACAGAAAGTGACATTGACGAGATGGCTCCGGAGCAATCTTCGTAAAACCCCCTATACCCTAACCCTAACCCTAACCCTAACCCTAACCCTAACCCTAACCCTAACCCTAACCCATTTAAGGGGTAAATATATTAAGGTTAGGATTGAGGTTAAGATTAAGGTTAAGGTTTGGGTTAGGGTTAATTTGATATAATGGTTTATGTAAAGATTTAAGTTTGGTACTAAGATCACATACAAAGTATGACTTGAGATTTAAAAGAAAACAAATTTACCACGGACTATATATATTTTGTGAATTAATTTTCAGTTTAATACAGTTGACGTAAAGAAGTTTTCAAGAGAATTGTCTATTCCAATAAATTCCCCTCATGGACAAAGTCAATATTTCATGACTCATATTATCGGGTCAAGAGAAGATATTTATTTATTTGCATGTTTCATTACGCAATTTTTACACTTCGGATCAGGGTCTTCACTGTGACCCTTTCAATAGGGTATTACTTATATCTTCAACTTAAGTCATTTTCTCTTATTTATATCTCTAATTTTGATGATCGTTAAAACTACTTTATTCTTATTAAATCGGTCATTTTTCAACCACATATTGAAGTTTGTTCTCATTCTAAGAAAATATTTTAATCTCCAGCATTAAAAAAAGATTCCTTTTCCTCTATTCCACTTACCGGGTTCTTCGACTTTCTTTGACATCTTCCTACTGTCTCGTTTAGTAAAATGGCGGCTCAAACCTACAAGTATGCACGTGACAATAAAAATAGAACTGACGTAAAGGTTCTAGAACTCTCTATGGTAAAATATCTCTCAGTAAAACTGGACCTACAATTATCAAGTGATTTTTTTTGGCATTGACAAGATGCAACTGAGTTACAATAAAAGCCCCATTAGCCTACCCCTAACAAAGAGTAAAAGCTGCATCAATATGCTAATAAACATTCTTTAGAGTAAGAGTTGTACCAAACTGCATGATAGAAAAGAGGGGTTAGGGAGCGGCAGAGAATTATTCTTGTTATACGAAATGAAATTATTATTTTTTTTATTGTAACACTTCCTTCCTTGTGATTTCAATAATCTCTCTATATATCCAAACAAATGATTTCGAAGCAAGCTTTGGACAAAAGGGTATAAAATCTTAATATATTCTAATATTTGACTCGAAAAGATCTGTAATTAATCAGCGACTTTCATCTTAAAAAAAAATAAAAAGAGCTATAAAATGAACGATCCCATCGGGAATCGAACCAGGCACCCCTTAATCTGAAGTCCGCTGTTCTACCTACTGAGCCAAAGTGTATGATGGAAATGACGAAATAAACTTTAATAGTTTCGCTACACAAAGTATTTAAATTAAAAAAACAATAACCACGCCTACTGGAATCACGTGACAGAAAGTGACATTGACGAGATGGCTCCGGAGCAATCTTCGTAAAACCCCCTATACCCTAACCATGGGTGTGAGTAGGTGGTCGCTATTTGGTAACTTCAATTTTTGAGGCTCGGGGGTTTGCTCAGAATTAAGGGGTTTTTTTGGCGTTTGTAGAGGGTTAGGCTTGAAAAATGGCTAAATATGGGCAATCCAGTTCCCAACTTTTGTTTCTGGCTTAAACAGGTCGCAAAATGCCTTAAACTTTGATCCCTTATATCTCCCTTAAAAGAAGGGGGTTTGGAGAGGTTTTTCGTGCTTTAAGGGTTTCTATTCTAACCCCGCTAACCCTCTGAGGAAAATTTCTAACCCTCTGAACTCTAAAAATGGTTAAAATTTGAAAACTAGAAAGTCCCCTAGTTGAGTTACCACTTCTGAGGTAATTTCATTTTTTGGTCAAAGTTGGACCTCAACCTAGGGTTAGCCAAACTACTGGGTATTTCAAAGCGGTTTCGGTTGGAACAGATAGAGGGCAGCCAAAAACCCTAACCCCCATCATCAGGGCACTTTAAAAAAAATTATGGAGACTTGTAGAGAACAAAATATTTTTGGGTTACAGTTTGGGTTAGAATTTGGGTTTTTATGTTTGACCTTTTATTTCAAAGAGAAGATCTGCATTTTTTGCGACTTTCAAGGGTGCAATTAAAAGACCTGGTCTTTTTCTTTAAGAATGTTGTTTGAAATTCAAAAAAAGAGCGACTTAAAGGTCCAATATCCGGTCCCAAAATAAGTTACCAATTGCCTAACAGGTTGCCAATTAACGCTACAAACTTTAAGGGCCAGGGTTAGGCCCTTAACGAAGAGAGTAGGGGCCCTTGATTTTTTTTTTAAGCTTTCCAAAGACGTACCAACTACATATTAATTTCAAAGATTTTTTATTCCAACTTAACATTTTTTTCTAACAACATGAAGTTGGTCATCTTTAGGGATCAGGTTGAGGACCTTCCTCAAATATTTCGATATCCCTCTTAATAGGGCTTCTAGAACCCTTCAAGAACCTTCAATATTCTGAGTTTCGAAGTCCAAAACCAAAAACTAATACCTTACCCTAGGTCAGGAAAATTGGGCACATTTAACATTTTTGCCTTATTCATTTCCCCCAAAAAATTAATAAGCCCCTAAAGGGGATGTTTTCCGCCCTAATTAAAAAATCTAATTTTTCTTTAAGGGCATATCTATTATGGGAATGCAGAAATTTTAAAATCGAACAATTGCAACATTTTTTTCAAAAATGCCAAACTTCAAGCGTTTTTTCTCGATTTACTTTATCTTTGAGAATTTTTTCCTTACCCTAAGAACCTTTTTTCTTCAAATTCCGCAACATTTTCTGGAAGATCTTTCTAAGGACAATTTTTTAAAACAAACCCGCAGTCCGAGGAAGCATTTGTAAGGGTCAGGGTTAGGGTCTAAAGTGGGAGGGGTCAGCAAAACGGCTCCTTCGGGTTCAACTCAACGTTTGAGGTCATAGGACACTTTCTGTGCGCCGGTTTTGCCATGGGGTGATAGATTGAGACCCAAAAGGATCCCCCAATCTGTTTCATGTTTTCTGCTGGGGGTGGGTGGGGGAATTTTTTAAACTTCAAATTTTAGATTTTTGACTCTTTATGCCACTCAAAAGAGCACTTGTTGGCCTGCCAAGAAAACAAGACCCCATCTCATTTGCACGTCTGGGTCCGGAGATATCCCCTTAAAGGCATTGGCGGTAAAATGTAACTGAGCCAAAACTTAGTTACCGATTACCGCACGAGCGACTTTGATTCATTCAAGCTTGTTTCTGTTGAAGTTTTAGCTTGAAAATTTTTGACACCATAGAGCTCAGTAGTCTCCAGCTCACTACCCTCTGGGGTTCTCCCGCAAGGCCCTTTATAAGAGATCAGGTTACCAAATAACGCTATCATTAATATTTCATATTTCTAAGACTATTTAGAACGTCATTTTTACATACCCTATAAAGATTGAGCCCCTCCAGCCCCTCACACCCCTATCATATCATTAGACCCACTAAAACCAACTCAAACAGGTGATAGTTTAGGGCAAGTTACCAAATACCGCTTGCTCATATAATTCATACATAATTCATACTTAGGACCCTCGTTGGAACACCATTTTTAACTACCTTATACAAATGAAGACCCTCCAGCCCCACGTAGTTAACGATTGCCCTTAAACCCAGTCAAACGGGAGATAGGTTAGGGTAGTTACCAAATCCCGCTCTAGGTTACCATTTCACGCTTAAGTTACCAAATAACGTTTTGTTACAAAATACCGCTAAAACGTTACCAAATCCCGCTCTAGGTTACCATTTCACGCTTAAGTTACCAAATAACGTTTTGTTACAAAATACCGCTATAACGTTACCAAATCCCGCTCTAAGTTACCAAATCACGCTTGCTCATATAATTCATACATAATTCATACTTACGACCCTCGTTGGAACACCATTTTTAACTATCTGATACAGATGAAGACCCTCCAGCCCCACATAGTTAACGAGTGCCCTTAAACCCAGTCAAACGGGAGATAGGTTAGGGTAGTTACCAAATCCCGCTCTTTAAGTTACCATTTAACGCTTGCTCATATAATTCATACATTATACATACTTAGGAAACTCGTTGGAACACCATTTTTAACTACCTTATATAGATGAAGACCCTCCAGCCCCACGTAGTTAACGAGTGCGCTTAAACCCAGTCAAACGGGAGATAGGTTAGGGTTAGTTACCAAATCCCGCTCTAAGTTACCATTTAACGCTTGCTCATATAATTCATACATAATTCATACTAAGGACCCTCGTTGGAACACCATTTTTAACTACCTGATACAGATGAAGACCCTCCAGCCCCACATAGTTAACGATTGCCCTTAAACCCAGTCAAACGGGAGATAGGTTAGGGTTAGTTACCAAATCCCGCTCTGAGTTACCATTTATCGTTTTGTTACCAAATAACGCATTTGTTACCAAATCCCGCTTTACGTTACCAATTCACTCTCTAAGTTACCAAATCACACTTTTGCTTTGATTTCAAGAATTAAGCACTCTTTGATGATCATCTTTAGCTGTGTACCTTTATATGACCCCCTTTCACCTTCCAGTGCTCAAAAAGTTCCTTTTAAGCCACGCGTAAGAGTTTGTTGGTTACCGTTTACCGCTTCATGTTACCAAATAACGCTCTCACGAAATTTATCATATTTCTACACTATATAAGAGGCCCCTTTTGATATATGTGAGCCCCTCCAGCTCCCTATTACCTCTCCAGGTCTTTATTAAGGGCCAGTTACCATTTACCGCTGGCACCTTATCTGATTTCTCTTCACAGACTCCAATCCCCTTCCCCATTTTCATGTCATATACGTAAATTAAACTCCTTCAGCCCCTCGTACTCTAATATATTTGCCTAGTCCTCTTTAAAAACAGGTTACCATTTGCCGCTAGATTGCGGTATTTGGTAACTTCAGCGGTCATTGCTACTAGCGGGAAATAGTAACTTGTGCGTTAATTGGTAACTTGAAGTTACCAAATCACGCAGGGGCAGACAATTTATAAGAGTTATTCCCCGTTCATTGCTACTAGCGGGAAATAGTAACTTGTGCGTTAATTGGTAACATGAAGTTACCAAATCACGCAGGGGCAGACAATTTATAAGAGTTATTCCCCGTGTATTCGTCTAAAATGACTTTTCGACCCTTTTCAATGAGTTTTTTGGGTCCTCTTTCAGAAGTTAGATAGGGTTTGTCTGACTCTATCATCCCTTTAAGGGAGAGATTCAACGTATTACGTATGTTGTCCTGACAAGAGTTTGAAAAAAAAGTTACCAAATATCGCAAAATTATCTGCCCTTGAAATTCTTTTAAAATCATTTTTTCATATTTTTCTCCGGAATTGAAGGTTTCTTTTAACACACCTGATAGAAAATTCCTTCTTGTTACTATGCACACCACTAAAATGCATATAACTCTTCTCAGAAGCGAGATAGGTTAGGGTAGTTACCATATCCCGCTCAAAATTTGACCATAATTTGCCTAAAATTCTATGCGAGTTATCGCCCGCTTAGGTTACCAAATATCGCTCGGCGTTACCAATTCCCGCAGTTCATATTAATTAACATAATTGAAAGTAAACAGCTCAATTTGAAGAAATAAAGGAGATATTACGAAGAAATAAAAGACTTTCAGTTTCTTTTAATTTTTCCTGGTGGATTATTTATAGCAAGGGTATATACTTCGACGTCGCTCCAGAAATAATTTATTCTATGAGACATAATTCTGTGTATCGTTTCTACTTCGTCATAGTAACTATAATAGCTCTTTCGAATACTATTCCTCCTTTATTTCTGGTTTGATTTCAATTATACTTGATTTATATTCTGTTAATTTTATTCTGTTCTCGAGGATTCCAGTTGGCATGGTTACCGTAAAATCCCGTGTATTGGCCGCACTTTTTTTCGTCAGAAAATCGTTCAAAAGTAGGGGTGCGCTCAATGCATAGGAACAAAATTCAACCCCTTTTTTTCCAGGTCGTTTTCACAGTGCCAAGGACCATTTTCTTCAATTGATTACTCTTCGTTACAAGTTACGTCTAAGTTTACTACTATTACTCTAATTTCAGACATTCATATACATCAGTCCTACCTGTTGTAGTCGTATACATCTACCCTATCTGTTGGAAGAAAGATATTTGTTTCATAATAATAAATCATAATGAAAAACGATCTCTGTTTTTCTTTTATTTCCATTGTGTATTCCGCCATTTTGAACTGCTGTCGCTTATATCATCTACAATTGTACACACAAATTGCATGTAGCTTAAAACATAAATAATACCAATAAACGATTAAACACCTATAATCTTTGTTATATATTCTGAATTATCTTTAATGTTGTATTTTATTATTTTTTTTTATTTCAGATATGCATTTATAGGCGCAATTCGTTAGGCATTGTATTGTCGCGTCATTGCTATATATATCATAGACTACTAAATTGTCACGTAGGCTATGCCCTAACAAAAAAATACTATAGTAAACTATAGTTAACTATAGTTTACTATAGTTAACTATACTAAATCAAAGTTCCAAAGTTTTTACTATAGTAAATCAAAGTTCAAAAGTTTTCACTATAGTAAATCAAAGTTCCAAAGTTTTCACAATAGTAAATCAAAGTTCCAAAGTTTTTACTATAGTAAATCAAAGCTCTAAAGTTTTCACTATAGTAAATCAAAGTTCCAAAGTTTTTACAATAGTTAATCAAAGTTCTAAAGTTTTCTCTATAGTAAATCAAAGTTCCAAAGTTTTTACTTTTGTTAATCAAAGTTCCAAAGTTTTTTACTATAATAAATCAAAGTTCCAAATTTTTTACTTTGATACTATAGTTAACTATAGTAAACTATAGTTAACAATAGTTTACTATAGTATTATTTGTTACGGTGGCCATTTTTCTTTTTTACAATTATCACCTGAACACATGTAAGTAAAGCTTTTTTGAATATCATAAAATGTCAAGAATGGGAATCAAAAACATAATTCCACGGGTTTTACTATAGTAAATCCAAGTATCAAAGTCTTTACTATAGTAAATCAAAGTTTCAAAGTTTTTACTATAGTTAATCAAAGTTCCAAATTTTTGCTATAGTTAATCAAAGTTTCAAAGTTTTTACTATTAGTAAATCAAAGTTCCAAAGTTTTCACTACAGTAAATCAAAGTTCCAAAGTTTTCACTATAGTAAACCAAAGTTTTTACTATAGTAAATCAAAGTTCCAAAGTTTTCACTACAGTAAATCAAAGTTCCAAAGTTTTTACTATTGTTAATCAAAGTTCCAAAGTTTTCACTATAGTAAATCAAAGTTCCAAAGTTTTTACTATTGTTAATCAAAGTTCCAAAGTTTTCACTTTAGTAAACCAAAGTTCCAAAGTTTTTACTATAGTAAATCAAAGTTCCAAAGTTTTCACTACAGTAAATCAAAGTTCCAAAGTTTTTACTATTGTTAATCAAAGTACCAAAGTTTTCACTATAGTAAACCAAAGTTTTTACTATAGTAAATCAAAGTTCCAAAGTTTTCACTATAGTAAATCAAAGTTCCAAAGTTCTCACTATAGTAAACCAAAGTTTTTTACTATAGTAAATCAAAGTTCCAAAGTTTTCACTACTGTAAATCAAAGTTCCAAAGTTTTTACTATAGTTAATCAAAGTTCCAAAGTAAATCAAAGTTCCAAAGTTTTCACTATAGTAAATCAAAGTTCCAAAGTTCTCACTATAGTAAACCAAACTTTTTTACTATAGTAAATCAAAGTTCCAAAGTTTTCACTACAGTAAATCAAAGTTCCAAAGTTTTTACTATAGTAAATCAAAGTTCCAAAGTTTTCACTATAGTAAACCAAAGTTTTTACTATAGTAAATCAAAGTTCCAAAGTTTTTACTATAGCAAATCAAAGTTCCAAAGTTTTCACTACAGTAAATCAAAGTTCCAAAGTTTTTACTATAGCTAATCAAAGTACCAAAGTTTTCATTATAGTAAATCAAAGTTCCAAAGTTCTCACTATAGTAAACCAAAGTTTTTTACTATAGTAAATCAAAGTTCCAAAGTTTTCACTACTGTAAATCAAAGTTCCAAAGTTTTTACTATAGTTAATCAAAGTTCCAAAGTTTTCAATATAGTAAATCAAAGTTCCAAAGTTCTCACTATAGTAAACCAAAGTTTTTACTATAGTAAATCAAAGTTCCAATGTTTTCACTACTGTAAATCAAAGTTCCAAAGTTTTTACTATAGTTAATCAAAGTTCCAAAGTAAATCAAAGTTCCAAAGTTTTTACTACAGTAAATCAAATTTCCGAAGTTTTCACTATAGTAAACAAAGTTTTTACTATAGTAAATCAAAGTTCCAAAGTTTTCACTACAGTAAATCAAAGTTCCAAAGTTTTCACTATAGTAAACCAAAGTTTTTTGCTATAGTAAATCAAAGTTCCAAAGTTTTCACTACAGTAAATCAAAGTTCCAAAGTTTTCACTATAGTAAACCAAAGTTTTTACTATAGTAAATCAATGTTCCAAAGTTTTCACTACAGTAAATCAAAGTTCCAAAGTTTTTACTATAGTAAATCAAAGTTCCAAAGTTTTCACTATAGTAAACCAAAGTTTTTACCACAGTAAGTCAAAGTTCCAAAGTTTTCAGTACAGTAAATCAAAGTTCCAAAGTTTTTACTATAGTTAATCAAAGTTCCATAGTAAATCAAAGTTCCAAAGTTTTCACTATAGTAAATCAAAGTTCCAAATTGTTTACATTGATACTATAGTTATCTATAGTACACTATAGTTAACTATAGTTTACTATAGTATTTTTTTGTTAGGGTGGCCATTGTTTTTTTAACAATTATCACCTGAACACATGTAATGAAAGCAACAATTTTTTTTAAGAACTTTATTAACAATACTATAGTTAAATCACAAGCACATAGATACAATCAAGCACATTAACTAGCACATTCAACTTCAAAAATAAAAATTGTCATTTAGCACGTCACAGCACTGATTGTCTACATTGACACTAATTCACTGGCGACCATGAATGTTCCAGTTGACGTCTTCCTCCTCAAATCCTTGGAATTCCTCTTCCTCACTGTCACTTTGGAAGAGATTGGCGTATTCTTCCTCGGTCCAAGGGAAATCCGTGTCGGTGTAGTAGGGTTGATCATCACGCTTTCCTTTGTTCTCTTCAACTACAAAAACCTAGAGTGTCATCTTTCAGAATGTGATAAACCCGAAACTTTTCGACCACTTGCTGCTCTTCTTTAATTCTCCTGCCCTTTAGAAAAGCTTCAATTGAAAAATGTTACCATTTCCCGCACAAGTTACCCAATCCCGCTTTGTTACCAAATCCCGCTATACCGTTACCAAATCCCGCTCTAAGTTACCAGATCACGCTTTTGCTTTGTTCTCTTTAAATTCAGAAGCCTAGAGTGTCATCTTTCCGAATGTGATAAACTTGCAACTTTTTGAACACTTGTTGCTCTTCTTTAATTCTCCTGCCCTTTAGAAAGGCTTCAATTGAAAAAAAGGTTACCATTTCCCGCACAAGTTACCCAATCCCGCACAAGTTACCAATTACCGCTATACCGTTACCAAATCCCGCTCTAGGTTACCATTTCCCGCACAAGTTACCCAATCCCGCACAAGTTACCAATTATCGCTTTAGGTTACAAAATAACGCTCTAAGTTACCAAATCACTCATTTGCTTTGTTTTCAAAAACTATTGAAGCCAAGGGTGTCATCTTCCTGCATGTGAAAAATTACGAACCCATTGACCAAATAATGCTCTTATCCATTTGTTATGCCCATTAGAAATGGTTTCAATGAGCTTACGTTACCATTTCCCGCACTTCACGTTACCAAATACCGTTGAAAACGTTCAGTAATAATACAAAATACAACATGACCAAAATTTGACCCATTTTTTGGATAGAAAATGATCCAAATCGTATAGAAAACACGACCTCAAAAAACGTTTTTTTTTTTCTCTGAGTCTTTTTTTTCAGTGTTACCAAATAGCGGAAAAAAATCTTCATTAAAACACATTTAATAAAACGCTAAAAGAAATTATAGTGCTATACTTTGGTTGAAACGATCAAAATACTTAAATAATATCTTGCATTCCTTCCAAAACCCTTGAATGTCATGAAGACTTTGAATTCTTCATGAGAAGATCCTACTAGCTAGTAAGACGAAAAATCAAATGAATTTGATAAAAAAAAAAAATCAGGAATAATTAGAAAGGGTATGCTAAGTAAGGTGTATTGGGTAATGGGTGAAGGTATACTAGATCAGCTTAATGAGAAATGAGTCAGAATATATTAGATCAGGGTTAGGGGTTATATTAACTTCTTGATATTATAAGTTCAAAATATAGACATATTAGAGTATGTAATATAGTCACTTCCTGTATGTAAACACTACGAATTATATCAAATCAATCACTGAATTAGAACTTGATTGCTTTTTATGGTCATATACTCCTTAAGGAAAGAAGAAAAAATGTCAATATTCAGAAGAATAAGCCTTCATCAGCTGTGTTTCAGACCGCTACTTTCTTCATCATTATATCGCCTGGTAGCTATCAACGTGCAGTGGTCACCCACCCAATAGTACGTCACGCTAGACGTCGCTTAACTTGCGTCATGCAAAGCGTGATACATACCTCACAGCCAGAGAAGCTACCTTATTGTAAGTATTTCAAAATCTCTTATATATCTCAGCCATGTCTGTTAGGGTTAGGGTTACCAATTATGTCACTTTGGTTCATCTGACTTTTTACGTTATTCAGCAATACATTTTTAACTAATTTAAAATGATTCAGAATGGTTCAATATCCTTTCTTTATGCATCATTATACATTGGATACATTCTCTATTTAAGTTTTAAAAAGTGATTCAAAGAATAAAAGAAGACAGTTTAACGAAAGTATTTAACGAACATCTAAAATAAAGTGAAGTTTGTTAGCAAAAATCCCTGAAACCGGAAATTTTTTTCCGGAATGCAATATTCAGGAAAAAAATTTCCGTTTTTGGTGGAACTCTTCTGTGTTTGAAACTCTTCTGTGTTTGGAACTTTTCTGTGTTTGGAGCTCTTTTGTGTTTGGAACTCTTCTGTGTTTGGAGCTCTTTTGTGTTTGGAACTCTTCTGCGCGTCCAAAACCCCACTATAGGTTACCATTTCCCGCACAAGTTACCCAATCCCGCTATACCGTTACCAAATCCCGCTCTTTTGTGTTTGGAACTCTTCTGTGTTTGGAGCTCTTTTGTGTTTGGAACTCTTCTGCGCGTCCAAGATCACACCCGCTCTTTTGTGTTTGGAACTCTTCTGTGTTTTGGAGCTCTTTTGTGTTTGGAACTCTTCTGCGCGTCCAAGATCACACCTGCTCTTTTGTGTTTGGAGCTCTTCTGTGTTTGGAGCTCTTATGTGTTTGGAACTCTTCTGCGCGTCCAAGATCACAAAGAGCGCGCGTTGACTTTGTGTATATGATGACGCCAGCTGCGGGGTTGTGTATCATCTTTAGGTCGTCACATAGAACAGTGTAAGCACACAGTGTCCCTAACGCTGGAGAGTGCGGATGGAAAAATTTACCAGGGAAGAAAACGCTAAAAGGTAGGCAATTTATTTTTTGGAAGAATATTTTAGAATTTATATTTTGAATCAGTTTCTTCGACGGAAAATTTCTTTTGATATGTATACTGCAAAATCACATATTTTCGTGGTGTCAAATTGTATTTGTTCTTCGGGTTTTCATTTCATGGTTCAATGAGAAAGAATTACTCAAACTTCAACTTTTTTTCATTTCGTAGATTACATAATTTTCTTGGGTCTCGACATGCAAAGAAAATATTGATAATTAAACCCCACGAAAATTAGTGATTTAACAGTACGTTTCCTTTTCCTTTTTTTAAGTTAAGGTTGCATTTTATTTCATGACTGAATAATATAGACGAGAAAAACTGCCAAGTTTAAGAATGCATTAATTACGCAAAAAAAAACTGCTATTAAACAGAATTTTATTTAATTAATTTTTTATAATTGTAATTTGATAACTCTGTAAAACTTAAACCAATATGAGCAGGAATTTCTTGTTGTAAGCAAGTTAGTCACTATAAAACATTGAAGGTTTATCAATTTTGGTTGTTCATTTTTTTGGCGTCGGGAAAAAAATTGAGTAGCTATAATTGAAATGTATTAATTATTGTCCTGTACAACAATTGAATTTTCTGCTCACATTGGAAAAAAATATTTCAAATTTAGTTATTATTGAATATGCGTGATGTGTGTATGTAAATAAAGATTGGAGGTGACGAAGGCGTCAATTAGCGCCTAAGTCCCGGAGAGCATGCAATAAATTAGGAGGTACCCCAGCAAATTGCGAGGTACCTCTCTGTGAGAATGAAAATGAGTGTAAAGCATGACGATAAACTTTAAATAGTTTTGCCTTATAAATGATTAGTGCAGTTTTTTTTATGTTTACGGTATCATTTAGAAGATATTATCAAACAAAAATGATCTATCATATACATTTACAAAGATTGATTATTGTCTGATAAATTGCAATTTGACTTTTCATTGAAGTCTATGGAGAGAGCAGGTTTAATTAACATATTGTAAAAAGTAATTTGAATTTTATACATATCTCTCGGTAAAATATTGTATAAGATCCCAATTTGAAATGCAAAGAAATCAGATACCGGAGATAATTTGAGAAAATTAGAATTCTCTCATTTTCATAAAGGGGCAGAGAATCTCTTCTAAATATCATAAATTTTTGCCCATATTTTGTTTCCTAATAATAAGTGATCGTATTATTAGTACTTGCTAGCGTGAACATGAAGCAGCATAAGTCTCCACTGTCAATTTACTCTGTACTATAGTAGACGCTATCTAGGCCCCCATCTCATCGGACACATAGCACTTTATTTCCGAAAATTCAAGAAAGAATATAATTTCATTGACCAATTGACCTTTTTGCTTTGATTTCCTGAAGTACAGTAGCCAAGAGCTTGTTCTTTAAATATCTCTGAAAACGTACGGTCTAGCAGACATTTAGGTACTCTTCTCAATGCCCTATGCCCGTAAGATAGGATTCAAATGAAATCAAGTCAACATTTCCGGCACAAGTTACCCAATCCCGCTTTGTTACCAAATCCCGCTATACCGTTACCAAATCCCGCTCTAAGTTACCAAATCACGCTTGCTCATATAATTCATACATAAGTCATACTTAGGACCCTCGTTGGAACACCATTTTTAACTACCTGATACAGATGAAGACCCTGCAGCCCAATGTAGTTAGTGAGTGCCCTTAAACCCAGTCAAACGGGAGATAGGTTAGGGTTAGTTACCAAATCCCGCTCTAAGTTACCATTTAACGCTTGCTCATATAATTCATACATAATTCATACTTAGGACCCTCGTTGGAACACCATTTTTAACTACCTGATACAGATGAAGACCCTCCAGCCCCACGTAGTTAACGAGTGCCCTTTAACCCAGTCAAAAGGGAGATATGTTAGGGTTAGTTACCAAATCCCGCTCTCTAGGTTACCAAATCACGCTTGC
The DNA here is from genome assembly GCF_033153115.1 of Saccostrea echinata. NCBI lineage: Eukaryota > Metazoa > Mollusca > Bivalvia > Ostreida > Ostreidae > Saccostrea > Saccostrea echinata. Next base: position 38,770,369 of record NW_026889782.1, on the reverse strand, counting down.
TCATATAATTCATGCATAATTCATACTTAAGACCCTCGTTTGAACACCTTTTTTAACTACCTGATACAGATGAAGACCCTGCAGCCCCACGTAGTTAACGACTGCCCTTAAACCCAGTCAAACGGGAGATAGGTTAGGGTTGTTACCAAATCCCGCACAAGTTACCCAATCCCGCACAAGTTACCAATTATCGCCACACCGTTACCAAATCCCGCTCTAGGTTACCATTTCCCGCACAAGTTACCCAATCCCGCACAAGTTACCAATTATCGCTTTAGGTTACAAAATAACGCTCTAAGTTACCAAATCACTCATTTGCTTTGTTTTCAAAAACTATTGAAGCCAAGGGTGTCATCTTCCTGCATGTGAAATATTACGAACCCATTGACTAAATAATGCTCTTATCCATTTGTTATGCCCATTAGAAATGGTTTCAATGAGCTTAGGTTACCATTTCCCGCACTTCACGTTACCAAATACCGTTGGAAACTGTTTCAATTATACAAAATAAAAAAAAATGACCAAACTTTGACCCATTTTTTGGATAGAAAATGATCCAAAACGTATAGAAAACACGACCCCAAAGAACGTTTTTTTCCCTCTCTTAGACTTAGTCTTTTTTTCAGTGTTACCAAATAGCGGAAAGAAGTCTTCATTAAAACACATTTAATAAAACGCTAAAAGAAATTATAGTGCTATATTTTGGTTGAAACGATCAAAATACTTAAAAACTGATTTGAATTTTATACATATCTCTCGGTAAAATATTGTATAAGATCCCAATTTGAAATGCAAAGAAATCAGATACCGGAGATAATTTGAGAAAATTAGAATTCTCTCATTTTCATAAAGAGGCAGAGAATTTGAGAAACAGATATAATGCAAAATAGCCAGATTTGAAATGTTACCAATTATGTCAATTTGGTTCATTTGACTTTTTACGTTATTATCAAATCACATATAAAGTTAATCAAGAAAGTGAAAGAGGATTAATTAAGAGATCTAACATTTCGCTAGCAAAAATCCCTGAAACCGGAAATTTTTTTCCGGAATGCAATATTCCGGAAAAAAAATCCGTTTTTAGTGGAACTCTTCTGTGTTTGGAACTCTTCTGTGTTTGGAACTTTTCTGAGTTTGGAGCTCTTTTGTGTTTGGAACTCTTCTGTGTTTGGAGCTCTTTTGTGTTTGGAACTCTTCTGTGTTTGGAGCTCTTTTGTGTTTGGAACTCTTCTGCGCGTCCAAAACCCCACTATAGGTTACCATTTCTCGCACAAGTTTTGTCTCCTATCGATAATAGACACCAAATATATATTGATTTTTTTTTTTAATTTTATGATATTTAATATTTATATCATTTATTTCTCCTTCATATCATGTTATCGAGTTGCATTTTGTAAAAACTGGAGCATTTTCTGATTCCTTTTAGTAGAGATGGAAGCTGATGTGGCGGAGTCCCAGGGAAATAAAGATCCTTGTTTCTCTGGTAATGAATCTGACCCAGATATTCTAGAAGCTGATGTGGCGGAGTCCCAGGGAAATAAAGATCCTTGTTTCTCTGGTAATGAATCTGACCTAGATATTCTATAATATCTAATGATATCGGACATATGCTATAATTTGCAGTTGATATATCTAAGGGAAACAAGAATATAAGTTTGCTAATCGTGATCTTTTAAGTATAAAATCATGCTAAAGAAAAAAATGAACTTATTTTTTAACAATGTTTTTCCTAAATAACAGCTACAGGGCGTTACATTGTTCGCCAATGTATTTTGTGCAACAAGGCCATTGTGCGCTTTGGGGACCATCTGCGGAGGGCGCACCACATCTCCAAAAGAGTACGCATTGAGTACCTCCGCTTCCGAAGTCCCAAAGTTGTGGACAACTTTACGACGTAGGTTGAATTTTGAAGCATTAATTCAATCGTATAGAAATATATTTCTTCAATTATCCATATATCTTCATTTTGTAGTGATGAATGTGTACCTTCTCTACACCTGGAGGACCTTACAGCAAAGTGAGGATGAAAGGTTTGTGAGCACAATCATACTTGTATGACTTTAAATTTGATTTTATTTGCACTACAGCTGAATAATCATTTGAACTGTTTGTAGGGAAAGTATCATGGACGCAGCTGAAAAAAGATGCATATCCTAACCCACTGCATCCTTGGAAAAATCAGCTTACTTCCATTGCATAGTTTTGATAAAAATACCGGAGATAATTTGAGAAAATTAAAAATTTAAACTTTTCCCATTAGTATTTTTTAATTCAGTGTGTATCATAAACCACATTGTAATTGTTTAAGTGTATGTCATTTGTCCAAATAAAAAATAATGAAACCAAAAAAAAATAGCTGAAATATAAAAGGAACTTATACTGATTTACAAGTAAGATAGCATTTCTGGCTATGCGACATGTCCCTCGTCTCGATGATGCAGGTTAAGCAACGTCAAGCATGATCAGTACTTGGATGGGTGACAGCTGCACGTTGCAAGGTTTCACAAAGGGCTATCAAGTGATATAGTGATGATACAGCACCATTCTGAATCACATTTGTGGAAGAATTAAGCATCTGAATATCACACAAACGTTTCTTTTGTTCTCAAAGATAAGGGTTAGACTAATTCAGTAACTGCAGGAATTCATTGATCACCGTAAAAATAAGCATTCCTTTCTTAAACATTAAGGGTAAAATTGAATAAAAGCAGGAATTCTTTGCTCATAAAATTTAGGCATTTTTCAAATAAGCAAGGATTTTGTACAGTTAAGTAAAAATTAGGGTTAAAATAATCCGTAGTTTTATTGTCATCTTAGTCACTCAGCTTCGGCAATTCCATTTAATAATCTAAGAGGCATCTGAACGAATACTGTTATTTTAGTTACCATTTAATACACGAACTCTTGGTTACCATTTCCCACCCTTTTATCCACAGAACACATAACAACCAAGTTGACATTCTAGTACTCTTTTTCTTTCCTTTGCCCCATAGAAAATATTAAAATTCAATCAGATTACCGTTTTCCGCACGTTTCCCAATACGGCTTTGTTACCAATTCCCGCTATATCGTTACCAAATCCCGCTCTAGGTTACCATTTCCCGCACAAGTTACCCAATCCCGCACAAGTTACCAATTATCGCTTTAGGTTACCAAATAACGCTCTGAGTTACCAAATCACTCATTTGCTTTGATTTGGTAAACTATTGAAGCAAAGGGTATCATCTCCCTGCATGTTAAATATAATGAACCCATTGACGCTATAATCCCTTGATCCATTTGGCATACCCATTAGAAATGCCTTCAATGAGTTTATGTTACCATTTCCCGCACTTGGAGTTACCAAATACCGTTGGAAACTATTTCAGGATTTTCGTTGAAGTTCCAAATAAAATTCGTAAATTAATGCCAAATGGTAATAATCTTACTGTGAATTCTCGATGAAAAGGACCTTCTAACTGGTAGGACGAAAATCAATTGAATTTGGAAAAAGAATAGTGAGTATGAGGAAGGGTTTAATGGGTAATGCGTAAAGGTATATTAGGTGAGACTAATGAGAAAAGAGTTCGGATATATTTGGTCAGGATTAGGAGTAATGGGTGTACTATGTAAATTTAAAATTGTTCAGGGTATACTAGGAAAACAGCAGTGGGTAGGTGTCTAGGTATGCTAGGTCAGGGGTAATAGGGGATATAGTGATGATGAAAAGAACGGTCTGAAGCAGAATTGATTAAAGCTTATTCTAAATATATTTTTTTTAATTTGCTGAAGTGTTTTGTGACATTTAGGTAGAGAAGATCAGGAAATCGGAAGAATGGAAACAGTTAGAGAAGCTTGTATTTATGGGTGAGTATATTCACATTTGCAATACTTTTCAGATCTTAACAATGAAAATGATTTTGACAAATGAATCACTTGTTTGTTGTTGATAGTAAATTTTTATGCTATTTATAGGAGGAGTGTGGAAACAGTGGAAGAAGTTCCTAGCAGTAGGTTGGTATCTTCATTTTCCTTGAATAAAGGGTTAATCTAGTGACATTTTCAATGTTTTTCATGCAAGACCAATCAAATGGCAGTATTAAAGTTTCAATTTTTGTGAGATAATTAGCCAGTTCATCAAGGAAAGCTATGTATTTCCTCGTCCTGCACCTGTTCGAGTACAGAACATCCTCTCTACATTTACATTGCGTAAATTCTTCCAGCCAGAATGGTCTAGCTGATGTATCCTTCCAGTTGAACAGCATGTACTTAACCTCTCGAAAGGAAACATAGCACATAAGACTCCTAAACGTGGCTAGAAATCCATCTTTTATTTGACCAATGTCAAATTTAAACTCAAATCTTTCAAGGCTTTCGAAGACGTTCTCTATGGAGTTTATAACGAGTTTGTTTTCGCCCACTTCTCAGTCTTCTTCCATCCATTAATCTGGTTTCACTGCAAGTAAAATACAAAAATATGTATTTGTGTTAAATATATTCAAATTTTAAAGAAATTGTGTATAATGGAGTAATAGTAGAATTCATTTCTTGGCTACAAACAGACTACAGACAGTGCAAAATGTGCCATAGTATGGGTTCCTAAAAAAAAATTAAGTACATTGCACATATACTGTGTGCTCAATAACCAATCTATAAAAACTAGATTCTTTCATCCACTCCTGTAATGGCTACACAAGGATCTATTATGGGAGTGGATCAAAGGTTCCAATTTTAATTTGATAAGCTTACTTATTTAATAAACTCCAGCATATAAAACCTTTAGTTGTTTGGAAAACATTATGTTCATTTTCACAAGGAATACTATTTTTTAAAGCAAATCCCCTTTTCTCTTATCGGAATTTAAGAACTGTGCTTCAATTCTGATTTGAAAACACAATTCTTGGTCAGAATCAATGTACATTCCTGGCTTAGCAATATTGGAAATGCAAATTCAGTGATGCATTATGCAATGAAGACCTATTAGATGACACCTCCTTTCTCTCCAATACAAATCTGTTATTGGATTGACTTCGTAAATAACCTTCAAATGTCAAATATTTTTTAGCTCACCTGAGCTGAAAGCTCAGTGAGCTTTTCTGATCACATTTTGTCCGGCGTCCGTCTGTCTGTCCGTCTGTCTGTCCATCTGTCTGTGTGTAAACTTTTCACATTTTCGACTTCTTCTCACGAACCACTGGGCTAATTTCAACCAAACTTACCCCAAAGTATCCGAAGGGGATTCAAGTTTGTTCAAATGAAGGGCCATGCCCTCTTTCAAGGGGAGATAATTAGGAATTAGTGAAAAAATAAAAGCATCATTTAAAAATCTTCTTCTCAAGAACCAAAGGGCCAGGAAAGATGAAACTCATGTGGAAGCATCCTCAGATAGTGTACATTCAAGTTTGTTCAGCTTCAAATTTGTACAGTTAAGGATGCTCCAAAATCCTGTTTTCTTTTATTTAGGCATTAAGAACTATCAAACAGATTACACAGACAAGCTCCACTCAAGAGGTATATCTTAATGCACTTGTCTTATTTCTTGGCATTTTCCTTCGGTGAAAATGTTTTTTTTTTCTTTTTAAAATGTCGGTGAAATATTTTCTTATATTCTAGATATCGCAGACAGGTACTGAGGAAGGTAGTTCAAACCCTAACCCTACCCCTGATTCTGACTCTCCAAAGGTAAACGTTATGATTGTAATTCTAAAAGCAAATTACTGTTGGAAGCAAAATTTCCGCCACTTCTTCCACTATACGCTACTTCTTCCATTTTGTTTATTATATACATATCAATTATACCGAAAATCATAATTTAAAATAGATGTACTGAAGCACGTACCTTATTCAAATAAAATCAAGTCAACATTTCCGGCACAAGTTACACAATCCCGCTTTGTTACCAAATCCCGCTATACCGTTACCAAATCCCGCTCTAAGTTACCAAATCACGCTTGCTCATATAATTCATACATAATTCATACTTAGGACCCTCGTTGGAACATCATTTTTAACTACCTTATACAGATGAAGACCCTCCAGCCCCACGTAGTCAACGAGTGCCCTTAAACCCAGTCAAACGGGAGATAGGTTAGGGTTAGTTACCAAATCCCGCTCTCTAAGTTACCAAATCCCGCTTGCTCATATAATTCATACATAATTCATACTTAGGACCCTCGTTGGAACACCTTTTTAACTACCTGACACAGATGAAGACCCTGCAGCCCCACGTAGTTAACGAGTGCCCATAAACCCAGTCAAACGGGAGATAGGTTAGGGTTGGTTACCAAATCCCGCTCTCTAAGTTACCATTTAACGCTTGCTCATATAATTCATACATAATTCATACTTAGGACCCTCGTTGGAACACCATTTTTAACTACCTGATACAGATGAAGACCCTGCAGCCCCACGTAGTCAACGAGTGCCCTTAAACCCAGTCAAACGGGAGATAGGTTAGGGTTAGTTACCAAATCCCGCTCTCTAAGTTACCATTTAACGCTTGCTCATATAATTCATACATAATTCATACTTTGGACCCTCGTTTGAACACCATTTTTAAGTACCTTATACAGATGAAGACCCTCCAGCCCCATGCAGTTAACGAGTGCCCTTAAACCCAGTCAAACGGGAGATAGGTTAGGGTTAGTTACCAAATCCCGCTCTCTAAGTTACCATTTAACGCTTGCTCATATAATTCGTACTTGGGACCCTCGTTGGAACACCTTTTTTAACTACCTGATACAGATGAAGACCCTGCAGCCCCACGTAGTTAACGACTGCCCTTAAACCCAGTCAAAGGGGAGATAGGTTAGGGCAGTTACCAAATCCCGCGCAAGTTACCCAATCCCGCAGAAGTTACCAATTATCGCTACACCGTTACCAAATCCCGCTCTAGGTTACCATTTCCCGCACAAGTTACCAAATCCCGCACAAGTTACCAATTATCGCTTTAGGTTACAAAATAACGCTCTAAGTTACCAAATCACTCATTTGCTTTGTTTTCAAAAACTATTGAAGCCAAGGGTGTCATCTTCCTGCATGTGAAAAATTACGAACCCATTGACCAAATAATGCTCTTATCCATTTGTTATGCCCTTTAGAAATGGTTTCAATGAGCTTAGGTTACCATTTCCCGCACTTCACGTTACCAAATACCGTTGAAAACGTTCAGTAATAATACAAAATACAAAATGACCAAAATTTGACCCATTTTTTTGGAAAGGAAATGACCCAAATCGTATAGAAAACACGACCCCCAAAACGTTTTTTTTTTTCTGTTACACAGTCTTTTTTTCAGTGTTACCAAATAGCGGAAAAAACTCTTTATTAAAACACATTTAATAAAACGCTAAAAGAAATTATAGAGCTATACTTTGTTTGAAACGATCAAAATACTTAAAGAATATCTTGCATACTTTCCAAAACCCTTGAATGTCATGAAGACTTTGAATTCTTCATGAGAAGATCCTAATAGTTAGTAAGACGAAAAATCAAATGACTTTGAAAAAAAAAAAATCAGGAATTATTAGAAAGGGTATGCTAAGTAAGGTGTATTGGGTAATGGGTGGAGGTATACTAGATCAGCTTAATGAGAAATGAGTCAGAGTATATTAGATCAGGGTTAGGGGTAATGGGTATACAAGGTAAATGAGTAATTGTTCAGGATATACTAGGAAAGGGCAATGGGTAGGTGTACAGGTATATTAGGTTAGGTGTAATAGGTGATATAGTGATGATAAAAGGAACGGTCTGAAACACAATTGATGAAGGCTTATTCTTCTAAATATCATAAATTTTTGCCCATATTTTGTTTCCTAATAATAAGTGATCGTATTGTTAGTACTTGCTAGCGTGAAACTGAAGCAGCATAAGTCTCCACTGTCAATTTACTCTGTACTATAGTAGACGCTATCTAGGCCCCCATCTCATAGAACACATAGCACTTTATCTCCGAAAATTCAAGAAGGAATATAATTTCATTGACCAATTGACCTTTTGGCTTTGATTTCCTGAAGTACAGTAGCCAAGAGCTTCTTCTTTAAATATCTCTGAGAACGTACGGTCTAACAGACATTTAGGTACTCTTCTCAATGCCCTTTGCCCGTAAAATAGGATTCAAATGAAATCAAGTCAATATTTCCGGCACAAGTTACCCAATCCCGCTTTGTTACCAAATCCCGCTATACCGTTACCAAATCCCGCTCTAAGTTACCAAATCACGCTTGCTCATATAATTCATACATAAGTCATACTTAGGACCCTCGTTGGAACACCATTTTTAACTACCTTATACAGATGAAGACCCTCCAGCCCCACGTACTTAACGAGTGCCTTTAAACCCAGTCAAACGGGAGATAGGTTAGGGTAGTTACCAAATCCCGCTCTAGGTTACCATTTCCCGCACAAGTTACCCAATCCCGCTTTGTTACCAAATCCCGATATACCGTTACCAAATCCCGCTCTAAGTTACCAAATCACGCTTGCTCATATAAATCGTACATAATTCATACTTAGGACCCTCGTTGGAACACCATTTTTAACTACCTGATACAGATGAAGACCCTCCAGCCCCACGTAGTTAACGATTGCCCTTAAACCGAGTCAAACTGGAGATAGGTTAGGGTTAGTTACCAAATCCCGCTCTAAGTTACCAAATCCCGCTTGCTCATATAATTCATACATAATTCATACTTAGGACCCTCGTTGGAACACCATTTTTAACTACCTGATACAGATGAAGACCCTCCAGCCCCACGTACTTAACGAGTGCCCTTAAACCCAGTCAAACGGGAGATAGGTTAGGGTTAGTTACCAAATCCCGCTCTAAGTTACCAACATTTGACGTAATTTTTGGGATAGGAAATGACCCTTTAATATCATGAAGAATTTAAATTCTTCATGAAAAGACTCTAATAGCTAGTAAGGCGAAGAATCAAATGGGTTTGAAAAAAAAAATCATGTGTAATGAGAAAGGGTTATTCTAAGTAAGGTGTAATGGGTAGAGGTATACTAGGTGAGGCTAATGAGAAATGATTCAAGGTATATTAGAACAGGGTTAGGGGTAATAGGTATACAAGGTAAATGAGTAATTGTTCAGGGTATACTAGGAAAGGGGCAATGGGTAGGTTTCCCGGTATACTAGGTTAGGGGTAACTGGTGATATAGTGATGATAAAAAGACTTATTCTGAATCTTCAATTGTACCCGTCCGTCATCAAGATTAATATACCACAAATGCAACGTAAACCTTCGTACCCAAATTGATTAAAAACTCGTAATTAAGCCAAGATATCTATCATTCTCTGTCTACAGCATAAACTGCATCCATCTCTCTGTAAACTTCTTCCAAATGTATTCTCCACTACAACTATAATACGTTGACACCGAGTTGATAAGTTGATAAAAAAACCGCAATAGTACTTTTTTTCACCTTAAAAAAATCACATCCAACACTGTACCTGTCCCTATTGAAAACTGATAAATTGACTCTATGCACTACGACGCCCGTTCTATATATATACTCAAAGACAGTATCCTGCACTATACTTGTGCCGCCTCCACAGAAATCCTTATTTATTGTACCTGTCCTCCATCTGCTATATGAGTTGTTTTTTTCTCCTGTTGATACATTGTACCTGTATTGATATACAATTTATACTTCATCTACCATGGTAGTCATTTATCTACTAAGGAACTACAAACACCACCGTTCCTATTACATATCTTCTCTGATATAATGAGTACACCACAACCACCATTGTTTCTATACCGAAAATACATTGATATACCTTAGAAACCACATCCTTTATAATATCCCTTAATGATATACTTGATATCCCCGGTCCTTACTTCAAACACTACATTAACAATGATTGCAGTGTTCTGTACCTAAATTTGTATGCAGTCTTAAATCAACTGTATATACCATCCCACTACTCTTGTATTACCTTTACATTGGTATACTACATAGACTTTATTCACAACACAAAACCTGTCCTTAATTTATCATTATCAGTAAACTCTCTTTGATCGGCGTTTCCCTGTGTCCACTGAAAATTATGCTTGTTAACAAACCAAGAAGACTTGGATGCCAGAAGATCTGATAAAAGTTCCTCCCCAAGCCTTTTAATACAAAACAGTGTGCTAATAAGGCACCCAGGCCTCCCTGACAGTCCTTAGGGCACAGATGTACAGAAGATATTCTAAAGGCACTTGACGGTATCAACAATATTAAGCATGGCTTCTACCCATGTTCAAACATTTGAAACCTATTACCGTGACCCACACTTCCCTTTGTCGACTTCAAATTATGGATGTTAACAGAGAGGCCAACAAGACTTTGATGCCAAAAGATCTGATAAAAGTACATAGCCTAGCCATTCCAAACAAAACAGAGTGTTACACAAGATGAAAAGGCCCTCCCAACAGTCTTTGTGGCACAGAAGGATAATAAATATTCATAAAATAGTCTCGCCAATCTCAAAAGCATTGAAAATGGCTTGAATATATGCTAGGGCTCTAAAAGATCCATAAACTACCATTTGTAGTCCCCAGCGGTAATTTTAAACTCCGGCGTTAATTGGTAACTTGTGGGTCTCCGGTCGGAGACAAAAACTCGATTTTTGGATTTTTGATAAATTTCAGCGGTCAAAGAGAGGTAACTCCAAGTTACCATTTCCCGCGTGTAAATACAATATCACCAAAATTTGACCCAATTTTCTGGATAGGAAATGACCCAAATAGTATAGAAAACACGACCCCAAAAAATGTTTTTTTTGTTGGACTTAGTTTTTTTTCGGGGTTACCAAATACCAGAGGGTGTTACCAAATACCGGAGAGAAGTCTTGCTTCAGAAAACACATTAAACAGAGCGCTAAACCAAATAATCGTCCAATACCTTGGATAGAACGCTCAAAATACTTACATAATATCATGCATAATTTCCTAAACCCTTCAGAAAGAGATTTGTTACCAAATACCGCACAAGTTACCAAATGCCGCAGAAAGTTACAAAATACCCAGTTACCAATTCCCTAGTTACCAAATGCCGCGTTACAAAATACCGCTCCAAGTTACCAAATACCTCGCTCCAAAGTTACCATTTACCTACGAGTTACCAAATACCGATTTCGAATGTTACCAAATGCCGCAACCCCAACTGACAGGATGCTGTCAGGTTACCAAATAGACTGAAACCTATGGCCCTAACCCTAACCCTAACCCTAACCCTAACCCTAACCCTAACCCTAACCCTAACCCTAACCCCTAACCCTAACCCTAACCCTAACCCTAACCCTAACCCTAACCCACTAACCTTAACCCCACTAACCCTAACCCCCACTAACCCTAACCCCACTAACCCTAACCCCACTAGCCCTAACCCCCTTTAACCCTAACCCCCACTAACCCTTACCCCCACAAATCCCGACTTTAACCCCTGCAAACACTTACTTTTCGTTTTTTGCTCATATCTTTCGACAGACTGCTCTGATGTTAACGTTCTTGGTGTCGTTGGAAAGGTCTTGAAGAGCTCTTTACGATGATGTCATGAACCTGTCAGTTCAGAGAGCAAAAAGTTGAATAACAAGCGATTTTCTGGATATGCTTGCAAACGGCAGAAGATCTTTATTTCGTTATGGATTTTCAAGTTCCTGGGCTTGTCAGAAAGCTCTTGACAACGTCTATCCATAGCCATAACGGTCAGAACAATTTACGACTTTTCGCGAGGCTTCCTAGAGCAAATATTGGCCTAGGTGTACCCACGCTGCTGAGACATACATCTTTCAACCCTCGCAACTTTTTTCGTCTTTAACCTTTAATAACCATCTTCGCGTTGTTGACAGAACTTGCCAAGACCTTTTCAATGACACCAAGAGTTTGAAAATCGCATGAAAACGAAGAGAGATACGGACCTTTCAATTTGGCGTCAATTTACCACCCCTCCTGAGCAGTTTTTAAGCATTTCAGAAAGAAGGATTGAGGTAAGCATTTCAAGACCTACTTGACCTTTCATGGGAAGAGGAGTTCCCTTTCGTCCCAAATTTTCGACTTCCGCCGACGTCGCCTTCCGGTCCAACTGGAATTATAGCACATTTTCTTCAAATACCCATAGGTTGCACGCCCTTGGAGCACTGAGGCTGAGCTTTGGTATGTGGATTCCTTGACCTCTACACAACTTTCGAAATACAGGCATTTGGGGCTCTAGCTCGCACCCTTTTCCAGTTACAAGCCCAAAAAGAACTTGGTGCAAAACGGAAATTCGCCTTCATTCCCAGCCAAATCCCTTTTCTCGGCACTTGAAAAGCTCTCATTGAGACTTCCTCAGCAACGTCCAGGTTGTCGAGATCTGACCACGATAACCCGTCCAACCCCTCTTTCAAATTTTCCAAGACTTTCCTACATTTTCCTCCTCTTTAGTCTTTCATATCTTAAGAGAGAGAAACTATTTTTGCTTACTCTTTGTGGCTTTTGGGAGTCCGAGCATTGCGAACAATTAGTAACATGTTATGTTTTGTAAAGTTCTCACATACCATGCATTGTTGCAATTAAATTAGAACATTTCAATCTCAAGATATTTCAAGTTGAAAACGGTCAAAACGGTCAACAAATCTCATTCTGTTACTTTTTAAGTACAATCTTTGGTTTTAATTAAAACCCATGTTTTCACCCTTTCTGGCTACCTGCACTTTAAAACTCTCTCATAGTCTTATTGTCCGTTTTCTTACCTTTCCAACGACACCAAACTCGTCTAAATCCGATAATAAATAAGAGAGTTATGAGCTTCGGAAAATTCCACTATTTCCTTTACTATGACTTCTATCCATGACTTTCACTTTCACTTTCTTTGACCTAATTCCGGCATGACCTAATTCCGGCAACTTCGTTTTTTGCCTATACCCTAACCCAACCCTAACCCTAACCCAACCCTAACCCTAACCCTAACCCCACTAACCCTAACCCCCACTAACCCTAACCCCCACTAACCCTAACCCCCACTAACCTTAACCCCACTAACCCTAACCCCCACTAACCCTAACCCCACTAACCCTAACCCCACTAGCCCTAACCCCCTTTAACCCTAACCCCCACTAACCCTTACCCCCACAAATCCCGACTTTAACCCCTGCAAACACTTACTTTTCGTTTTTTGCTCATATCTTTCGACAGACTGCTCTGATGTTAACGTTCTTGGTGTCGTTGGAAAGGTCTTGAAGAGCTCTTTACGATGATGTCATGAACCTGTCAGTTCAGAGAGCAAAAAGTTGAATAACAAGCGATTTTCTGGATATGCTTGCAAACGGCAGAAGATCTTTATTTCGTTATGGATTTTCAAGTTCCTGGGCTTGTCAGAAAGCTCTTGACAACGTCTATCCATAGCCATAACGGTCAGAACAATTTACGACTTTTCGCGAGGCTTCCTAGAGCAAATATTGGCCTAGGTGTACCCACGCTGCTGAGACATACATCTTTCAACCCTCGCAACTTTTTTCGTCTTTAACCTTTAATAACCATCTTCGCGTTGTTGACAGAACTTGCCAAGACCTTTTCAATGACACCAAGAGTTTGAAAATCGCATGAAAACGAAGAGAGATACGGACCTTTCAATTTGGCGTCAATTTACCACCCCTCCTGAGCAGTTTTTAAGCATTTCAGAAAGAAGGATTGAGGTAAGCATTTCAAGACCTACTTGACCTTTCATGGGAAGAGGAGTTCCCTTTCGTCCCAAATTTTCGACTTCCGCCGACGTCGCCTTCCGGTCCAACTGGAATTATAGCACATTTTCTTCAAATACCCATAGGTTGCACGCCCTTGGAGCACTGAGGCTGAGCTTTGGTATGTGGATTCCTTGACCTCTACACAACTTTCGAAATACAGGCATTTGGGGCTCTAGCTCGCACCCTTTTCCAGTTACAAGCCCAAAAAGAACTTGGTGCAAAACGGAAATTCGCCTTCATTCCCAGCCAAATCCCTTTTCTCGGCACTTGAAAAGCTCTCATTGAGACTTCCTCAGCAACGTCCAGGTTGTCGAGATCTGACCACGATAACCCGTCCAACCCCTCTTTCAAATTTTCCAAGACTTTCCTACATTTTCCTCCTCTTTAGTCTTTCATATCTTAAGAGAGAGAAACTATTTTTGCTTACTCTTTGTGGCTTTTGGGAGTCCGAGCATTGCGAACAATTAGTAACATGTTATGTTTTGTAAAGTTCTCACATACCATGCATTGTTGCAATTAAATTAGAACATTTCAATCTCAAGATATTTCAAGTTGAAAACGGTCAAAACGGTCAACAAATCTCATTCTGTTACTTTTTAAGTACAATCTTTGGTTTTAATTAAAACCCATGTTTTCACCCTTTCTGGCTACCTGCACTTTAAAACTCTCTCATAGTCTTATTGTCCGTTTTCTTACCTTTCCAACGACACCAAACTCGTCTAAATCCGATAATAAATAAGAGAGTTATGAGCTTCGGAAAATTCCACTATTTCCTTTACTATGACTTCTATCCATGACTTTCACTTTCACTTTCTTTGACCTAATTCCGGCATGACCTAATTCCGGCAACTTCGTTTTTTGCCTATACCCTAACCCTAACCCTAACCCTAACCCTAACCCTAACCCTAACCCTAACCCTAACCCTGACCCTGACCCTAACCCTGACCCTAACCCTAACCCTAACCCTAACCCTAACCCTAACCCTGACCCTAACCCTGACCCTAACCCTGACCCTAACCCTGACCCTAACCCTGACCCTGACCCTGACCCTAACCCTGACCCTAACCCTGACCCTAACCCCTAACCATGGGTGTGAGTAGGTGGTCGCTATTTGGTAACTTCAATTTTTGAGGCTCGGGGGTTTGCTCAGAATTAAGGGGTTTTTTTGGCGTTTGTAGAGGGTTAGGCTTGAAAAATGGCTAAATATGGGCAATCCAGTTCCCAACTTTTGTTTCTGGCTTAAACAGGTCGCAAAATGCCTTAAACTTTGATCCCTTATATCTCCCTTAAAAGAAGGGGGTTTGGAGAGGTTTTTCGTGCTTTAAGGGTTTCTATTCTAACCCCGCTAACCCTCTGAGGAAAATTTCTAACCCTCTGAACTCTAAAAATGGTTAAAATTTGAAAACTAGAAAGTCCCCTAGTTGAGTTACCACTTCTGAGGTAATTTCATTTTTTGGTCAAAGTTGGACCTCAACCTAGGGTTAGCCAAACTACTGGGTATTTCAAAGCGGTTTCGGTTGGAACAGATAGAGGGCAGCCAAAAACCCTAACCCCCATCATCAGGGCACTTTAAAAAAAATTATGGAGACTTGTAGAGAACAAAATATTTTTGGGTTACAGTTTGGGTTAGAATTTGGGTTTTTATGTTTGACCTTTTATTTCAAAGAGAAGATCTGCATTTTTTGCGACTTTCAAGGGTGCAATTAAAAGACCTGGTCTTTTTCTTTAAGAATGTTGTTTGAAATTCAAAAAAAGAGCGACTTAAAGGTCCAATATCCGGTCCCAAAATAAGTTACCAATTGCCTAACAGGTTGCCAATTAACGCTACAAACTTTAAGGGCCAGGGTTAGGCCCTTAACGAAGAGAGTAGGGGCCCTTGATTTTTTTTTTAAGCTTTCCAAAGACGTACCAACTACATATTAATTTCAAAGATTTTTTATTCCAACTTAACATTTTTTTCTAACAACATGAAGTTGGTCATCTTTAGGGATCAGGTTGAGGACCTTCCTCAAATATTTCGATATCCCTCTTAATAGGGCTTCTAGAACCCTTCAAGAACCTTCAATATTCTGAGTTTCGAAGTCCAAAACCAAAAACTAATACCTTACCCTAGGTCAGGAAAATTGGGCACATTTAACATTTTTGCCTTATTCATTTCCCCCAAAAAATTAATAAGCCCCTAAAGGGGATGTTTTCCGCCCTAATTAAAAAATCTAATTTTTCTTTAAGGGCATATCTATTATGGGAATGCAGAAATTTTAAAATCGAACAATTGCAACATTTTTTTCAAAAATGCCAAACTTCAAGCGTTTTTTCTCGATTTACTTTATCTTTGAGAATTTTTTCCTTACCCTAAGAACCTTTTTTCTTCAAATTCCGCAACATTTTCTGGAAGATCTTTCTAAGGACAATTTTTTAAAACAAACCCGCAGTCCGAGGAAGCATTTGTAAGGGTCAGGGTTAGGGTCTAAAGTGGGAGGGGTCAGCAAAACGGCTCCTTCGGGTTCAACTCAACGTTTGAGGTCATAGGACACTTTCTGTGCGCCGGTTTTGCCATGGGGTGATAGATTGAGACCCAAAAGGATCCCCCAATCTGTTTCATGTTTTCTGCTGGGGGTGGGTGGGGGAATTTTTTAAACTTCAAATTTTAGATTTTTGACTCTTTATGCCACTCAAAAGAGCACTTGTTGGCCTGCCAAGAAAACAAGACCCCATCTCATTTGCACGTCTGGGTCCGGAGATATCCCCTTAAAGGCATTGGCGGTAAAATGTAACTGAGCCAAAACTTAGTTACCGATTACCGCACGAGCGACTTTGATTCATTCAAGCTTGTTTCTGTTGAAGTTTTAGCTTGAAAATTTTTGACACCATAGAGCTCAGTAGTCTCCAGCTCACTACCCTCTGGGGTTCTCCCGCAAGGCCCTTTATAAGAGATCAGGTTACCAAATAACGCTATCATTAATATTTCATATTTCTAAGACTATTTAGAACGTCATTTTTACATACCCTATAAAGATTGAGCCCCTCCAGCCCCTCACACCCCTATCATATCATTAGACCCACTAAAACCAACTCAAACAGGTGATAGTTTAGGGCAAGTTACCAAATACCGCTTGCTCATATAATTCATACATAATTCATACTTAGGACCCTCGTTGGAACACCATTTTTAACTACCTTATACAAATGAAGACCCTCCAGCCCCACGTAGTTAACGATTGCCCTTAAACCCAGTCAAACGGGAGATAGGTTAGGGTAGTTACCAAATCCCGCTCTAGGTTACCATTTCACGCTTAAGTTACCAAATAACGTTTTGTTACAAAATACCGCTAAAACGTTACCAAATCCCGCTCTAGGTTACCATTTCACGCTTAAGTTACCAAATAACGTTTTGTTACAAAATACCGCTATAACGTTACCAAATCCCGCTCTAAGTTACCAAATCACGCTTGCTCATATAATTCATACATAATTCATACTTACGACCCTCGTTGGAACACCATTTTTAACTATCTGATACAGATGAAGACCCTCCAGCCCCACATAGTTAACGAGTGCCCTTAAACCCAGTCAAACGGGAGATAGGTTAGGGTAGTTACCAAATCCCGCTCTTTAAGTTACCATTTAACGCTTGCTCATATAATTCATACATTATACATACTTAGGAAACTCGTTGGAACACCATTTTTAACTACCTTATATAGATGAAGACCCTCCAGCCCCACGTAGTTAACGAGTGCGCTTAAACCCAGTCAAACGGGAGATAGGTTAGGGTTAGTTACCAAATCCCGCTCTAAGTTACCATTTAACGCTTGCTCATATAATTCATACATAATTCATACTAAGGACCCTCGTTGGAACACCATTTTTAACTACCTGATACAGATGAAGACCCTCCAGCCCCACATAGTTAACGATTGCCCTTAAACCCAGTCAAACGGGAGATAGGTTAGGGTTAGTTACCAAATCCCGCTCTGAGTTACCATTTATCGTTTTGTTACCAAATAACGCATTTGTTACCAAATCCCGCTTTACGTTACCAATTCACTCTCTAAGTTACCAAATCACACTTTTGCTTTGATTTCAAGAATTAAGCACTCTTTGATGATCATCTTTAGCTGTGTACCTTTATATGACCCCCTTTCACCTTCCAGTGCTCAAAAAGTTCCTTTTAAGCCACGCGTAAGAGTTTGTTGGTTACCGTTTACCGCTTCATGTTACCAAATAACGCTCTCACGAAATTTATCATATTTCTACACTATATAAGAGGCCCCTTTTGATATATGTGAGCCCCTCCAGCTCCCTATTACCTCTCCAGGTCTTTATTAAGGGCCAGTTACCATTTACCGCTGGCACCTTATCTGATTTCTCTTCACAGACTCCAATCCCCTTCCCCATTTTCATGTCATATACGTAAATTAAACTCCTTCAGCCCCTCGTACTCTAATATATTTGCCTAGTCCTCTTTAAAAACAGGTTACCATTTGCCGCTAGATTGCGGTATTTGGTAACTTCAGCGGTCATTGCTACTAGCGGGAAATAGTAACTTGTGCGTTAATTGGTAACTTGAAGTTACCAAATCACGCAGGGGCAGACAATTTATAAGAGTTATTCCCCGTTCATTGCTACTAGCGGGAAATAGTAACTTGTGCGTTAATTGGTAACATGAAGTTACCAAATCACGCAGGGGCAGACAATTTATAAGAGTTATTCCCCGTGTATTCGTCTAAAATGACTTTTCGACCCTTTTCAATGAGTTTTTTGGGTCCTCTTTCAGAAGTTAGATAGGGTTTGTCTGACTCTATCATCCCTTTAAGGGAGAGATTCAACGTATTACGTATGTTGTCCTGACAAGAGTTTGAAAAAAAAGTTACCAAATATCGCAAAATTATCTGCCCTTGAAATTCTTTTAAAATCATTTTTTCATATTTTTCTCCGGAATTGAAGGTTTCTTTTAACACACCTGATAGAAAATTCCTTCTTGTTACTATGCACACCACTAAAATGCATATAACTCTTCTCAGAAGCGAGATAGGTTAGGGTAGTTACCATATCCCGCTCAAAATTTGACCATAATTTGCCTAAAATTCTATGCGAGTTATCGCCCGCTTAGGTTACCAAATATCGCTCGGCGTTACCAATTCCCGCAGTTCATATTAATTAACATAATTGAAAGTAAACAGCTCAATTTGAAGAAATAAAGGAGATATTACGAAGAAATAAAAGACTTTCAGTTTCTTTTAATTTTTCCTGGTGGATTATTTATAGCAAGGGTATATACTTCGACGTCGCTCCAGAAATAATTTATTCTATGAGACATAATTCTGTGTATCGTTTCTACTTCGTCATAGTAACTATAATAGCTCTTTCGAATACTATTCCTCCTTTATTTCTGGTTTGATTTCAATTATACTTGATTTATATTCTGTTAATTTTATTCTGTTCTCGAGGATTCCAGTTGGCATGGTTACCGTAAAATCCCGTGTATTGGCCGCACTTTTTTTCGTCAGAAAATCGTTCAAAAGTAGGGGTGCGCTCAATGCATAGGAACAAAATTCAACCCCTTTTTTTCCAGGTCGTTTTCACAGTGCCAAGGACCATTTTCTTCAATTGATTACTCTTCGTTACAAGTTACGTCTAAGTTTACTACTATTACTCTAATTTCAGACATTCATATACATCAGTCCTACCTGTTGTAGTCGTATACATCTACCCTATCTGTTGGAAGAAAGATATTTGTTTCATAATAATAAATCATAATGAAAAACGATCTCTGTTTTTCTTTTATTTCCATTGTGTATTCCGCCATTTTGAACTGCTGTCGCTTATATCATCTACAATTGTACACACAAATTGCATGTAGCTTAAAACATAAATAATACCAATAAACGATTAAACACCTATAATCTTTGTTATATATTCTGAATTATCTTTAATGTTGTATTTTATTATTTTTTTTTATTTCAGATATGCATTTATAGGCGCAATTCGTTAGGCATTGTATTGTCGCGTCATTGCTATATATATCATAGACTACTAAATTGTCACGTAGGCTATGCCCTAACAAAAAAATACTATAGTAAACTATAGTTAACTATAGTTTACTATAGTTAACTATACTAAATCAAAGTTCCAAAGTTTTTACTATAGTAAATCAAAGTTCAAAAGTTTTCACTATAGTAAATCAAAGTTCCAAAGTTTTCACAATAGTAAATCAAAGTTCCAAAGTTTTTACTATAGTAAATCAAAGCTCTAAAGTTTTCACTATAGTAAATCAAAGTTCCAAAGTTTTTACAATAGTTAATCAAAGTTCTAAAGTTTTCTCTATAGTAAATCAAAGTTCCAAAGTTTTTACTTTTGTTAATCAAAGTTCCAAAGTTTTTTACTATAATAAATCAAAGTTCCAAATTTTTTACTTTGATACTATAGTTAACTATAGTAAACTATAGTTAACAATAGTTTACTATAGTATTATTTGTTACGGTGGCCATTTTTCTTTTTTACAATTATCACCTGAACACATGTAAGTAAAGCTTTTTTGAATATCATAAAATGTCAAGAATGGGAATCAAAAACATAATTCCACGGGTTTTACTATAGTAAATCCAAGTATCAAAGTCTTTACTATAGTAAATCAAAGTTTCAAAGTTTTTACTATAGTTAATCAAAGTTCCAAATTTTTGCTATAGTTAATCAAAGTTTCAAAGTTTTTACTATTAGTAAATCAAAGTTCCAAAGTTTTCACTACAGTAAATCAAAGTTCCAAAGTTTTCACTATAGTAAACCAAAGTTTTTACTATAGTAAATCAAAGTTCCAAAGTTTTCACTACAGTAAATCAAAGTTCCAAAGTTTTTACTATTGTTAATCAAAGTTCCAAAGTTTTCACTATAGTAAATCAAAGTTCCAAAGTTTTTACTATTGTTAATCAAAGTTCCAAAGTTTTCACTTTAGTAAACCAAAGTTCCAAAGTTTTTACTATAGTAAATCAAAGTTCCAAAGTTTTCACTACAGTAAATCAAAGTTCCAAAGTTTTTACTATTGTTAATCAAAGTACCAAAGTTTTCACTATAGTAAACCAAAGTTTTTACTATAGTAAATCAAAGTTCCAAAGTTTTCACTATAGTAAATCAAAGTTCCAAAGTTCTCACTATAGTAAACCAAAGTTTTTTACTATAGTAAATCAAAGTTCCAAAGTTTTCACTACTGTAAATCAAAGTTCCAAAGTTTTTACTATAGTTAATCAAAGTTCCAAAGTAAATCAAAGTTCCAAAGTTTTCACTATAGTAAATCAAAGTTCCAAAGTTCTCACTATAGTAAACCAAACTTTTTTACTATAGTAAATCAAAGTTCCAAAGTTTTCACTACAGTAAATCAAAGTTCCAAAGTTTTTACTATAGTAAATCAAAGTTCCAAAGTTTTCACTATAGTAAACCAAAGTTTTTACTATAGTAAATCAAAGTTCCAAAGTTTTTACTATAGCAAATCAAAGTTCCAAAGTTTTCACTACAGTAAATCAAAGTTCCAAAGTTTTTACTATAGCTAATCAAAGTACCAAAGTTTTCATTATAGTAAATCAAAGTTCCAAAGTTCTCACTATAGTAAACCAAAGTTTTTTACTATAGTAAATCAAAGTTCCAAAGTTTTCACTACTGTAAATCAAAGTTCCAAAGTTTTTACTATAGTTAATCAAAGTTCCAAAGTTTTCAATATAGTAAATCAAAGTTCCAAAGTTCTCACTATAGTAAACCAAAGTTTTTACTATAGTAAATCAAAGTTCCAATGTTTTCACTACTGTAAATCAAAGTTCCAAAGTTTTTACTATAGTTAATCAAAGTTCCAAAGTAAATCAAAG
Organism: Saccostrea echinata; assembly: GCF_033153115.1. Lineage (NCBI taxonomy): Eukaryota > Metazoa > Mollusca > Bivalvia > Ostreida > Ostreidae > Saccostrea > Saccostrea echinata. Next base: position 38,748,823 of record NW_026889782.1, on the reverse strand, counting down.
TTCCAAAGTTTTTACTACAGTAAATCAAATTTCCGAAGTTTTCACTATAGTAAACAAAGTTTTTACTATAGTAAATCAAAGTTCCAAAGTTTTCACTACAGTAAATCAAAGTTCCAAAGTTTTCACTATAGTAAACCAAAGTTTTTTGCTATAGTAAATCAAAGTTCCAAAGTTTTCACTACAGTAAATCAAAGTTCCAAAGTTTTCACTATAGTAAACCAAAGTTTTTACTATAGTAAATCAATGTTCCAAAGTTTTCACTACAGTAAATCAAAGTTCCAAAGTTTTTACTATAGTAAATCAAAGTTCCAAAGTTTTCACTATAGTAAACCAAAGTTTTTACCACAGTAAGTCAAAGTTCCAAAGTTTTCAGTACAGTAAATCAAAGTTCCAAAGTTTTTACTATAGTTAATCAAAGTTCCATAGTAAATCAAAGTTCCAAAGTTTTCACTATAGTAAATCAAAGTTCCAAATTGTTTACATTGATACTATAGTTATCTATAGTACACTATAGTTAACTATAGTTTACTATAGTATTTTTTTGTTAGGGTGGCCATTGTTTTTTTAACAATTATCACCTGAACACATGTAATGAAAGCAACAATTTTTTTTAAGAACTTTATTAACAATACTATAGTTAAATCACAAGCACATAGATACAATCAAGCACATTAACTAGCACATTCAACTTCAAAAATAAAAATTGTCATTTAGCACGTCACAGCACTGATTGTCTACATTGACACTAATTCACTGGCGACCATGAATGTTCCAGTTGACGTCTTCCTCCTCAAATCCTTGGAATTCCTCTTCCTCACTGTCACTTTGGAAGAGATTGGCGTATTCTTCCTCGGTCCAAGGGAAATCCGTGTCGGTGTAGTAGGGTTGATCATCACGCTTTCCTTTGTTCTCTTCAACTACAAAAACCTAGAGTGTCATCTTTCAGAATGTGATAAACCCGAAACTTTTCGACCACTTGCTGCTCTTCTTTAATTCTCCTGCCCTTTAGAAAAGCTTCAATTGAAAAATGTTACCATTTCCCGCACAAGTTACCCAATCCCGCTTTGTTACCAAATCCCGCTATACCGTTACCAAATCCCGCTCTAAGTTACCAGATCACGCTTTTGCTTTGTTCTCTTTAAATTCAGAAGCCTAGAGTGTCATCTTTCCGAATGTGATAAACTTGCAACTTTTTGAACACTTGTTGCTCTTCTTTAATTCTCCTGCCCTTTAGAAAGGCTTCAATTGAAAAAAAGGTTACCATTTCCCGCACAAGTTACCCAATCCCGCACAAGTTACCAATTACCGCTATACCGTTACCAAATCCCGCTCTAGGTTACCATTTCCCGCACAAGTTACCCAATCCCGCACAAGTTACCAATTATCGCTTTAGGTTACAAAATAACGCTCTAAGTTACCAAATCACTCATTTGCTTTGTTTTCAAAAACTATTGAAGCCAAGGGTGTCATCTTCCTGCATGTGAAAAATTACGAACCCATTGACCAAATAATGCTCTTATCCATTTGTTATGCCCATTAGAAATGGTTTCAATGAGCTTACGTTACCATTTCCCGCACTTCACGTTACCAAATACCGTTGAAAACGTTCAGTAATAATACAAAATACAACATGACCAAAATTTGACCCATTTTTTGGATAGAAAATGATCCAAATCGTATAGAAAACACGACCTCAAAAAACGTTGTTTTTTTTCTCTGAGTCTTTTTTTTCAGTGTTACCAAATAGCGGAAAAAAATCTTCATTAAAACACATTTAATAAAACGCTAAAAGAAATTATAGTGCTATACTTTGGTTGAAACGATCAAAATACTTAAATAATATCTTGCATTCCTTCCAAAACCCTTGAATGTCATGAAGACTTTGAATTCTTCATGAGAAGATCCTACTAGCTAGTAAGACGAAAAATCAAATGAATTTGATAAAAAAAAAAAATCAGGAATAATTAGAAAGGGTATGCTAAGTAAGGTGTATTGGGTAATGGGTGAAGGTATACTAGATCAGCTTAATGAGAAATGAGTCAGAATATATTAGATCAGGGTTAGGGGTTATATTAACTTCTTGATATTATAAGTTCAAAATATAGACATATTAGAGTATGTAATATAGTCACTTCCTGTATGTAAACACTACGAATTATATCAAATCAATCACTGAATTAGAACTTGATTGCTTTTTATGGTCATATACTCCTTAAGGAAAGAAGAAAAAATGTCAATATTCAGAAGAATAAGCCTTCATCAGCTGTGTTTCAGACCGCTACTTTCTTCATCATTATATCGCCTGGTAGCTATCAACGTGCAGTGGTCACCCACCCAATAGTACGTCACGCTAGACGTCGCTTAACTTGCGTCATGCAAAGCGTGATACATACCTCACAGCCAGAGAAGCTACCTTATTGTAAGTATTTCAAAATCTCTTATATATCTCAGCCATGTCTGTTAGGGTTAGGGTTACCAATTATGTCACTTTGGTTCATCTGACTTTTTACGTTATTCAGCAATACATTTTTAACTAATTTAAAATGATTCAGAATGGTTCAATATCCTTTCTTTATGCATCATTATACATTGGATACATTCTCTATTTAAGTTTTAAAAAGTGATTCAAAGAATAAAAGAAGACAGTTTAACGAAAGTATTTAACGAACATCTAAAATAAAGTGAAGTTTGTTAGCAAAAATCCCTGAAACCGGAAATTTTTTTCCGGAATGCAATATTCAGGAAAAAAATTTCCGTTTTTGGTGGAACTCTTCTGTGTTTGAAACTCTTCTGTGTTTGGAACTTTTCTGTGTTTGGAGCTCTTTTGTGTTTGGAACTCTTCTGTGTTTGGAGCTCTTTTGTGTTTGGAACTCTTCTGCGCGTCCAAAACCCCACTATAGGTTACCATTTCCCGCACAAGTTACCCAATCCCGCTATACCGTTACCAAATCCCGCTCTTTTGTGTTTGGAACTCTTCTGTGTTTGGAGCTCTTTTGTGTTTGGAACTCTTCTGCGCGTCCAAGATCACACCCGCTCTTTTGTGTTTGGAACTCTTCTGTGTTTTGGAGCTCTTTTGTGTTTGGAACTCTTCTGCGCGTCCAAGATCACACCTGCTCTTTTGTGTTTGGAGCTCTTCTGTGTTTGGAGCTCTTATGTGTTTGGAACTCTTCTGCGCGTCCAAGATCACAAAGAGCGCGCGTTGACTTTGTGTATATGATGACGCCAGCTGCGGGGTTGTGTATCATCTTTAGGTCGTCACATAGAACAGTGTAAGCACACAGTGTCCCTAACGCTGGAGAGTGCGGATGGAAAAATTTACCAGGGAAGAAAACGCTAAAAGGTAGGCAATTTATTTTTTGGAAGAATATTTTAGAATTTATATTTTGAATCAGTTTCTTCGACGGAAAATTTCTTTTGATATGTATACTGCAAAATCACATATTTTCGTGGTGTCAAATTGTATTTGTTCTTCGGGTTTTCATTTCATGGTTCAATGAGAAAGAATTACTCAAACTTCAACTTTTTTTCATTTCGTAGATTACATAATTTTCTTGGGTCTCGACATGCAAAGAAAATATTGATAATTAAACCCCACGAAAATTAGTGATTTAACAGTACGTTTCCTTTTCCTTTTTTTAAGTTAAGGTTGCATTTTATTTCATGACTGAATAATATAGACGAGAAAAACTGCCAAGTTTAAGAATGCATTAATTACGCAAAAAAAAACTGCTATTAAACAGAATTTTATTTAATTAATTTTTTATAATTGTAATTTGATAACTCTGTAAAACTTAAACCAATATGAGCAGGAATTTCTTGTTGTAAGCAAGTTAGTCACTATAAAACATTGAAGGTTTATCAATTTTGGTTGTTCATTTTTTTGGCGTCGGGAAAAAAATTGAGTAGCTATAATTGAAATGTATTAATTATTGTCCTGTACAACAATTGAATTTTCTGCTCACATTGGAAAAAAATATTTCAAATTTAGTTATTATTGAATATGCGTGATGTGTGTATGTAAATAAAGATTGGAGGTGACGAAGGCGTCAATTAGCGCCTAAGTCCCGGAGAGCATGCAATAAATTAGGAGGTACCCCAGCAAATTGCGAGGTACCTCTCTGTGAGAATGAAAATGAGTGTAAAGCATGACGATAAACTTTAAATAGTTTTGCCTTATAAATGATTAGTGCAGTTTTTTTTATGTTTACGGTATCATTTAGAAGATATTATCAAACAAAAATGATCTATCATATACATTTACAAAGATTGATTATTGTCTGATAAATTGCAATTTGACTTTTCATTGAAGTCTATGGAGAGAGCAGGTTTAATTAACATATTGTAAAAAGTAATTTGAATTTTATACATATCTCTCGGTAAAATATTGTATAAGATCCCAATTTGAAATGCAAAGAAATCAGATACCGGAGATAATTTGAGAAAATTAGAATTCTCTCATTTTCATAAAGGGGCAGAGAATCTCTTCTAAATATCATAAATTTTTGCCCATATTTTGTTTCCTAATAATAAGTGATCGTATTATTAGTACTTGCTAGCGTGAACATGAAGCAGCATAAGTCTCCACTGTCAATTTACTCTGTACTATAGTAGACGCTATCTAGGCCCCCATCTCATCGGACACATAGCACTTTATTTCCGAAAATTCAAGAAAGAATATAATTTCATTGACCAATTGACCTTTTTGCTTTGATTTCCTGAAGTACAGTAGCCAAGAGCTTGTTCTTTAAATATCTCTGAAAACGTACGGTCTAGCAGACATTTAGGTACTCTTCTCAATGCCCTATGCCCGTAAGATAGGATTCAAATGAAATCAAGTCAACATTTCCGGCACAAGTTACCCAATCCCGCTTTGTTACCAAATCCCGCTATACCGTTACCAAATCCCGCTCTAAGTTACCAAATCACGCTTGCTCATATAATTCATACATAAGTCATACTTAGGACCCTCGTTGGAACACCATTTTTAACTACCTGATACAGATGAAGACCCTGCAGCCCAATGTAGTTAGTGAGTGCCCTTAAACCCAGTCAAACGGGAGATAGGTTAGGGTTAGTTACCAAATCCCGCTCTAAGTTACCATTTAACGCTTGCTCATATAATTCATACATAATTCATACTTAGGACCCTCGTTGGAACACCATTTTTAACTACCTGATACAGATGAAGACCCTCCAGCCCCACGTAGTTAACGAGTGCCCTTTAACCCAGTCAAAAGGGAGATATGTTAGGGTTAGTTACCAAATCCCGCTCTCTAGGTTACCAAATCACGCTTGCTCATATAATTCATGCATAATTCATACTTAAGACCCTCGTTTGAACACCTTTTTTAACTACCTGATACAGATGAAGACCCTGCAGCCCCACGTAGTTAACGACTGCCCTTAAACCCAGTCAAACGGGAGATAGGTTAGGGTTGTTACCAAATCCCGCACAAGTTACCCAATCCCGCACAAGTTACCAATTATCGCCACACCGTTACCAAATCCCGCTCTAGGTTACCATTTCCCGCACAAGTTACCCAATCCCGCACAAGTTACCAATTATCGCTTTAGGTTACAAAATAACGCTCTAAGTTACCAAATCACTCATTTGCTTTGTTTTCAAAAACTATTGAAGCCAAGGGTGTCATCTTCCTGCATGTGAAATATTACGAACCCATTGACTAAATAATGCTCTTATCCATTTGTTATGCCCATTAGAAATGGTTTCAATGAGCTTAGGTTACCATTTCCCGCACTTCACGTTACCAAATACCGTTGGAAACTGTTTCAATTATACAAAATAAAAAAAAATGACCAAACTTTGACCCATTTTTTGGATAGAAAATGATCCAAAACGTATAGAAAACACGACCCCAAAGAACGTTTTTTTCCCTCTCTTAGACTTAGTCTTTTTTTCAGTGTTACCAAATAGCGGAAAGAAGTCTTCATTAAAACACATTTAATAAAACGCTAAAAGAAATTATAGTGCTATATTTTGGTTGAAACGATCAAAATACTTAAAAACTGATTTGAATTTTATACATATCTCTCGGTAAAATATTGTATAAGATCCCAATTTGAAATGCAAAGAAATCAGATACCGGAGATAATTTGAGAAAATTAGAATTCTCTCATTTTCATAAAGAGGCAGAGAATTTGAGAAACAGATATAATGCAAAATAGCCAGATTTGAAATGTTACCAATTATGTCAATTTGGTTCATTTGACTTTTTACGTTATTATCAAATCACATATAAAGTTAATCAAGAAAGTGAAAGAGGATTAATTAAGAGATCTAACATTTCGCTAGCAAAAATCCCTGAAACCGGAAATTTTTTTCCGGAATGCAATATTCCGGAAAAAAAATCCGTTTTTAGTGGAACTCTTCTGTGTTTGGAACTCTTCTGTGTTTGGAACTTTTCTGAGTTTGGAGCTCTTTTGTGTTTGGAACTCTTCTGTGTTTGGAGCTCTTTTGTGTTTGGAACTCTTCTGTGTTTGGAGCTCTTTTGTGTTTGGAACTCTTCTGCGCGTCCAAAACCCCACTATAGGTTACCATTTCTCGCACAAGTTTTGTCTCCTATCGATAATAGACACCAAATATATATTGATTTTTTTTTTTAATTTTATGATATTTAATATTTATATCATTTATTTCTCCTTCATATCATGTTATCGAGTTGCATTTTGTAAAAACTGGAGCATTTTCTGATTCCTTTTAGTAGAGATGGAAGCTGATGTGGCGGAGTCCCAGGGAAATAAAGATCCTTGTTTCTCTGGTAATGAATCTGACCCAGATATTCTAGAAGCTGATGTGGCGGAGTCCCAGGGAAATAAAGATCCTTGTTTCTCTGGTAATGAATCTGACCTAGATATTCTATAATATCTAATGATATCGGACATATGCTATAATTTGCAGTTGATATATCTAAGGGAAACAAGAATATAAGTTTGCTAATCGTGATCTTTTAAGTATAAAATCATGCTAAAGAAAAAAATGAACTTATTTTTTAACAATGTTTTTCCTAAATAACAGCTACAGGGCGTTACATTGTTCGCCAATGTATTTTGTGCAACAAGGCCATTGTGCGCTTTGGGGACCATCTGCGGAGGGCGCACCACATCTCCAAAAGAGTACGCATTGAGTACCTCCGCTTCCGAAGTCCCAAAGTTGTGGACAACTTTACGACGTAGGTTGAATTTTGAAGCATTAATTCAATCGTATAGAAATATATTTCTTCAATTATCCATATATCTTCATTTTGTAGTGATGAATGTGTACCTTCTCTACACCTGGAGGACCTTACAGCAAAGTGAGGATGAAAGGTTTGTGAGCACAATCATACTTGTATGACTTTAAATTTGATTTTATTTGCACTACAGCTGAATAATCATTTGAACTGTTTGTAGGGAAAGTATCATGGACGCAGCTGAAAAAAGATGCATATCCTAACCCACTGCATCCTTGGAAAAATCAGCTTACTTCCATTGCATAGTTTTGATAAAAATACCGGAGATAATTTGAGAAAATTAAAAATTTAAACTTTTCCCATTAGTATTTTTTAATTCAGTGTGTATCATAAACCACATTGTAATTGTTTAAGTGTATGTCATTTGTCCAAATAAAAAATAATGAAACCAAAAAAAAATAGCTGAAATATAAAAGGAACTTATACTGATTTACAAGTAAGATAGCATTTCTGGCTATGCGACATGTCCCTCGTCTCGATGATGCAGGTTAAGCAACGTCAAGCATGATCAGTACTTGGATGGGTGACAGCTGCACGTTGCAAGGTTTCACAAAGGGCTATCAAGTGATATAGTGATGATACAGCACCATTCTGAATCACATTTGTGGAAGAATTAAGCATCTGAATATCACACAAACGTTTCTTTTGTTCTCAAAGATAAGGGTTAGACTAATTCAGTAACTGCAGGAATTCATTGATCACCGTAAAAATAAGCATTCCTTTCTTAAACATTAAGGGTAAAATTGAATAAAAGCAGGAATTCTTTGCTCATAAAATTTAGGCATTTTTCAAATAAGCAAGGATTTTGTACAGTTAAGTAAAAATTAGGGTTAAAATAATCCGTAGTTTTATTGTCATCTTAGTCACTCAGCTTCGGCAATTCCATTTAATAATCTAAGAGGCATCTGAACGAATACTGTTATTTTAGTTACCATTTAATACACGAACTCTTGGTTACCATTTCCCACCCTTTTATCCACAGAACACATAACAACCAAGTTGACATTCTAGTACTCTTTTTCTTTCCTTTGCCCCATAGAAAATATTAAAATTCAATCAGATTACCGTTTTCCGCACGTTTCCCAATACGGCTTTGTTACCAATTCCCGCTATATCGTTACCAAATCCCGCTCTAGGTTACCATTTCCCGCACAAGTTACCCAATCCCGCACAAGTTACCAATTATCGCTTTAGGTTACCAAATAACGCTCTGAGTTACCAAATCACTCATTTGCTTTGATTTGGTAAACTATTGAAGCAAAGGGTATCATCTCCCTGCATGTTAAATATAATGAACCCATTGACGCTATAATCCCTTGATCCATTTGGCATACCCATTAGAAATGCCTTCAATGAGTTTATGTTACCATTTCCCGCACTTGGAGTTACCAAATACCGTTGGAAACTATTTCAGGATTTTCGTTGAAGTTCCAAATAAAATTCGTAAATTAATGCCAAATGGTAATAATCTTACTGTGAATTCTCGATGAAAAGGACCTTCTAACTGGTAGGACGAAAATCAATTGAATTTGGAAAAAGAATAGTGAGTATGAGGAAGGGTTTAATGGGTAATGCGTAAAGGTATATTAGGTGAGACTAATGAGAAAAGAGTTCGGATATATTTGGTCAGGATTAGGAGTAATGGGTGTACTATGTAAATTTAAAATTGTTCAGGGTATACTAGGAAAACAGCAGTGGGTAGGTGTCTAGGTATGCTAGGTCAGGGGTAATAGGGGATATAGTGATGATGAAAAGAACGGTCTGAAGCAGAATTGATTAAAGCTTATTCTAAATATATTTTTTTTAATTTGCTGAAGTGTTTTGTGACATTTAGGTAGAGAAGATCAGGAAATCGGAAGAATGGAAACAGTTAGAGAAGCTTGTATTTATGGGTGAGTATATTCACATTTGCAATACTTTTCAGATCTTAACAATGAAAATGATTTTGACAAATGAATCACTTGTTTGTTGTTGATAGTAAATTTTTATGCTATTTATAGGAGGAGTGTGGAAACAGTGGAAGAAGTTCCTAGCAGTAGGTTGGTATCTTCATTTTCCTTGAATAAAGGGTTAATCTAGTGACATTTTCAATGTTTTTCATGCAAGACCAATCAAATGGCAGTATTAAAGTTTCAATTTTTGTGAGATAATTAGCCAGTTCATCAAGGAAAGCTATGTATTTCCTCGTCCTGCACCTGTTCGAGTACAGAACATCCTCTCTACATTTACATTGCGTAAATTCTTCCAGCCAGAATGGTCTAGCTGATGTATCCTTCCAGTTGAACAGCATGTACTTAACCTCTCGAAAGGAAACATAGCACATAAGACTCCTAAACGTGGCTAGAAATCCATCTTTTATTTGACCAATGTCAAATTTAAACTCAAATCTTTCAAGGCTTTCGAAGACGTTCTCTATGGAGTTTATAACGAGTTTGTTTTCGCCCACTTCTCAGTCTTCTTCCATCCATTAATCTGGTTTCACTGCAAGTAAAATACAAAAATATGTATTTGTGTTAAATATATTCAAATTTTAAAGAAATTGTGTATAATGGAGTAATAGTAGAATTCATTTCTTGGCTACAAACAGACTACAGACAGTGCAAAATGTGCCATAGTATGGGTTCCTAAAAAAAAATTAAGTACATTGCACATATACTGTGTGCTCAATAACCAATCTATAAAAACTAGATTCTTTCATCCACTCCTGTAATGGCTACACAAGGATCTATTATGGGAGTGGATCAAAGGTTCCAATTTTAATTTGATAAGCTTACTTATTTAATAAACTCCAGCATATAAAACCTTTAGTTGTTTGGAAAACATTATGTTCATTTTCACAAGGAATACTATTTTTTAAAGCAAATCCCCTTTTCTCTTATCGGAATTTAAGAACTGTGCTTCAATTCTGATTTGAAAACACAATTCTTGGTCAGAATCAATGTACATTCCTGGCTTAGCAATATTGGAAATGCAAATTCAGTGATGCATTATGCAATGAAGACCTATTAGATGACACCTCCTTTCTCTCCAATACAAATCTGTTATTGGATTGACTTCGTAAATAACCTTCAAATGTCAAATATTTTTTAGCTCACCTGAGCTGAAAGCTCAGTGAGCTTTTCTGATCACATTTTGTCCGGCGTCCGTCTGTCTGTCCGTCTGTCTGTCCATCTGTCTGTGTGTAAACTTTTCACATTTTCGACTTCTTCTCACGAACCACTGGGCTAATTTCAACCAAACTTACCCCAAAGTATCCGAAGGGGATTCAAGTTTGTTCAAATGAAGGGCCATGCCCTCTTTCAAGGGGAGATAATTAGGAATTAGTGAAAAAATAAAAGCATCATTTAAAAATCTTCTTCTCAAGAACCAAAGGGCCAGGAAAGATGAAACTCATGTGGAAGCATCCTCAGATAGTGTACATTCAAGTTTGTTCAGCTTCAAATTTGTACAGTTAAGGATGCTCCAAAATCCTGTTTTCTTTTATTTAGGCATTAAGAACTATCAAACAGATTACACAGACAAGCTCCACTCAAGAGGTATATCTTAATGCACTTGTCTTATTTCTTGGCATTTTCCTTCGGTGAAAATGTTTTTTTTTTCTTTTTAAAATGTCGGTGAAATATTTTCTTATATTCTAGATATCGCAGACAGGTACTGAGGAAGGTAGTTCAAACCCTAACCCTACCCCTGATTCTGACTCTCCAAAGGTAAACGTTATGATTGTAATTCTAAAAGCAAATTACTGTTGGAAGCAAAATTTCCGCCACTTCTTCCACTATACGCTACTTCTTCCATTTTGTTTATTATATACATATCAATTATACCGAAAATCATAATTTAAAATAGATGTACTGAAGCACGTACCTTATTCAAATAAAATCAAGTCAACATTTCCGGCACAAGTTACACAATCCCGCTTTGTTACCAAATCCCGCTATACCGTTACCAAATCCCGCTCTAAGTTACCAAATCACGCTTGCTCATATAATTCATACATAATTCATACTTAGGACCCTCGTTGGAACATCATTTTTAACTACCTTATACAGATGAAGACCCTCCAGCCCCACGTAGTCAACGAGTGCCCTTAAACCCAGTCAAACGGGAGATAGGTTAGGGTTAGTTACCAAATCCCGCTCTCTAAGTTACCAAATCCCGCTTGCTCATATAATTCATACATAATTCATACTTAGGACCCTCGTTGGAACACCTTTTTAACTACCTGACACAGATGAAGACCCTGCAGCCCCACGTAGTTAACGAGTGCCCATAAACCCAGTCAAACGGGAGATAGGTTAGGGTTGGTTACCAAATCCCGCTCTCTAAGTTACCATTTAACGCTTGCTCATATAATTCATACATAATTCATACTTAGGACCCTCGTTGGAACACCATTTTTAACTACCTGATACAGATGAAGACCCTGCAGCCCCACGTAGTCAACGAGTGCCCTTAAACCCAGTCAAACGGGAGATAGGTTAGGGTTAGTTACCAAATCCCGCTCTCTAAGTTACCATTTAACGCTTGCTCATATAATTCATACATAATTCATACTTTGGACCCTCGTTTGAACACCATTTTTAAGTACCTTATACAGATGAAGACCCTCCAGCCCCATGCAGTTAACGAGTGCCCTTAAACCCAGTCAAACGGGAGATAGGTTAGGGTTAGTTACCAAATCCCGCTCTCTAAGTTACCATTTAACGCTTGCTCATATAATTCGTACTTGGGACCCTCGTTGGAACACCTTTTTTAACTACCTGATACAGATGAAGACCCTGCAGCCCCACGTAGTTAACGACTGCCCTTAAACCCAGTCAAAGGGGAGATAGGTTAGGGCAGTTACCAAATCCCGCGCAAGTTACCCAATCCCGCAGAAGTTACCAATTATCGCTACACCGTTACCAAATCCCGCTCTAGGTTACCATTTCCCGCACAAGTTACCAAATCCCGCACAAGTTACCAATTATCGCTTTAGGTTACAAAATAACGCTCTAAGTTACCAAATCACTCATTTGCTTTGTTTTCAAAAACTATTGAAGCCAAGGGTGTCATCTTCCTGCATGTGAAAAATTACGAACCCATTGACCAAATAATGCTCTTATCCATTTGTTATGCCCTTTAGAAATGGTTTCAATGAGCTTAGGTTACCATTTCCCGCACTTCACGTTACCAAATACCGTTGAAAACGTTCAGTAATAATACAAAATACAAAATGACCAAAATTTGACCCATTTTTTTGGAAAGGAAATGACCCAAATCGTATAGAAAACACGACCCCCAAAACGTTTTTTTTTTTCTGTTACACAGTCTTTTTTTCAGTGTTACCAAATAGCGGAAAAAACTCTTTATTAAAACACATTTAATAAAACGCTAAAAGAAATTATAGAGCTATACTTTGTTTGAAACGATCAAAATACTTAAAGAATATCTTGCATACTTTCCAAAACCCTTGAATGTCATGAAGACTTTGAATTCTTCATGAGAAGATCCTAATAGTTAGTAAGACGAAAAATCAAATGACTTTGAAAAAAAAAAAATCAGGAATTATTAGAAAGGGTATGCTAAGTAAGGTGTATTGGGTAATGGGTGGAGGTATACTAGATCAGCTTAATGAGAAATGAGTCAGAGTATATTAGATCAGGGTTAGGGGTAATGGGTATACAAGGTAAATGAGTAATTGTTCAGGATATACTAGGAAAGGGCAATGGGTAGGTGTACAGGTATATTAGGTTAGGTGTAATAGGTGATATAGTGATGATAAAAGGAACGGTCTGAAACACAATTGATGAAGGCTTATTCTTCTAAATATCATAAATTTTTGCCCATATTTTGTTTCCTAATAATAAGTGATCGTATTGTTAGTACTTGCTAGCGTGAAACTGAAGCAGCATAAGTCTCCACTGTCAATTTACTCTGTACTATAGTAGACGCTATCTAGGCCCCCATCTCATAGAACACATAGCACTTTATCTCCGAAAATTCAAGAAGGAATATAATTTCATTGACCAATTGACCTTTTGGCTTTGATTTCCTGAAGTACAGTAGCCAAGAGCTTCTTCTTTAAATATCTCTGAGAACGTACGGTCTAACAGACATTTAGGTACTCTTCTCAATGCCCTTTGCCCGTAAAATAGGATTCAAATGAAATCAAGTCAATATTTCCGGCACAAGTTACCCAATCCCGCTTTGTTACCAAATCCCGCTATACCGTTACCAAATCCCGCTCTAAGTTACCAAATCACGCTTGCTCATATAATTCATACATAAGTCATACTTAGGACCCTCGTTGGAACACCATTTTTAACTACCTTATACAGATGAAGACCCTCCAGCCCCACGTACTTAACGAGTGCCTTTAAACCCAGTCAAACGGGAGATAGGTTAGGGTAGTTACCAAATCCCGCTCTAGGTTACCATTTCCCGCACAAGTTACCCAATCCCGCTTTGTTACCAAATCCCGATATACCGTTACCAAATCCCGCTCTAAGTTACCAAATCACGCTTGCTCATATAAATCGTACATAATTCATACTTAGGACCCTCGTTGGAACACCATTTTTAACTACCTGATACAGATGAAGACCCTCCAGCCCCACGTAGTTAACGATTGCCCTTAAACCGAGTCAAACTGGAGATAGGTTAGGGTTAGTTACCAAATCCCGCTCTAAGTTACCAAATCCCGCTTGCTCATATAATTCATACATAATTCATACTTAGGACCCTCGTTGGAACACCATTTTTAACTACCTGATACAGATGAAGACCCTCCAGCCCCACGTACTTAACGAGTGCCCTTAAACCCAGTCAAACGGGAGATAGGTTAGGGTTAGTTACCAAATCCCGCTCTAAGTTACCAACATTTGACGTAATTTTTGGGATAGGAAATGACCCTTTAATATCATGAAGAATTTAAATTCTTCATGAAAAGACTCTAATAGCTAGTAAGGCGAAGAATCAAATGGGTTTGAAAAAAAAAATCATGTGTAATGAGAAAGGGTTATTCTAAGTAAGGTGTAATGGGTAGAGGTATACTAGGTGAGGCTAATGAGAAATGATTCAAGGTATATTAGAACAGGGTTAGGGGTAATAGGTATACAAGGTAAATGAGTAATTGTTCAGGGTATACTAGGAAAGGGGCAATGGGTAGGTTTCCCGGTATACTAGGTTAGGGGTAACTGGTGATATAGTGATGATAAAAAGACTTATTCTGAATCTTCAATTGTACCCGTCCGTCATCAAGATTAATATACCACAAATGCAACGTAAACCTTCGTACCCAAATTGATTAAAAACTCGTAATTAAGCCAAGATATCTATCATTCTCTGTCTACAGCATAAACTGCATCCATCTCTCTGTAAACTTCTTCCAAATGTATTCTCCACTACAACTATAATACGTTGACACCGAGTTGATAAGTTGATAAAAAAACCGCAATAGTACTTTTTTTCACCTTAAAAAAATCACATCCAACACTGTACCTGTCCCTATTGAAAACTGATAAATTGACTCTATGCACTACGACGCCCGTTCTATATATATACTCAAAGACAGTATCCTGCACTATACTTGTGCCGCCTCCACAGAAATCCTTATTTATTGTACCTGTCCTCCATCTGCTATATGAGTTGTTTTTTTCTCCTGTTGATACATTGTACCTGTATTGATATACAATTTATACTTCATCTACCATGGTAGTCATTTATCTACTAAGGAACTACAAACACCACCGTTCCTATTACATATCTTCTCTGATATAATGAGTACACCACAACCACCATTGTTTCTATACCGAAAATACATTGATATACCTTAGAAACCACATCCTTTATAATATCCCTTAATGATATACTTGATATCCCCGGTCCTTACTTCAAACACTACATTAACAATGATTGCAGTGTTCTGTACCTAAATTTGTATGCAGTCTTAAATCAACTGTATATACCATCCCACTACTCTTGTATTACCTTTACATTGGTATACTACATAGACTTTATTCACAACACAAAACCTGTCCTTAATTTATCATTATCAGTAAACTCTCTTTGATCGGCGTTTCCCTGTGTCCACTGAAAATTATGCTTGTTAACAAACCAAGAAGACTTGGATGCCAGAAGATCTGATAAAAGTTCCTCCCCAAGCCTTTTAATACAAAACAGTGTGCTAATAAGGCACCCAGGCCTCCCTGACAGTCCTTAGGGCACAGATGTACAGAAGATATTCTAAAGGCACTTGACGGTATCAACAATATTAAGCATGGCTTCTACCCATGTTCAAACATTTGAAACCTATTACCGTGACCCACACTTCCCTTTGTCGACTTCAAATTATGGATGTTAACAGAGAGGCCAACAAGACTTTGATGCCAAAAGATCTGATAAAAGTACATAGCCTAGCCATTCCAAACAAAACAGAGTGTTACACAAGATGAAAAGGCCCTCCCAACAGTCTTTGTGGCACAGAAGGATAATAAATATTCATAAAATAGTCTCGCCAATCTCAAAAGCATTGAAAATGGCTTGAATATATGCTAGGGCTCTAAAAGATCCATAAACTACCATTTGTAGTCCCCAGCGGTAATTTTAAACTCCGGCGTTAATTGGTAACTTGTGGGTCTCCGGTCGGAGACAAAAACTCGATTTTTGGATTTTTGATAAATTTCAGCGGTCAAAGAGAGGTAACTCCAAGTTACCATTTCCCGCGTGTAAATACAATATCACCAAAATTTGACCCAATTTTCTGGATAGGAAATGACCCAAATAGTATAGAAAACACGACCCCAAAAAATGTTTTTTTTGTTGGACTTAGTTTTTTTTCGGGGTTACCAAATACCAGAGGGTGTTACCAAATACCGGAGAGAAGTCTTGCTTCAGAAAACACATTAAACAGAGCGCTAAACCAAATAATCGTCCAATACCTTGGATAGAACGCTCAAAATACTTACATAATATCATGCATAATTTCCTAAACCCTTCAGAAAGAGATTTGTTACCAAATACCGCACAAGTTACCAAATGCCGCAGAAAGTTACAAAATACCCAGTTACCAATTCCCTAGTTACCAAATGCCGCGTTACAAAATACCGCTCCAAGTTACCAAATACCTCGCTCCAAAGTTACCATTTACCTACGAGTTACCAAATACCGATTTCGAATGTTACCAAATGCCGCAACCCCAACTGACAGGATGCTGTCAGGTTACCAAATAGACTGAAACCTATGGCCCTAACCCTAACCCTAACCCTAACCCTAACCCTAACCCTAACCCTAACCCTAACCCACTAACCTTAACCCCACTAACCCTAACCCCCACTAACCCTAACCCCACTAACCCTAACCCCACTAGCCCTAACCCCCTTTAACCCTAACCCCCACTAACCCTTACCCCCACAAATCCCGACTTTAACCCCTGCAAACACTTACTTTTCGTTTTTTGCTCATATCTTTCGACAGACTGCTCTGATGTTAACGTTCTTGGTGTCGTTGGAAAGGTCTTGAAGAGCTCTTTACGATGATGTCATGAACCTGTCAGTTCAGAGAGCAAAAAGTTGAATAACAAGCGATTTTCTGGATATGCTTGCAAACGGCAGAAGATCTTTATTTCGTTATGGATTTTCAAGTTCCTGGGCTTGTCAGAAAGCTCTTGACAACGTCTATCCATAGCCATAACGGTCAGAACAATTTACGACTTTTCGCGAGGCTTCCTAGAGCAAATATTGGCCTAGGTGTACCCACGCTGCTGAGACATACATCTTTCAACCCTCGCAACTTTTTTCGTCTTTAACCTTTAATAACCATCTTCGCGTTGTTGACAGAACTTGCCAAGACCTTTTCAATGACACCAAGAGTTTGAAAATCGCATGAAAACGAAGAGAGATACGGACCTTTCAATTTGGCGTCAATTTACCACCCCTCCTGAGCAGTTTTTAAGCATTTCAGAAAGAAGGATTGAGGTAAGCATTTCAAGACCTACTTGACCTTTCATGGGAAGAGGAGTTCCCTTTCGTCCCAAATTTTCGACTTCCGCCGACGTCGCCTTCCGGTCCAACTGGAATTATAGCACATTTTCTTCAAATACCCATAGGTTGCACGCCCTTGGAGCACTGAGGCTGAGCTTTGGTATGTGGATTCCTTGACCTCTACACAACTTTCGAAATACAGGCATTTGGGGCTCTAGCTCGCACCCTTTTCCAGTTACAAGCCCAAAAAGAACTTGGTGCAAAACGGAAATTCGCCTTCATTCCCAGCCAAATCCCTTTTCTCGGCACTTGAAAAGCTCTCATTGAGACTTCCTCAGCAACGTCCAGGTTGTCGAGATCTGACCACGATAACCCGTCCAACCCCTCTTTCAAATTTTCCAAGACTTTCCTACATTTTCCTCCTCTTTAGTCTTTCATATCTTAAGAGAGAGAAACTATTTTTGCTTACTCTTTGTGGCTTTTGGGAGTCCGAGCATTGCGAACAATTAGTAACATGTTATGTTTTGTAAAGTTCTCACATACCATGCATTGTTGCAATTAAATTAGAACATTTCAATCTCAAGATATTTCAAGTTGAAAACGGTCAAAACGGTCAACAAATCTCATTCTGTTACTTTTTAAGTACAATCTTTGGTTTTAATTAAAACCCATGTTTTCACCCTTTCTGGCTACCTGCACTTTAAAACTCTCTCATAGTCTTATTGTCCGTTTTCTTACCTTTCCAACGACACCAAACTCGTCTAAATCCGATAATAAATAAGAGAGTTATGAGCTTCGGAAAATTCCACTATTTCCTTTACTATGACTTCTATCCATGACTTTCACTTTCACTTTCTTTGACCTAATTCCGGCATGACCTAATTCCGGCAACTTCGTTTTTTGCCTATACCCTAACCCAACCCTAACCCTAACCCAACCCTAACCCTAACCCTAACCCCACTAACCCTAACCCCCACTAACCCTAACCCCCACTAACCCTAACCCCCACTAACCTTAACCCCACTAACCCTAACCCCCACTAACCCTAACCCCACTAACCCTAACCCCACTAGCCCTAACCCCCTTTAACCCTAACCCCCACTAACCCTTACCCCCACAAATCCCGACTTTAACCCCTGCAAACACTTACTTTTCGTTTTTTGCTCATATCTTTCGACAGACTGCTCTGATGTTAACGTTCTTGGTGTCGTTGGAAAGGTCTTGAAGAGCTCTTTACGATGATGTCATGAACCTGTCAGTTCAGAGAGCAAAAAGTTGAATAACAAGCGATTTTCTGGATATGCTTGCAAACGGCAGAAGATCTTTATTTCGTTATGGATTTTCAAGTTCCTGGGCTTGTCAGAAAGCTCTTGACAACGTCTATCCATAGCCATAACGGTCAGAACAATTTACGACTTTTCGCGAGGCTTCCTAGAGCAAATATTGGCCTAGGTGTACCCACGCTGCTGAGACATACATCTTTCAACCCTCGCAACTTTTTTCGTCTTTAACCTTTAATAACCATCTTCGCGTTGTTGACAGAACTTGCCAAGACCTTTTCAATGACACCAAGAGTTTGAAAATCGCATGAAAACGAAGAGAGATACGGACCTTTCAATTTGGCGTCAATTTACCACCCCTCCTGAGCAGTTTTTAAGCATTTCAGAAAGAAGGATTGAGGTAAGCATTTCAAGACCTACTTGACCTTTCATGGGAAGAGGAGTTCCCTTTCGTCCCAAATTTTCGACTTCCGCCGACGTCGCCTTCCGGTCCAACTGGAATTATAGCACATTTTCTTCAAATACCCATAGGTTGCACGCCCTTGGAGCACTGAGGCTGAGCTTTGGTATGTGGATTCCTTGACCTCTACACAACTTTCGAAATACAGGCATTTGGGGCTCTAGCTCGCACCCTTTTCCAGTTACAAGCCCAAAAAGAACTTGGTGCAAAACGGAAATTCGCCTTCATTCCCAGCCAAATCCCTTTTCTCGGCACTTGAAAAGCTCTCATTGAGACTTCCTCAGCAACGTCCAGGTTGTCGAGATCTGACCACGATAACCCGTCCAACCCCTCTTTCAAATTTTCCAAGACTTTCCTACATTTTCCTCCTCTTTAGTCTTTCATATCTTAAGAGAGAGAAACTATTTTTGCTTACTCTTTGTGGCTTTTGGGAGTCCGAGCATTGCGAACAATTAGTAACATGTTATGTTTTGTAAAGTTCTCACATACCATGCATTGTTGCAATTAAATTAGAACATTTCAATCTCAAGATATTTCAAGTTGAAAACGGTCAAAACGGTCAACAAATCTCATTCTGTTACTTTTTAAGTACAATCTTTGGTTTTAATTAAAACCCATGTTTTCACCCTTTCTGGCTACCTGCACTTTAAAACTCTCTCATAGTCTTATTGTCCGTTTTCTTACCTTTCCAACGACACCAAACTCGTCTAAATCCGATAATAAATAAGAGAGTTATGAGCTTCGGAAAATTCCACTATTTCCTTTACTATGACTTCTATCCATGACTTTCACTTTCACTTTCTTTGACCTAATTCCGGCATGACCTAATTCCGGCAACTTCGTTTTTTGCCTATACCCTAACCCAACCCTAACCCTAACCCAACCCTAACCCTAACCCTAACCCCACTAACCCTAACCCCCACTAACCCTAACCCCCACTAACCCTAACCCCCACTAACCTTAACCCCACTAACCCTAACCCCCACTAACCCTAACCCCACTAACCCTAACCCCACTAGCCCTAACCCCCTTTAACCCTAACCCCCACTAACCCTTACCCCCACAAATCCCGACTTTAACCCCTGCAAACACTTACTTTTCGTTTTTTGCTCATATCTTTCGACAGACTGCTCTGATGTTAACGTTCTTGGTGTCGTTGGAAAGGTCTTGAAGAGCTCTTTACGATGATGTCATGAACCTGTCAGTTCAGAGAGCAAAAAGTTGAATAACAAGCGATTTTCTGGATATGCTTGCAAACGGCAGAAGATCTTTATTTCGTTATGGATTTTCAAGTTCCTGGGCTTGTCAGAAAGCTCTTGACAACGTCTATCCATAGCCATAACGGTCAGAACAATTTACGACTTTTCGCGAGGCTTCCTAGAGCAAATATTGGCCTAGGTGTACCCACGCTGCTGAGACATACATCTTTCAACCCTCGCAACTTTTTTCGTCTTTAACCTTTAATAACCATCTTCGCGTTGTTGACAGAACTTGCCAAGACCTTTTCAATGACACCAAGAGTTTGAAAATCGCATGAAAACGAAGAGAGATACGGACCTTTCAATTTGGCGTCAATTTACCACCCCTCCTGAGCAGTTTTTAAGCATTTCAGAAAGAAGGATTGAGGTAAGCATTTCAAGACCTACTTGACCTTTCATGGGAAGAGGAGTTCCCTTTCGTCCCAAATTTTCGACTTCCGCCGACGTCGCCTTCCGGTCCAACTGGAATTATAGCACATTTTCTTCAAATACCCATAGGTTGCACGCCCTTGGAGCACTGAGGCTGAGCTTTGGTATGTGGATTCCTTGACCTCTACACAACTTTCGAAATACAGGCATTTGGGGCTCTAGCTCGCACCCTTTTCCAGTTACAAGCCCAAAAAGAACTTGGTGCAAAACGGAAATTCGCCTTCATTCCCAGCCAAATCCCTTTTCTCGGCACTTGAAAAGCTCTCATTGAGACTTCCTCAGCAACGTCCAGGTTGTCGAGATCTGACCACGATAACCCGTCCAACCCCTCTTTCAAATTTTCCAAGACTTTCCTACATTTTCCTCCTCTTTAGTCTTTCATATCTTAAGAGAGAGAAACTATTTTTGCTTACTCTTTGTGGCTTTTGGGAGTCCGAGCATTGCGAACAATTAGTAACATGTTATGTTTTGTAAAGTTCTCACATACCATGCATTGTTGCAATTAAATTAGAACATTTCAATCTCAAGATATTTCAAGTTGAAAACGGTCAAAACGGTCAACAAATCTCATTCTGTTACTTTTTAAGTACAATCTTTGGTTTTAATTAAAACCCATGTTTTCACCCTTTCTGGCTACCTGCACTTTAAAACTCTCTCATAGTCTTATTGTCCGTTTTCTTACCTTTCCAACGACACCAAACTCGTCTAAATCCGATAATAAATAAGAGAGTTATGAGCTTCGGAAAATTCCACTATTTCCTTTACTATGACTTCTATCCATGACTTTCACTTTCACTTTCTTTGACCTAATTCCGGCATGACCTAATTCCGGCAACTTCGTTTTTTGCCTATACCCTAACCCTAACCCTAACCCTAACCCTAACCCTAACCCTAACCCTAACCCTAACCCCCATTAACCCTAACCCTAACCCCCATTAACCCTAACTCCCACTAACCCTAACCCTAACCCCCACTAATCCTGACGTTAACCCCTGCAGACACTTACTTTTCGTTTTTTTGCTCATATCTTAAGACAGACTGCTCCGATGCCAACGTTCTTGGTGTCGTTGGAAAGGTCTTTAGGAGCTCTTCACGCTGCTGTCATGAACTTGTCAGTTTAGAGAGCAAAAAGTAGAATAACAAGCGATTTTCTTAATATGCTTCCAAACGGCAGAAGATCATTATTTCCTTATGGATTTTCAAGTTCTTGGGCTTGTCAGAAAGGTCTTGACAACGCCTATCCATAGCCATAACGGTCAGAACGATTTACGACTTTTCTCGAGGCTTTCTAGAGCAAATATTGCCTAGGTGTACCCACGCTGCTGAGACATACATCTTTCAACCCTCGCAACTTCTTTCGTCTTTAACCTTTAATAACCATCTTCGGGTTGTTGACAGAACTTGCCAAGACCTTTGCAATGACACCAAGAGTTTGAAAATCGCATGAAAACGAAGAGAGATGCGAACCTTTCAATTTGGCGTCAATTTGCCACCCCTTCTGAGCAGTTTTTGGTCATCTCAGAAAGAAGGATTGAGGTAAGGATTTCTAGACCTACTTGACCTTTCATGGGAAGAGGAGTTCCCTTTCCTCCCAAATTTTCGACTTCCGCCGACGTCGCCTTCCGGTCCAACTGGAATTATAGCACATTTTCTTCAAATACCCATAGGTTGCACGCCCTTGGAGCACTGAGGCTGAGCTTTGGTATGTGGATTCCTTGAAGTCTTCTTAATCTTTAATGTACTGACTTTAGGGCCTCTATCTCTCACCCTTTTCCAGATATAAGCCCAAAGAGAACTTAGCGCGGAACGCAAGTTTACCTCGTCTCCGAGCATAACCAGTTTCCTGGGCACTTGAAAAGTACTCACTGAGACCTCCTCAGCAACGTTCAGCTTGTCTGGAGCTGACCACAAAGAACCGTCCAACCCCTGTCTCACATTTTCTAAGACTTTTGTACATTTTCCGCATGTTCAGTCTATAATATCTTTTGAGGGAGAAAGTATTTCTACTAACTCTTTGCAGCTTCTAGGAGTCCCTATCGGGGTGTATCACTGACATAAGTGCGGTGTGTCGATTGCATGCCATTCTCCAGATATGGGAGGTTGAAAATGGTCAAAATTTCTCAATTTGTCCATTTCTAAGCACAATCTTTGGTGTAAATAAGAAGCCACTTTTTCTCCCTTTTCCTGGCACCTGGGTTTTACGCTTCTGACTTAGTCGTGTTGTCCGTTTTCTTAGCTTTCCAACGACACCAAACTCGTCTTAATCCGACGATAAATAAGAAAGTTATGAGCTTCGGAAAATTCCACTATTTCCTTTACTATTACTTCTATCCATGACTTTCACTTTCACTTTCATTTGACCTAGATAGTTCATGACCTAGATAGTTCATCTTCGTTTTGTACCTATACCCTAACCCTAACCCTAACCCTAACCCTAACCCTAACCTTTTGTAAAGTTCTCACATACCATGCATTGTTGCAATTAAATTAGAACATTTCAATCTCAAGATATTTCAAGTTGAAAACGGTCAACAAATCTCATTCTGTTACTTTTTAAGTACAATCTTTGGTTTTAATTAAAACCCATGTTTTCACCCTTTCTGGCTACCTGCACTTTAAAACTCTCTCATAGTCTTATTGTCCGTTTTCTTACCTTTCCAACGACACCCAAACTCGTCTAAATCCGATAATAAATAAGAGAGTTATGAGCTTCGGAAAATTCCACTATTTCCTTTACTATGACTTCTATCCATGACTTTCACTTTCACTTTCTTTGACCTAATTCCGGCATGACCTAATTCCGGCAACTTCGTTTTTTGCCTATACCCTAACCCTAACCCTAACCCTAACCCTAACCCCACTACTAACCCTAACCCTAACCCTAACCCCACTAACCCCACTAACCCTAACCCTAACCCTAACCCCACTAACCCTAACCCTAACCCCACTAACCCTAACCCCCACTAACCCTAACCCCACTAACCCTAACCCTAACCCCCATTAACCCTAACCCCCATTAACCCTAACCCTAACCCCCATTAACCCTAACTCCCACTAACCCTAACCCTAACCCCCACTAATCCTGACGTTAACCCCTGCAGACACTTACTTTTCGTTTTTTTGCTCATATCTTAAGACAGACTGCTCCGATGCCAACGTTCTTGGTGTCGTTGGAAAGGTCTTTAGGAGCTCTTCACGCTGCTGTCATGAACTTGTCAGTTTAGAGAGCAAAAAGTAGAATAACAAGCGATTTTCTTAATATGCTTCCAAACGGCAGAAGATCATTATTTCCTTATGGATTTTCAAGTTCTTGGGCTTGTCAGAAAGGTCTTGACAACGCCTATCCATAGCCATAACGGTCAGAACGATTTACGACTTTTCTCGAGGCTTTCTAGAGCAAATATTGCCTAGGTGTACCCACGCTGCTGAGACATACATCTTTCAACCCTCGCAACTTCTTTCGTCTTTAACCTTTAATAACCATCTTCGGGTTGTTGACAGAACTTGCCAAGACCTTTGCAATGACACCAAGAGTTTGAAAATCGCATGAAAACGAAGAGAGATGCGAACCTTTCAATTTGGCGTCAATTTGCCACCCCTTCTGAGCAGTTTTTGGTCATCTCAGAAAGAAGGATTGAGGTAAGGATTTCTAGACCTACTTGACCTTTCATGGGAAGAGGAGTTCCCTTTCCTCCCAAATTTTCGACTTCCGCCGACGTCGCCTTCCGGTCCAACTGGAATTATAGCACATTTTCTTCAAATACCCATAGGTTGCACGCCCTTGGAGCACTGAGGCTGAGCTTTGGTATGTGGATTCCTTGAAGTCTTCTTAATCTTTAATGTACTGACTTTAGGGCCTCTATCTCTCACCCTTTTCCAGATATAAGCCCAAAGAGAACTTAGCGCGGAACGCAAGTTTACCTCGTCTCCGAGCATAACCAGTTTCCTGGGCACTTGAAAAGTACTCACTGAGACCTCCTCAGCAACGTTCAGCTTGTCTGGAGCTGACCACAAAGAACCGTCCAACCCCTGTCTCACATTTTCTAAGACTTTTGTACATTTTCCGCATGTTCAGTCTATAATATCTTTTGAGGGAGAAAGTATTTCTACTAACTCTTTGCAGCTTCTAGGAGTCCCTATCGGGGTGTATCACTGACATAAGTGCGGTGTGTCGATTGCATGCCATTCTCCAGATATGGGAGGTTGAAAATGGTCAAAATTTCTCAATTTGTCCATTTCTAAGCACAATCTTTGGTGTAAATAAGAAGCCACTTTTTCTCCCTTTTCCTGGCACCTGGGTTTTACGCTTCTGACTTAGTCGTGTTGTCCGTTTTCTTAGCTTTCCAACGACACCAAACTCGTCTTAATCCGACGATAAATAAGAAAGTTATGAGCTTCGGAAAATTCCACTATTTCCTTTACTATTACTTCTATCCATGACTTTCACTTTCACTTTCATTTGACCTAGATAGTTCATGACCTAGATAGTTCATCTTCGTTTTGTACCTATACCCTAACCCTAACCCTAACCCTAACCCTAACCCTAACCTTTTGTAAAGTTCTCACATACCATGCATTGTTGCAATTAAATTAGAACATTTCAATCTCAAGATATTTCAAGTTGAAAACGGTCAACAAATCTCATTCTGTTACTTTTTAAGTACAATCTTTGGTTTTAATTAAAACCCATGTTTTCACCCTTTCTGGCTACCTGCACTTTAAAACTCTCTCATAGTCTTATTGTCCGTTTTCTTACCTTTCCAACGACACCCAAACTCGTCTAAATCCGATAATAAATAAGAGAGTTATGAGCTTCGGAAAATTCCACTATTTCCTTTACTATGACTTCTATCCATGACTTTCACTTTCACTTTCTTTGACCTAATTCCGGCATGACCTAATTCCGGCAACTTCGTTTTTTGCCTATACCCTAACCCTAACCCTAACCCTAACCCTAACCCCACTACTAACCCTAACCCTAACCCTAACCCCACTAACCCCACTAACCCTAACCCTAACCCTAACCCCACTAACCCTAACCCTAACCCCACTAACCCTAACCCCCACTAACCCTAACCCCACTAACCCTAACCCTAACCCCCATTAACCCTAACCCCCATTAACCCTAACCCTAACCCCCATTAACCCTAACTCCCACTAACCCTAACCCTAACCCCCACTAATCCTGACGTTAACCCCTGCAGACACTTACTTTTCGTTTTTTTGCTCATATCTTAAGACAGACTGCTCCGATGCCAACGTTCTTGGTGTCGTTGGAAAGGTCTTTAGGAGCTCTTCACGCTGCTGTCATGAACTTGTCAGTTTAGAGAGCAAAAAGTAGAATAACAAGCGATTTTCTTAATATGCTTCCAAACGGCAGAAGATCATTATTTCCTTATGGATTTTCAAGTTCTTGGGCTTGTCAGAAAGGTCTTGACAACGCCTATCCATAGCCATAACGGTCAGAACGATTTACGACTTTTCTCGAGGCTTTCTAGAGCAAATATTGCCTAGGTGTACCCACGCTGCTGAGACATACATCTTTCAACCCTCGCAACTTCTTTCGTCTTTAACCTTTAATAACCATCTTCGGGTTGTTGACAGAACTTGCCAAGACCTTTGCAATGACACCAAGAGTTTGAAAATCGCATGAAAACGAAGAGAGATGCGAACCTTTCAATTTGGCGTCAATTTGCCACCCCTTCTGAGCAGTTTTTGGTCATCTCAGAAAGAAGGATTGAGGTAAGGATTTCTAGACCTACTTGACCTTTCATGAGAAGAGGAGTTCCCTTTCCTCCCAAATTTTCGACTTCCGCCGACGTCGCCTTCCGGTCCAACTGGAATTATAGCACATTTTCTTCAAATACCCATAGGTTGCACGCCCTTGGAGCACTGAGGCTGAGCTTTGGTATGTGGATTCCTTGAAGTCTTCTTAATCTTTAATGTACTGACTTTAGGGCCTCTATCTCTCACCCTTTTCCAGATATAAGCCCAAAGAGAACTTAGCGCGGAACGCAAGTTTACCTCGTCTCCGAGCATAACCAGTTTCCTGGGCACTTGAAAAGTACTCACTGAGACCTCCTCAGCAACGTTCAGCTTGTCTGGAGCTGACCACAAAGAACCGTCCAACCCCTGTCTCACATTTTCTAAGACTTTTGTACATTTTCCGCATGTTCAGTCTATAATATCTTTTGAGGGAGAAAGTATTTCTACTAACTCTTTGCAGCTTCTAGGAGTCCCTATCGGGGTGTATCACTGACATAAGTGCGGTGTGTCGATTGCATGCCATTCTCCAGATATGGGAGGTTGAAAATGGTCAAAATTTCTCAATTTGTCCATTTCTAAGCACAATCTTTGGTGTAAATAAGAAGCCACTTTTTCTCCCTTTTCCTGGCACCTGGGTTTTACGCTTCTGACTTAGTCGTGTTGTCCGTTTTCTTAGCTTTCCAACGACACCAAACTCGTCTTAATCCGACGATAAATAAGAAAGTTATGAGCTTCGGAAAATTCCACTATTTCCTTTACTATTACTTCTATCCATGACTTTCACTTTCACTTTCATTTGACCTAGATAGTTCATGACCTAGATAGTTCATCTTCGTTTTGTACCTATACCCTAACCCTAACCCTAACCCTAACCCTAACCCTAACCTTTTGTAAAGTTCTCACATACCATGCATTGTTGCAATTAAATTAGAACATTTCAATCTCAAGATATTTCAAGTTGAAAACGGTCAACAAATCTCATTCTGTTACCTTTTAAGTACAATCTTTGGTTTTAATTAAAACCCATGTTTTCACCCTTTCTGGCTACCTGCACTTTAAAACTCTCTCATAGTCTTATTGTCCGTTTTCTTACCTTTCCAACGACACCCAAACTCGTCTAAATCCGATAATAAATAAGAGAGTTATGAGCTTCGGAAAATTCCACTATTTCCTTTACTATGACTTCTATCCATGACTTTCACTTTCACTTTCTTTGACCTAATTCCGGCATGACCTAATTCCGGCAACTTCGTTTTTTGCCTATACCCTAACCCTAACCCTAACCCTAACCCTAACCCCACTACTAACCCTAACCCTAACCCTAACCCCACTAACCCCACTAACCCTAACCCTAACCCTAACCCCACTAACCCTAACCCTAACCCCACTAACCCTAACCCCCACTAACCCTAACCCCACTAACCCTAACCCTAACCCCCATTAACCCTAACCCCCATTAACCCTAACCCTAACCCCCATTAACCCTAACTCCCACTAACCCTAACCCTAACCCCCACTAATCCTGACGTTAACCCCTGCAGACACTTACTTTTCGTTTTTTTGCTCATATCTTAAGACAGACTGCTCCGATGCCAACGTTCTTGGTGTCGTTGGAAAGGTCTTTAGGAGCTCTTCACGCTGCTGTCATGAACTTGTCAGTTTAGAGAGCAAAAAGTAGAATAACAAGCGATTTTCTTAATATGCTTCCAAACGGCAGAAGATCATTATTTCCTTATGGATTTTCAAGTTCTTGGGCTTGTCAGAAAGGTCTTGACAACGCCTATCCATAGCCATAACGGTCAGAACGATTTACGACTTTTCTCGAGGCTTTCTAGAGCAAATATTGCCTAGGTGTACCCACGCTGCTGAGACATACATCTTTCAACCCTCGCAACTTCTTTCGTCTTTAACCTTTAATAACCATCTTCGGGTTGTTGACAGAACTTGCCAAGACCTTTGCAATGACACCAAGAGTTTGAAAATCGCATGAAAACGAAGAGAGATGCGAACCTTTCAATTTGGCGTCAATTTGCCACCCCTTCTGAGCAGTTTTTGGTCATCTCAGAAAGAAGGATTGAGGTAAGGATTTCTAGACCTACTTGACCTTTCATGGGAAGAGGAGTTCCCTTTCCTCCCAAATTTTCGACTTCCGCCGACGTCGCCTTCCGGTCCAACTGGAATTATAGCACATTTTCTTCAAATACCCATAGGTTGCACGCCCTTGGAGCACTGAGGCTGAGCTTTGGTATGTGGATTCCTTGAAGTCTTCTTAATCTTTAATGTACTGACTTTAGGGCCTCTATCTCTCACCCTTTTCCAGATATAAGCCCAAAGAGAACTTAGCGCGGAACGCAAGTTTACCTCGTCTCCGAGCATAACCAGTTTCCTGGGCACTTGAAAAGTACTCACTGAGACCTCCTCAGCAACGTTCAGCTTGTCTGGAGCTGACCACAAAGAACCGTCCAACCCCTGTCTCACATTTTCTAAGACTTTTGTACATTTTCCGCATGTTCAGTCTATAATATCTTTTGAGGGAGAAAGTATTTCTACTAACTCTTTGCAGCTTCTAGGAGTCCCTATCGGGGTGTATCACTGACATAAGTGCGGTGTGTCGATTGCATGCCATTCTCCAGATATGGGAGGTTGAAAATGGTCAAAATTTCTCAATTTGTCCATTTCTAAGCACAATCTTTGGTGTAAATAAGAAGCCACTTTTTCTCCCTTTTCCTGGCACCTGGGTTTTACGCTTCTGACTTAGTCGTGTTGTCCGTTTTCTTAGCTTTCCAACGACACCAAACTCGTCTTAATCCGACGATAAATAAGAAAGTTATGAGCTTCGGAAAATTCCACTATTTCCTTTACTATTACTTCTATCCATGACTTTCACTTTCACTTTCATTTGACCTAGATAGTTCATGACCTAGATAGTTCATCTTCGTTTTGTACCTATACCCTAACCCTAACCCTAACCCTAACCCTAACCCTAACCTTTTGTAAAGTTCTCACATACCATGCATTGTTGCAATTAAATTAGAACATTTCAATCTCAAGATATTTCAAGTTGAAAACGGTCAACAAATCTCATTCTGTTACTTTTTAAGTACAATCTTTGGTTTTAATTAAAACCCATGTTTTCACCCTTTCTGGCTACCTGCACTTTAAAACTCTCTCATAGTCTTATTGTCCGTTTTCTTACCTTTCCAACGACACCCAAACTCGTCTAAATCCGATAATAAATAAGAGAGTTATGAGCTTCGGAAAATTCCACTATTTCCTTTACTATGACTTCTATCCATGACTTTCACTTTCACTTTCTTTGACCTAATTCCGGCATGACCTAATTCCGGCAACTTCGTTTTTTGCCTATACCCTAACCCTAACCCTAACCCTAACCCTAACCCCACTACTAACCCTAACCCTAACCCTAACCCCACTAACCCCACTAACCCTAACCCTAACCCTAACCCCACTAACCCTAACCCTAACCCCACTAACCCTAACCCCCACTAACCCTAACCCCACTAACCCTAACCCTAACCCCCATTAACCCTAACCCCCATTAACCCTAACCCTAACCCCCATTAACCCTAACTCCCACTAACCCTAACCCTAACCCCCACTAATCCTGACGTTAACCCCTGCAGACACTTACTTTTCGTTTTTTTGCTCATATCTTAAGACAGACTGCTCCGATGCCAACGTTCTTGGTGTCGTTGGAAAGGTCTTTAGGAGCTCTTCACGCTGCTGTCATGAACTTGTCAGTTTAGAGAGCAAAAAGTAGAATAACAAGCGATTTTCTTAATATGCTTCCAAACGGCAGAAGATCATTATTTCCTTATGGATTTTCAAGTTCTTGGGCTTGTCAGAAAGGTCTTGACAACGCCTATCCATAGCCATAACGGTCAGAACGATTTACGACTTTTCTCGAGGCTTTCTAGAGCAAATATTGCCTAGGTGTACCCACGCTGCTGAGACATACATCTTTCAACCCTCGCAACTTCTTTCGTCTTTAACCTTTAATAACCATCTTCGGGTTGTTGACAGAACTTGCCAAGACCTTTGCAATGACACCAAGAGTTTGAAAATCGCATGAAAACGAAGAGAGATGCGAACCTTTCAATTTGGCGTCAATTTGCCACCCCTTCTGAGCAGTTTTTGGTCATCTCAGAAAGAAGGATTGAGGTAAGGATTTCTAGACCTACTTGACCTTTCATGGGAAGAGGAGTTCCCTTTCCTCCCAAATTTTCGACTTCCGCCGACGTCGCCTTCCGGTCCAACTGGAATTATAGCACATTTTCTTCAAATACCCATAGGTTGCACGCCCTTGGAGCACTGAGGCTGAGCTTTGGTATGTGGATTCCTTGAAGTCTTCTTAATCTTTAATGTACTGACTTTAGGGCCTCTATCTCTCACCCTTTTCCAGATATAAGCCCAAAGAGAACTTAGCGCGGAACGCAAGTTTACCTCGTCTCCGAGCATAACCAGTTTCCTGGGCACTTGAAAAGTACTCACTGAGACCTCCTCAGCAACGTTCAGCTTGTCTGGAGCTGACCACAAAGAACCGTCCAACCCCTGTCTCACATTTTCTAAGACTTTTGTACATTTTCCGCATGTTCAGTCTATAATATCTTTTGAGGGAGAAAGTATTTCTACTAACTCTTTGCAGCTTCTAGGAGTCCCTATCGGGGTGTATCACTGACATAAGTGCGGTGTGTCGATTGCATGCCATTCTCCAGATATGGGAGGTTGAAAATGGTCAAAATTTCTCAATTTGTCCATTTCTAAGCACAATCTTTGGTGTAAATAAGAAGCCACTTTTTCTCCCTTTTCCTGGCACCTGGGTTTTACGCTTCTGACTTAGTCGTGTTGTCCGTTTTCTTAGCTTTCCAACGACACCAAACTCGTCTTAATCCGACGATAAATAAGAAAGTTATGAGCTTCGGAAAATTCCACTATTTCCTTTACTATTACTTCTATCCATGACTTTCACTTTCACTTTCATTTGACCTAGATAGTTCATGACCTAGATAGTTCATCTTCGTTTTGTACCTATACCCTAACCCTAACCCTAACCCTAACCCTAACCCTAACCTTTTGTAAAGTTCTCACATACCATGCATTGTTGCAATTAAATTAGAACATTTCAATCTCAAGATATTTCAAGTTGAAAACGGTCAACAAATCTCATTCTGTTACTTTTTAAGTACAATCTTTGGTTTTAATTAAAACCCATGTTTTCACCCTTTCTGGCTACCTGCACTTTAAAACTCTCTCATAGTCTTATTGTCCGTTTTCTTACCTTTCCAACGACACCCAAACTCGTCTAAATCCGATAATAAATAAGAGAGTTATGAGCTTCGGAAAATTCCACTATTTCCTTTACTATGACTTCTATCCATGACTTTCACTTTCACTTTCTTTGACCTAATTCCGGCATGACCTAATTCCGGCAACTTCGTTTTTTGCCTATACCCTAACCCTAACCCTAACCCTAACCCTAACCCCACTACTAACCCTAACCCTAACCCTAACCCCACTAACCCCACTAACCCTAACCCTAACCCTAACCCCACTAACCCTAACCCTAACCCCACTAACCCTAACCCCCACTAACCCTAACCCCACTAACCCTAACCCTAACCCCCATTAACCCTAACCCCCATTAACCCTAACCCTAACCCCCATTAACCCTAACTCCCACTAACCCTAACCCTAACCCCCACTAATCCTGACGTTAACCCCTGCAGACACTTACTTTTCGTTTTTTTGCTCATATCTTAAGACAGACTGCTCCGATGCCAACGTTCTTGGTGTCGTTGGAAAGGTCTTTAGGAGCTCTTCACGCTGCTGTCATGAACTTGTCAGTTTAGAGAGCAAAAAGTAGAATAACAAGCGATTTTCTTAATATGCTTCCAAACGGCAGAAGATCATTATTTCCTTATGGATTTTCAAGTTCTTGGGCTTGTCAGAAAGGTCTTGACAACGCCTATCCATAGCCATAACGGTCAGAACGATTTACGACTTTTCTCGAGGCTTTCTAGAGCAAATATTGCCTAGGTGTACCCACGCTGCTGAGACATACATCTTTCAACCCTCGCAACTTCTTTCGTCTTTAACCTTTAATAACCATCTTCGGGTTGTTGACAGAACTTGCCAAGACCTTTGCAATGACACCAAGAGTTTGAAAATCGCATGAAAACGAAGAGAGATGCGAACCTTTCAATTTGGCGTCAATTTGCCACCCCTTCTGAGCAGTTTTTGGTCATCTCAGAAAGAAGGATTGAGGTAAGGATTTCTAGACCTACTTGACCTTTCATGGGAAGAGGAGTTCCCTTTCCTCCCAAATTTTCGACTTCCGCCGACGTCGCCTTCCGGTCCAACTGGAATTATAGCACATTTTCTTCAAATACCCATAGGTTGCACGCCCTTGGAGCACTGAGGCTGAGCTTTGGTATGTGGATTCCTTGAAGTCTTCTTAATCTTTAATGTACTGACTTTAGGGCCTCTATCTCTCACCCTTTTCCAGATATAAGCCCAAAGAGAACTTAGCGCGGAACGCAAGTTTACCTCGTCTCCGAGCATAACCAGTTTCCTGGGCACTTGAAAAGTACTCACTGAGACCTCCTCAGCAACGTTCAGCTTGTCTGGAGCTGACCACAAAGAACCGTCCAACCCCTGTCTCACATTTTCTAAGACTTTTGTACATTTTCCGCATGTTCAGTCTATAATATCTTTTGAGGGAGAAAGTATTTCTACTAACTCTTTGCAGCTTCTAGGAGTCCCTATCGGGGTGTATCACTGACATAAGTGCGGTGTGTCGATTGCATGCCATTCTCCAGATATGGGAGGTTGAAAATGGTCAAAATTTCTCAATTTGTCCATTTCTAAGCACAATCTTTGGTGTAAATAAGAAGCCACTTTTTCTCCCTTTTCCTGGCACCTGGGTTTTACGCTTCTGACTTAGTCGTGTTGTCCGTTTTCTTAGCTTTCCAACGACACCAAACTCGTCTTAATCCGACGATAAATAAGAAAGTTATGAGCTTCGGAAAATTCCACTATTTCCTTTACTATTACTTCTATCCATGACTTTCACTTTCACTTTCATTTGACCTAGATAGTTCATGACCTAGATAGTTCATCTTCGTTTTGTACCTATACCCTAACCCTAACCCTAACCCTAACCCTAACCCTAACCTTTTGTAAAGTTCTCACATACCATGCATTGTTGCAATTAAATTAGAACATTTCAATCTCAAGATATTTCAAGTTGAAAACGGTCAACAAATCTCATTCTGTTACTTTTTAAGTACAATCTTTGGTTTTAATTAAAACCCATGTTTTCACCCTTTCTGGCTACCTGCACTTTAAAACTCTCTCATAGTCTTATTGTCCGTTTTCTTACCTTTCCAACGACACCCAAACTCGTCTAAATCCGATAATAAATAAGAGAGTTATGAGCTTCGGAAAATTCCACTATTTCCTTTACTATGACTTCTATCCATGACTTTCACTTTCACTTTCTTTGACCTAATTCCGGCATGACCTAATTCCGGCAACTTCGTTTTTTGCCTATACCCTAACCCTAACCCTAACCCTAACCCTAACCCCACTACTAACCCTAACCCTAACCCTAACCCCACTAACCCCACTAACCCTAACCCTAACCCTAACCCCACTAACCCTAACCCTAACCCCACTAACCCTAACCCCCACTAACCCTAACCCCACTAACCCTAACCCTAACCCCCATTAACCCTAACCCCCATTAACCCTAACCCTAACCCCCATTAACCCTAACTCCCACTAACCCTAACCCTAACCCCCACTAATCCTGACGTTAACCCCTGCAGACACTTACTTTTCGTTTTTTTGCTCATATCTTAAGACAGACTGCTCCGATGCCAACGTTCTTGGTGTCGTTGGAAAGGTCTTTAGGAGCTCTTCACGCTGCTGTCATGAACTTGTCAGTTTAGAGAGCAAAAAGTAGAATAACAAGCGATTTTCTTAATATGCTTCCAAACGGCAGAAGATCATTATTTCCTTATGGATTTTCAAGTTCTTGGGCTTGTCAGAAAGGTCTTGACAACGCCTATCCATAGCCATAACGGTCAGAACGATTTACGACTTTTCTCGAGGCTTTCTAGAGCAAATATTGCCTAGGTGTACCCACGCTGCTGAGACATACATCTTTCAACCCTCGCAACTTCTTTCGTCTTTAACCTTTAATAACCATCTTCGGGTTGTTGACAGAACTTGCCAAGACCTTTGCAATGACACCAAGAGTTTGAAAATCGCATGAAAACGAAGAGAGATGCGAACCTTTCAATTTGGCGTCAATTTGCCACCCCTTCTGAGCAGTTTTTGGTCATCTCAGAAAGAAGGATTGAGGTAAGGATTTCTAGACCTACTTGACCTTTCATGGGAAGAGGAGTTCCCTTTCCTCCCAAATTTTCGACTTCCGCCGACGTCGCCTTCCGGTCCAACTGGAATTATAGCACATTTTCTTCAAATACCCATAGGTTGCACGCCCTTGGAGCACTGAGGCTGAGCTTTGGTATGTGGATTCCTTGAAGTCTTCTTAATCTTTAATGTACTGACTTTAGGGCCTCTATCTCTCACCCTTTTCCAGATATAAGCCCAAAGAGAACTTAGCGCGGAACGCAAGTTTACCTCGTCTCCGAGCATAACCAGTTTCCTGGGCACTTGAAAAGTACTCACTGAGACCTCCTCAGCAACGTTCAGCTTGTCTGGAGCTGACCACAAAGAACCGTCCAACCCCTGTCTCACATTTTCTAAGACTTTTGTACATTTTCCGCATGTTCAGTCTATAATATCTTTTGAGGGAGAAAGTATTTCTACTAACTCTTTGCAGCTTCTAGGAGTCCCTATCGGGGTGTATCACTGACATAAGTGCGGTGTGTCGATTGCATGCCATTCTCCAGATATGGGAGGTTGAAAATGGTCAAAATTTCTCAATTTGTCCATTTCTAAGCACAATCTTTGGTGTAAATAAGAAGCCACTTTTTCTCCCTTTTCCTGGCACCTGGGTTTTACGCTTCTGACTTAGTCGTGTTGTCCGTTTTCTTAGCTTTCCAACGACACCAAACTCGTCTTAATCCGACGATAAATAAGAAAGTTATGAGCTTCGGAAAATTCCACTATTTCCTTTACTATTACTTCTATCCATGACTTTCACTTTCACTTTCATTTGACCTAGATAGTTCATGACCTAGATAGTTCATCTTCGTTTTGTACCTATACCCTAACCCTAACCCTAACCCTAACCCTAACCCTAACCTTTTGTAAAGTTCTCACATACCATGCATTGTTGCAATTAAATTAGAACATTTCAATCTCAAGATATTTCAAGTTGAAAACGGTCAACAAATCTCATTCTGTTACTTTTTAAGTACAATCTTTGGTTTTAATTAAAACCCATGTTTTCACCCTTTCTGGCTACCTGCACTTTAAAACTCTCTCATAGTCTTATTGTCCGTTTTCTTACCTTTCCAACGACACCCAAACTCGTCTAAATCCGATAATAAATAAGAGAGTTATGAGCTTCGGAAAATTCCACTATTTCCTTTACTATGACTTCTATCCATGACTTTCACTTTCACTTTCTTTGACCTAATTCCGGCATGACCTAATTCCGGCAACTTCGTTTTTTGCCTATACCCTAACCCTAACCCTAACCCTAACCCTAACCCCACTACTAACCCTAACCCTAACCCTAACCCCACTAACCCCACTAACCCTAACCCTAACCCTAACCCCACTAACCCTAACCCTAACCCCACTAACCCTAACCCCCACTAACCCTAACCCCACTAACCCTAACCCTAACCCCCATTAACCCTAACCCCCATTAACCCTAACCCTAACCCCCATTAACCCTAACTCCCACTAACCCTAACCCTAACCCCCACTAATCCTGACGTTAACCCCTGCAGACACTTACTTTTCGTTTTTTTGCTCATATCTTAAGACAGACTGCTCCGATGCCAACGTTCTTGGTGTCGTTGGAAAGGTCTTTAGGAGCTCTTCACGCTGCTGTCATGAACTTGTCAGTTTAGAGAGCAAAAAGTAGAATAACAAGCGATTTTCTTAATATGCTTCCAAACGGCAGAAGATCATTATTTCCTTATGGATTTTCAAGTTCTTGGGCTTGTCAGAAAGGTCTTGACAACGCCTATCCATAGCCATAACGGTCAGAACGATTTACGACTTTTCTCGAGGCTTTCTAGAGCAAATATTGCCTAGGTGTACCCACGCTGCTGAGACATACATCTTTCAACCCTCGCAACTTCTTTCGTCTTTAACCTTTAATAACCATCTTCGGGTTGTTGACAGAACTTGCCAAGACCTTTGCAATGACACCAAGAGTTTGAAAATCGCATGAAAACGAAGAGAGATGCGAACCTTTCAATTTGGCGTCAATTTGCCACCCCTTCTGAGCAGTTTTTGGTCATCTCAGAAAGAAGGATTGAGGTAAGGATTTCTAGACCTACTTGACCTTTCATGGGAAGAGGAGTTCCCTTTCCTCCCAAATTTTCGACTTCCGCCGACGTCGCCTTCCGGTCCAACTGGAATTATAGCACATTTTCTTCAAATACCCATAGGTTGCACGCCCTTGGAGCACTGAGGCTGAGCTTTGGTATGTGGATTCCTTGAAGTCTTCTTAATCTTTAATGTACTGACTTTAGGGCCTCTATCTCTCACCCTTTTCCAGATATAAGCCCAAAGAGAACTTAGCGCGGAACGCAAGTTTACCTCGTCTCCGAGCATAACCAGTTTCCTGGGCACTTGAAAAGTACTCACTGAGACCTCCTCAGCAACGTTCAGCTTGTCTGGAGCTGACCACAAAGAACCGTCCAACCCCTGTCTCACATTTTCTAAGACTTTTGTACATTTTCCGCATGTTCAGTCTATAATATCTTTTGAGGGAGAAAGTATTTCTACTAACTCTTTGCAGCTTCTAGGAGTCCCTATCGGGGTGTATCACTGACATAAGTGCGGTGTGTCGATTGCATGCCATTCTCCAGATATGGGAGGTTGAAAATGGTCAAAATTTCTCAATTTGTCCATTTCTAAGCACAATCTTTGGTGTAAATAAGAAGCCACTTTTTCTCCCTTTTCCTGGCACCTGGGTTTTACGCTTCTGACTTAGTCGTGTTGTCCGTTTTCTTAGCTTTCCAACGACACCAAACTCGTCTTAATCCGACGATAAATAAGAAAGTTATGAGCTTCGGAAAATTCCACTATTTCCTTTACTATTACTTCTATCCATGACTTTCACTTTCACTTTCATTTGACCTAGATAGTTCATGACCTAGATAGTTCATCTTCGTTTTGTACCTATACCCTAACCCTAACCCTAACCCTAACCCTAACCCTAACCTTTTGTAAAGTTCTCACATACCATGCATTGTTGCAATTAAATTAGAACATTTCAATCTCAAGATATTTCAAGTTGAAAACGGTCAACAAATCTCATTCTGTTACTTTTTAAGTACAATCTTTGGTTTTAATTAAAACCCATGTTTTCACCCTTTCTGGCTACCTGCACTTTAAAACTCTCTCATAGTCTTATTGTCCGTTTTCTTACCTTTCCAACGACACCCAAACTCGTCTAAATCCGATAATAAATAAGAGAGTTATGAGCTTCGGAAAATTCCACTATTTCCTTTACTATGACTTCTATCCATGACTTTCACTTTCACTTTCTTTGACCTAATTCCGGCATGACCTAATTCCGGCAACTTCGTTTTTTGCCTATACCCTAACCCTAACCCTAACCCTAACCCTAACCCCACTACTAACCCTAACCCTAACCCTAACCCCACTAACCCCACTAACCCTAACCCTAACCCTAACCCCACTAACCCTAACCCTAACCCCACTAACCCTAACCCCCACTAACCCTAACCCCACTAACCCTAACCCTAACCCCCATTAACCCTAACCCCCATTAACCCTAACCCTAACCCCCATTAACCCTAACTCCCACTAACCCTAACCCTAACCCCCACTAATCCTGACGTTAACCCCTGCAGACACTTACTTTTCGTTTTTTTGCTCATATCTTAAGACAGACTGCTCCGATGCCAACGTTCTTGGTGTCGTTGGAAAGGTCTTTAGGAGCTCTTCACGCTGCTGTCATGAACTTGTCAGTTTAGAGAGCAAAAAGTAGAATAACAAGCGATTTTCTTAATATGCTTCCAAACGGCAGAAGATCATTATTTCCTTATGGATTTTCAAGTTCTTGGGCTTGTCAGAAAGGTCTTGACAACGCCTATCCATAGCCATAACGGTCAGAACGATTTACGACTTTTCTCGAGGCTTTCTAGAGCAAATATTGCCTAGGTGTACCCACGCTGCTGAGACATACATCTTTCAACCCTCGCAACTTCTTTCGTCTTTAACCTTTAATAACCATCTTCGGGTTGTTGACAGAACTTGCCAAGACCTTTGCAATGACACCAAGAGTTTGAAAATCGCATGAAAACGAAGAGAGATGCGAACCTTTCAATTTGGCGTCAATTTGCCACCCCTTCTGAGCAGTTTTTGGTCATCTCAGAAAGAAGGATTGAGGTAAGGATTTCTAGACCTACTTGACCTTTCATGGGAAGAGGAGTTCCCTTTCCTCCCAAATTTTCGACTTCCGCCGACGTCGCCTTCCGGTCCAACTGGAATTATAGCACATTTTCTTCAAATACCCATAGGTTGCACGCCCTTGGAGCACTGAGGCTGAGCTTTGGTATGTGGATTCCTTGAAGTCTTCTTAATCTTTAATGTACTGACTTTAGGGCCTCTATCTCTCACCCTTTTCCAGATATAAGCCCAAAGAGAACTTAGCGCGGAACGCAAGTTTACCTCGTCTCCGAGCATAACCAGTTTCCTGGGCACTTGAAAAGTACTCACTGAGACCTCCTCAGCAACGTTCAGCTTGTCTGGAGCTGACCACAAAGAACCGTCCAACCCCTGTCTCACATTTTCTAAGACTTTTGTACATTTTCCGCATGTTCAGTCTATAATATCTTTTGAGGGAGAAAGTATTTCTACTAACTCTTTGCAGCTTCTAGGAGTCCCTATCGGGGTGTATCACTGACATAAGTGCGGTGTGTCGATTGCATGCCATTCTCCAGATATGGGAGGTTGAAAATGGTCAAAATTTCTCAATTTGTCCATTTCTAAGCACAATCTTTGGTGTAAATAAGAAGCCACTTTTTCTCCCTTTTCCTGGCACCTGGGTTTTACGCTTCTGACTTAGTCGTGTTGTCCGTTTTCTTAGCTTTCCAACGACACCAAACTCGTCTTAATCCGACGATAAATAAGAAAGTTATGAGCTTCGGAAAATTCCACTATTTCCTTTACTATTACTTCTATCCATGACTTTCACTTTCACTTTCATTTGACCTAGATAGTTCATGACCTAGATAGTTCATCTTCGTTTTGTACCTATACCCTAACCCTAACCCTAACCCTAACCCTAACCTTTTGTAAAGTTCTCACATACCATGCATTGTTGCAATTAAATTAGAACATTTCAATCTCAAGATATTTCAAGTTGAAAACGGTCAACAAATCTCATTCTGTTACTTTTTAAGTACAATCTTTGGTTTTAATTAAAACCCATGTTTTCACCCTTTCTGGCTACCTGAACTTTAAAACTCTCTCATAGTCTTATTGTCCGTTTTCTTACCTTTCCAACGACACCCAAACTCGTCTAAATCCGATAATAAATAAGAGAGTTATGAGCTTCGGAAAATTCCACTATTTCCTTTACTATGACTTCTATCCATGACTTTCACTTTCACTTTCTTTGACCTAATTCCGGCATGACCTAATTCCGGCAACTTCGTTTTTTGCCTATACCCTAACCCTAACCCTAACCCTAACCCTAACCCTAACCCTAACCCTAACCCTAACCCTAACCTACAAGTATGCACGTGACAATAAAAATAGAACTGACGTAAAGGTTCTAGAACTCTCTATGGTAAAATATCTCTCAGTAAAACTGGACCTACAATTATCAAGTGATTTTTTTTGGCATTGACAAGATGCAACTGAGTTACAATAAAAGCCCCATTAGCCTACCCCTAACAAAGAGTAAAAGCTGCATCAATATGCTAATAAACATTCTTTAGAGTAAGAGTTGTACCAAACTGCATGATAGAAAAGAGGGGTTAGGGAGCGGCAGAGAATTATTCTTGTTATACGAAATGAAATTATTATTTTTTTTATTGTAACACTTCCTTCCTTGTGATTTCAATAATCTCTCTATATATCCAAACAAATGATTTCGAAGCAAGCTTTGGACAAAAGGGTATAAAATCTTAATATATTCTAATATTTGACTCGAAAAGATCTGTAATTAATCAGCGACTTTCATCTTAAAAAAAAATAAAAAGAGCTATAAAATGAACGATCCCATCGGGAATCGAACCAGGCACCCCTTAATCTGAAGTCCGCTGTTCTACCTACTGAGCCAAAGTGTATGATGGAAATGACGAAATAAACTTTAATAGTTTCGCTACACAAAGTATTTAAATTAAAAAAACAATAACCACGCCTACTGGAATCACGTGACAGAAAGTGACATTGACGAGATGGCTCCGGAGCAATCTTCGTAAAACCCCCTATACCCTAACCCTAACCCTAACCCTAACCCTAACCCTAACCCTAACCCTAACCCTAACCCATTTAAGGGGTAAATATATTAAGGTTAGGATTGAGGTTAAGATTAAGGTTAAGGTTTGGGTTAGGGTTAATTTGATATAATGGTTTATGTAAAGATTTAAGTTTGGTACTAAGATCACATACAAAGTATGACTTGAGATTTAAAAGAAAACAAATTTACCACGGACTATATATATTTTGTGAATTAATTTTCAGTTTAATACAGTTGACGTAAAGAAGTTTTCAAGAGAATTGTCTATTCCAATAAATTCCCCTCATGGACAAAGTCAATATTTCATGACTCATATTATCGGGTCAAGAGAAGATATTTATTTATTTGCATGTTTCATTACGCAATTTTTACACTTCGGATCAGGGTCTTCACTGTGACCCTTTCAATAGGGTATTACTTATATCTTCAACTTAAGTCATTTTCTCTTATTTATATCTCTAATTTTGATGATCGTTAAAACTACTTTATTCTTATTAAATCGGTCATTTTTCAACCACATATTGAAGTTTGTTCTCATTCTAAGAAAATATTTTAATCTCCAGCATTAAAAAAAGATTCCTTTTCCTCTTTTCCACTTACCGGGTTCTTCGACTTTCTTTGACATCTTCCTACTGTCTCGTTTAGTAAAATGGCGGCTCAAACCTACAAGTATGCACGTGACAATAAAAATAGAACTGACGTAAAGGTTCTAGAACTCTCTATGGTAAAATATCTCTCAGTAAAACTGGACCTACAATTATCAAGTGATTTTTTTTGGCATTGACAAGATGCAACTGAGTTACAATAAAAGCCCCATTAGCCTACCCCTAACAAAGAGTAAAAGCTGCATCAATATGCTAATAAACATTCTTTAGAGTAAGAGTTGTACCAAACTGCATGATAGAAAAGAGGGGTTAGGGAGCGGCAGAGAATTATTCTTGTTATACGAAATGAAATTATTATTTTTTTTATTGTAACACTTCCTTCCTTGTGATTTCAATAATCTCTCTATATATCCAAACAAATGATTTCGAAGCAAGCTTTGGACAAAAGGGTATAAAATCTTAATATATTCTAATATTTGACTCGAAAAGATCTGTAATTAATCAGCGACTTTCATCTTAAAAAAAAATAAAAAGAGCTATAAAATGAACGATCCCATCGGGAATCGAACCAGGCACCCCTTAATCTGAAGTCCGCTGTTCTACCTACTGAGCCAAAGTGTATGATGGAAATGACGAAATAAACTTTAATAGTTTCGCTACACAAAGTATTTAAATTAAAAAAACAATAACCACGCCTACTGGAATCACGTGACAGAAAGTGACATTGACGAGATGGCTCCGGAGCAATCTTCGTAAAACCCCCTATACCCTAACCCTAACCCTAACCCTAACCCTAACCCTAACCCTAACCCTAACCCTAACCCTAACCCATTTAAGGGGTAAATATATTAAGGTTAGGATTGAGGTTAAGATTAAGGTTAAGGTTTGGGTTAGGGTTAATTTGATATAATGGTTTATGTAAAGATTTAAGTTTGGTACTAAGATCACATACAAAGTATGACTTGAGATTTAAAAGAAAACAAATTTACCACGGACTATATATATTTTGTGAATTAATTTTCAGTTTAATACAGTTGACGTAAAGAAGTTTTCAAGAGAATTGTCTATTCCAATAAATTCCCCTCATGGACAAAGTCAATATTTCATGACTCATATTATCGGGTCAAGAGAAGATATTTATTTATTTGCATGTTTCATTACGCAATTTTTACACTTCGGATCAGGGTCTTCACTGTGACCCTTTCAATAGGGTATTACTTATATCTTCAACTTAAGTCATTTTCTCTTATTTATATCTCTAATTTTGATGATCGTTAAAACTACTTTATTCTTATTAAATCGGTCATTTTTCAACCACATATTGAAGTTTGTTCTCATTCTAAGAAAATATTTTAATCTCCAGCATTAAAAAAAGATTCCTTTTCCTCTATTCCACTTACCGGGTTCTTCGACTTTCTTTGACATCTTCCTACTGTCTCGTTTAGTAAAATGGCGGCTCAAACCTACAAGTATGCACGTGACAATAAAAATAGAACTGACGTAAAGGTTCTAGAACTCTCTATGGTAAAATATCTCTCAGTAAAACTGGACCTACAATTATCAAGTGATTTTTTTTGGCATTGACAAGATGCAACTGAGTTACAATAAAAGCCCCATTAGCCTACCCCTAACAAAGAGTAAAAGCTGCATCAATATGCTAATAAACATTCTTTAGAGTAAGAGTTGTACCAAACTGCATGATAGAAAAGAGGGGTTAGGGAGCGGCAGAGAATTATTCTTGTTATACGAAATGAAATTATTATTTTTTTTATTGTAACACTTCCTTCCTTGTGATTTCAATAATCTCTCTATATATCCAAACAAATGATTTCGAAGCAAGCTTTGGACAAAAGGGTATAAAATCTTAATATATTCTAATATTTGACTCGAAAAGATCTGTAATTAATCAGCGACTTTCATCTTAAAAAAAAATAAAAAGAGCTATAAAATGAACGATCCCATCGGGAATCGAACCAGGCACCCCTTAATCTGAAGTCCGCTGTTCTACCTACTGAGCCAAAGTGTATGATGGAAATGACGAAATAAACTTTAATAGTTTCGCTACACAAAGTATTTAAATTAAAAAAACAATAACCACGCCTACTGGAATCACGTGACAGAAAGTGACATTGACGAGATGGCTCCGGAGCAATCTTCGTAAAACCCCCTATACCCTAACCCTAACCCTAACCCTAACCCTAACCCTAACCCTAACCCTAACCCTAACCCTAACCCATTTAAGGGGTAAATATATTAAGGTTAGGATTGAGGTTAAGATTAAGGTTAAGGTTTGGGTTAGGGTTAATTTGATATAATGGTTTATGTAAAGATTTAAGTTTGGTACTAAGATCACATACAAAGTATGACTTGAGATTTAAAAGAAAACAAATTTACCACGGACTATATATATTTTGTGAATTAATTTTCAGTTTAATACAGTTGACGTAAAGAAGTTTTCAAGAGAATTGTCTATTCCAATAAATTCCCCTCATGGACAAAGTCAATATTTCATGACTCATATTATCGGGTCAAGAGAAGATATTTATTTATTTGCATGTTTCATTACGCAATTTTTACACTTCGGATCAGGGTCTTCACTGTGACCCTTTCAATAGGGTATTACTTATATCTTCAACTTAAGTCATTTTCTCTTATTTATATCTCTAATTTTGATGATCGTTAAAACTACTTTATTCTTATTAAATCGGTCATTTTTCAACCACATATTGAAGT
Source organism: Saccostrea echinata (assembly GCF_033153115.1). Classification (NCBI taxonomy): domain Eukaryota; kingdom Metazoa; phylum Mollusca; class Bivalvia; order Ostreida; family Ostreidae; genus Saccostrea; species Saccostrea echinata. The sequence goes on along the minus strand of NW_026889782.1, from coordinate 38,704,405 downwards.
TTGTTCTCATTCTAAGAAAATATTTTAATCTCCAGCATTAAAAAAAGATTCCTTTTCCTCTATTCCACTTACCGGGTTCTTCGACTTTCTTTGACATCTTCCTACTGTCTCGTTTAGTAAAATGGCGGCTCAAACCTACAAGTATGCACGTGACAATAAAAATAGAACTGACGTAAAGGTTCTAGAACTCTCTATGGTAAAATATCTCTCAGTAAAACTGGACCTACAATTATCAAGTGATTTTTTTTGGCATTGACAAGATGCAACTGAGTTACAATAAAAGCCCCATTAGCCTACCCCTAACAAAGAGTAAAAGCTGCATCAATATGCTAATAAACATTCTTTAGAGTAAGAGTTGTACCAAACTGCATGATAGAAAAGAGGGGTTAGGGAGCGGCAGAGAATTATTCTTGTTATACGAAATGAAATTATTATTTTTTTTATTGTAACACTTCCTTCCTTGTGATTTCAATAATCTCTCTATATATCCAAACAAATGATTTCGAAGCAAGCTTTGGACAAAAGGGTATAAAATCTTAATATATTCTAATATTTGACTCGAAAAGATCTGTAATTAATCAGCGACTTTCATCTTAAAAAAAAAATAAAAAGAGCTATAAAATGAACGATCCCATCGGGAATCGAACCAGGCACCCCTTAATCTGAAGTCCGCTGTTCTACCTACTGAGCCAAAGTGTATGATGGAAATGACGAAATAAACTTTAATAGTTTCGCTACACAAAGTATTTAAATTAAAAAAACAATACCCACGCCTACTGGAATCACGTGACAGAAAGTGACATTGACGAGATGGCTCCGGAGCAATCTTCGTAAAACCCCCTATACCCTAACCCTAACCCTAACCCTAACCCTAACCCTAACCCTAACCCTAACCCTAACCCTAACCCATTTAAGGGGTAAATATATTAAGGTTAGGATTGAGGTTAAGATTAAGGTTAAGGTTTGGGTTAGGGTTAATTTGATATAATGGTTTATGTAAAGATTTAAGTTTGGTACTAAGATCACATACAAAGTATGACTTGAGATTTAAAAGAAAACAAATTTACCACGGACTATATATATTTTGTGAATTAATTTTCAGTTTAATACAGTTGACGTAAAGAAGTTTTCAAGAGAATTGTCTATTCCAATAAATTCCCCTCATGGACAAAGTCAATATTTCATGACTCATATTATCGGGTCAAGAGAAGATATTTATTTATTTGCATGTTTCATTACGCAATTTTTACACTTCGGATCAGGGTCTTCACTGTGACCCTTTCAATAGGGTATTACTTATATCTTCAACTTAAGTCATTTTCTCTTATTTATATCTCTAATTTTGATGATCGTTAAAACTACTTTATTCTTATTAAATCGGTCATTTTTCAACCACATATTGAAGTTTGTTCTCATTCTAAGAAAATATTTTAATCTCCAGCATTAAAAAAAGATTCCTTTTCCTCTATTCCACTTACCGGGTTCTTCGACTTTCTTTGACATCTTCCTACTGTCTCGTTTAGTAAAATGGCGGCTCAAACCTACAAGTATGCACGTGACAATAAAAATAGAACTGACGTAAAGGTTCTAGAACTCTCTATGGTAAAATATCTCTCAGTAAAACTGGACCTACAATTATCAAGTGATTTTTTTTGGCATTGACAAGATGCAACTGAGTTACAATAAAAGCCCCATTAGCCTACCCCTAACAAAGAGTAAAAGCTGCATCAATATGCTAATAAACATTCTTTAGAGTAAGAGTTGTACCAAACTGCATGATAGAAAAGAGGGGTTAGGGAGCGGCAGAGAATTATTCTTGTTATACGAAATGAAATTATTATTTTTTTTATTGTAACACTTCCTTCCTTGTGATTTCAATAATCTCTCTATATATCCAAACAAATGATTTCGAAGCAAGCTTTGGACAAAAGGGTATAAAATCTTAATATATTCTAATATTTGACTCGAAAAGATCTGTAATTAATCAGCGACTTTCATCTTAAAAAAAAATAAAAAGAGCTATAAAATGAACGATCCCATCGGGAATCGAACCAGGCACCCCTTAATCTGAAGTCCGCTGTTCTACCTACTGAGCCAAAGTGTATGATGGAAATGACGAAATAAACTTTAATAGTTTCGCTACACAAAGTATTTAAATTAAAAAAACAATACCCACGCCTACTGGAATCACGTGACAGAAAGTGACATTGACGAGATGGCTCCGGAGCAATCTTCGTAAAACCCCCTATACCCTAACCCTAACCCTAACCCTAACCCTAACCCTAACCCTAACCCTAACCCTAACCCTAACCCTAACCCATTTAAGGGGTAAATATATTAAGGTTAGGATTGAGGTTAAGATTAAGGTTAAGGTTTGGGTTAGGGTTAATTTGATATAATGGTTTATGTAAAGATTTAAGTTTGGTACTAAGATCACATACAAAGTATGACTTGAGATTTAAAAGAAAACAAATTTACCACGGACTATATATATTTTGTGAATTAATTTTCAGTTTAATACAGTTGACGTAAAGAAGTTTTCAAGAGAATTGTCTATTCCAATAAATTCCCCTCATGGACAAAGTCAATATTTCATGACTCATATTATCGGGTCAAGAGAAGATATTTATTTATTTGCATGTTTCATTACGCAATTTTTACACTTCGGATCAGGGTCTTCACTGTGACCCTTTCAATAGGGTATTACTTATATCTTCAACTTAAGTCATTTTCTCTTATTTATATCTCTAATTTTGATGATCGTTAAAACTACTTTATTCTTATTAAATCGGTCATTTTTCAACCACATATTGAAGTTTGTTCTCATTCTAAGAAAATATTTTAATCTCCAGCATTAAAAAAAGATTCCTTTTCCTCTATTCCACTTACCGGGTTCTTCGACTTTCTTTGACATCTTCCTACTGTCTCGTTTAGTAAAATGGCGGCTCAAACCTACAAGTATGCACGTGACAATAAAAATAGAACTGACGTAAAGGTTCTAGAACTCTCTATGGTAAAATATCTCTCAGTAAAACTGGACCTACAATTATCAAGTGATTTTTTTTGGCATTGACAAGATGCAACTGAGTTACAATAAAAGCCCCATTAGCCTACCCCTAACAAAGAGTAAAAGCTGCATCAATATGCTAATAAACATTCTTTAGAGTAAGAGTTGTACCAAACTGCATGATAGAAAAGAGGGGTTAGGGAGCGGCAGAGAATTATTCTTGTTATACGAAATGAAATTATTATTTTTTTTATTGTAACACTTCCTTCCTTGTGATTTCAATAATCTCTCTATATATCCAAACAAATGATTTCGAAGCAAGCTTTGGACAAAAGGGTATAAAATCTTAATATATTCTAATATTTGACTCGAAAAGATCTGTAATTAATCAGCGACTTTCATCTTAAAAAAAAATAAAAAGAGCTATAAAATGAACGATCCCATCGGGAATCGAACCAGGCACCCCTTAATCTGAAGTCCGCTGTTCTACCTACTGAGCCAAAGTGTATGATGGAAATGACGAAATAAACTTTAATAGTTTCGCTACACAAAGTATTTAAATTAAAAAAACAATAACCACGCCTACTGGAATCACGTGACAGAAAGTGACATTGACGAGATGGCTCCGGAGCAATCTTCGTAAAACCCCCTATACCCTAACCCTAACCCTAACCCTAACCCTAACCCTAACCCTAACCCTAACCCTAACCCTAACCCATTTAAGGGGTAAATATATTAAGGTTAGGATTGAGGTTAAGATTAAGGTTAAGGTTTGGGTTAGGGTTAATTTGATATAATGGTTTATGTAAAGATTTAAGTTTGGTACTAAGATCACATACAAAGTATGACTTGAGATTTAAAAGAAAACAAATTTACCACGGACTATATATATTTTGTGAATTAATTTTCAGTTTAATACAGTTGACGTAAAGAAGTTTTCAAGAGAATTGTCTATTCCAATAAATTCCCCTCATGGACAAAGTCAATATTTCATGACTCATATTATCGGGTCAAGAGAAGATATTTATTTATTTGCATGTTTCATTACGCAATTTTTACACTTCGGATCAGGGTCTTCACTGTGACCCTTTCAATAGGGTATTACTTATATCTTCAACTTAAGTCATTTTCTCTTATTTATATCTCTAATTTTGATGATCGTTAAAACTACTTTATTCTTATTAAATCGGTCATTTTTCAACCACATATTGAAGTTTGTTCTCATTCTAAGAAAATATTTTAATCTCCAGCATTAAAAAAAGATTCCTTTTCCTCTATTCCACTTACCGGGTTCTTCGACTTTCTTTGACATCTTCCTACTGTCTCGTTTAGTAAAATGGCGGCTCAAACCTACAAGTATGCACGTGACAATAAAAATAGAACTGACGTAAAGGTTCTAGAACTCTCTATGGTAAAATATCTCTCAGTAAAACTGGACCTACAATTATCAAGTGATTTTTTTTGGCATTGACAAGATGCAACTGAGTTACAATAAAAGCCCCATTAGCCTACCCCTAACAAAGAGTAAAAGCTGCATCAATATGCTAATAAACATTCTTTAGAGTAAGAGTTGTACCAAACTGCATGATAGAAAAGAGGGGTTAGGGAGCGGCAGAGAATTATTCTTGTTATACGAAATGAAATTATTATTTTTTTTATTGTAACACTTCCTTCCTTGTGATTTCAATAATCTCTCTATATATCCAAACAAATGATTTCGAAGCAAGCTTTGGACAAAAGGGTATAAAATCTTAATATATTCTAATATTTGACTCGAAAAGATCTGTAATTAATCAGCGACTTTCATCTTAAAAAAAAATAAAAAGAGCTATAAAATGAACGATCCCATCGGGAATCGAACCAGGCACCCCTTAATCTGAAGTCCGCTGTTCTACCTACTGAGCCAAAGTGTATGATGGAAATGACGAAATAAACTTTAATAGTTTCGCTACACAAAGTATTTAAATTAAAAAAACAATAACCACGCCTACTGGAATCACGTGACAGAAAGTGACATTGACGAGATGGCTCCGGAGCAATCTTCGTAAAACCCCCTATACCCTAACCCTAACCCTAACCCTAACCCTAACCCTAACCCTAACCCTAACCCTAACCCTAACCCTAACCCTAACCCATTTAAGGGGTAAATATATTAAGGTTAGGATTGAGGTTAAGATTAAGGTTAAGGTTTGGGTTAGGGTTAATTTGATATAATGGTTTATGTAAAGATTTAAGTTTGGTACTAAGATCACATACAAAGTATGACTTGAGATTTAAAAGAAAACAAATTTACCACGGACTATATATATTTTGTGAATTAATTTTCAGTTTAATACAGTTGACGTAAAGAAGTTTTCAAGAGAATTGTCTATTCCAATAAATTCCCCTCATGGACAAAGTCAATATTTCATGACTCATATTATCGGGTCAAGAGAAGATATTTATTTATTTGCATGTTTCATTACGCAATTTTTACACTTCGGATCAGGGTCTTCACTGTGACCCTTTCAATAGGGTATTACTTATATCTTCAACTTAAGTCATTTTCTCTTATTTATATCTCTAATTTTGATGATCGTTAAAACTACTTTATTCTTATTAAATCGGTCATTTTTCAACCACATATTGAAGTTTGTTCTCATTCTAAGAAAATATTTTAATCTCCAGCATTAAAAAAAGATTCCTTTTCCTCTATTCCACTTACCGGGTTCTTCGACTTTCTTTGACATCTTCCTACTGTCTCGTTTAGTAAAATGGCGGCTCAAACCTACAAGTATGCACGTGACAATAAAAATAGAACTGACGTAAAGGTTCTAGAACTCTCTATGGTAAAATATCTCTCAGTAAAACTGGACCTACAATTATCAAGTGATTTTTTTTGGCATTGACAAGATGCAACTGAGTTACAATAAAAGCCCCATTAGCCTACCCCTAACAAAGAGTAAAAGCTGCATCAATATGCTAATAAACATTCTTTAGAGTAAGAGTTGTACCAAACTGCATGATAGAAAAGAGGGGTTAGGGAGCGGCAGAGAATTATTCTTGTTATACGAAATGAAATTATTATTTTTTTTATTGTAACACTTCCTTCCTTGTGATTTCAATAATCTCTCTATATATCCAAACAAATGATTTCGAAGCAAGCTTTGGACAAAAGGGTATAAAATCTTAATATATTCTAATATTTGACTCGAAAAGATCTGTAATTAATCAGCGACTTTCATCTTAAAAAAAAATAAAAAGAGCTATAAAATGAACGATCCCATCGGGAATCGAACCAGGCACCCCTTAATCTGAAGTCCGCTGTTCTACCTACTGAGCCAAAGTGTATGATGGAAATGACGAAATAAACTTTAATAGTTTCGCTACACAAAGTATTTAAATTAAAAAAACAATAACCACGCCTACTGGAATCACGTGACAGAAAGTGACATTGACGAGATGGCTCCGGAGCAATCTTCGTAAAACCCCCTATACCCTAACCCTAACCCTAACCCTAACCCTAACCCTAACCCTAACCCTAACCCTAACCCTAACCCATTTAAGGGGTAAATATATTAAGGTTAGGATTGAGGTTAAGATTAAGGTTAAGGTTTGGGTTAGGGTTAATTTGATATAATGGTTTATGTAAAGATTTAAGTTTGGTACTAAGATCACATACAAAGTATGACTTGAGATTTAAAAGAAAACAAATTTACCACGGACTATATATATTTTGTGAATTAATTTTCAGTTTAATACAGTTGACGTAAAGAAGTTTTCAAGAGAATTGTCTATTCCAATAAATTCCCCTCATGGACAAAGTCAATATTTCATGACTCATATTATCGGGTCAAGAGAAGATATTTATTTATTTGCATGTTTCATTACGCAATTTTTACACTTCGGATCAGGGTCTTCACTGTGACCCTTTCAATAGGGTATTACTTATATCTTCAACTTAAGTCATTTTCTCTTATTTATATCTCTAATTTTGATGATCGTTAAAACTACTTTATTCTTATTAAATCGGTCATTTTTCAACCACATATTGAAGTTTGTTCTCATTCTAAGAAAATATTTTAATCTCCAGCATTAAAAAAAGATTCCTTTTCCTCTATTCCACTTACCGGGTTCTTCGACTTTCTTTGACATCTTCCTACTGTCTCGTTTAGTAAAATGGCGGCTCAAACCTACAAGTATGCACGTGACAATAAAAATAGAACTGACGTAAAGGTTCTAGAACTCTCTATGGTAAAATATCTCTCAGTAAAACTGGACCTACAATTATCAAGTGATTTTTTTTGGCATTGACAAGATGCAACTGAGTTACAATAAAAGCCCCATTAGCCTACCCCTAACAAAGAGTAAAAGCTGCATCAATATGCTAATAAACATTCTTTAGAGTAAGAGTTGTACCAAACTGCATGATAGAAAAGAGGGGTTAGGGAGCGGCAGAGAATTATTCTTGTTATACGAAATGAAATTATTATTTTTTTTATTGTAACACTTCCTTCCTTGTGATTTCAATAATCTCTCTATATATCCAAACAAATGATTTCGAAGCAAGCTTTGGACAAAAGGGTATAAAATCTTAATATATTCTAATATTTGACTCGAAAAGATCTGTAATTAATCAGCGACTTTCATCTTAAAAAAAAATAAAAAGAGCTATAAAATGAACGATCCCATCGGGAATCGAACCAGGCACCCCTTAATCTGAAGTCCGCTGTTCTACCTACTGAGCCAAAGTGTATGATGGAAATGACGAAATAAACTTTAATAGTTTCGCTACACAAAGTATTTAAATTAAAAAAACAATAACCACGCCTACTGGAATCACGTGACAGAAAGTGACATTGACGAGATGGCTCCGGAGCAATCTTCGTAAAACCCCCTATACCCTAACCCTAACCCTAACCCTAACCCTAACCCTAACCCTAACCCTAACCCTAACCCATTTAAGGGGTAAATATATTAAGGTTAGGATTGAGGTTAAGATTAAGGTTAAGGTTTGGGTTAGGGTTAATTTGATATAATGGTTTATGTAAAGATTTAAGTTTGGTACTAAGATCACATACAAAGTATGACTTGAGATTTAAAAGAAAACAAATTTACCACGGACTATATATATTTTGTGAATTAATTTTCAGTTTAATACAGTTGACGTAAAGAAGTTTTCAAGAGAATTGTCTATTCCAATAAATTCCCCTCATGGACAAAGTCAATATTTCATGACTCATATTATCGGGTCAAGAGAAGATATTTATTTATTTGCATGTTTCATTACGCAATTTTTACACTTCGGATCAGGGTCTTCACTGTGACCCTTTCAATAGGGTATTACTTATATCTTCAACTTAAGTCATTTTCTCTTATTTATATCTCTAATTTTGATGATCGTTAAAACTACTTTATTCTTATTAAATCGGTCATTTTTCAACCACATATTGAAGTTTGTTCTCATTCTAAGAAAATATTTTAATCTCCAGCATTAAAAAAAGATTCCTTTTCCTCTATTCCACTTACCGGGTTCTTCGACTTTCTTTGACATCTTCCTACTGTCTCGTTTAGTAAAATGGCGGCTCAAACCTACAAGTATGCACGTGACAATAAAAATAGAACTGACGTAAAGGTTCTAGAACTCTCTATGGTAAAATATCTCTCAGTAAAACTGGACCTACAATTATCAAGTGATTTTTTTTGGCATTGACAAGATGCAACTGAGTTACAATAAAAGCCCCATTAGCCTACCCCTAACAAAGAGTAAAAGCTGCATCAATATGCTAATAAACATTCTTTAGAGTAAGAGTTGTACCAAACTGCATGATAGAAAAGAGGGGTTAGGGAGCGGCAGAGAATTATTCTTGTTATACGAAATGAAATTATTATTTTTTTTATTGTAACACTTCCTTCCTTGTGATTTCAATAATCTCTCTATATATCCAAACAAATGATTTCGAAGCAAGCTTTGGACAAAAGGGTATAAAATCTTAATATATTCTAATATTTGACTCGAAAAGATCTGTAATTAATCAGCGACTTTCATCTTAAAAAAAAATAAAAAGAGCTATAAAATGAACGATCCCATCGGGAATCGAACCAGGCACCCCTTAATCTGAAGTCCGCTGTTCTACCTACTGAGCCAAAGTGTATGATGGAAATGACGAAATAAACTTTAATAGTTTCGCTACACAAAGTATTTAAATTAAAAAAACAATAACCACGCCTACTGGAATCACGTGACAGAAAGTGACATTGACGAGATGGCTCCGGAGCAATCTTCGTAAAACCCCCTATACCCTAACCCTAACCCTAACCCTAACCCTAACCCTAACCCTAACCCTAACCCTAACCCTAACCCATTTAAGGGGTAAATATATTAAGGTTAGGATTGAGGTTAAGATTAAGGTTAAGGTTTGGGTTAGGGTTAATTTGATATAATGGTTTATGTAAAGATTTAAGTTTGGTACTAAGATCACATACAAAGTATGACTTGAGATTTAAAAGAAAACAAATTTACCACGGACTATATATATTTTGTGAATTAATTTTCAGTTTAATACAGTTGACGTAAAGAAGTTTTCAAGAGAATTGTCTATTCCAATAAATTCCCCTCATGGACAAAGTCAATATTTCATGACTCATATTATCGGGTCAAGAGAAGATATTTATTTATTTGCATGTTTCATTACGCAATTTTTACACTTCGGATCAGGGTCTTCACTGTGACCCTTTCAATAGGGTATTACTTATATCTTCAACTTAAGTCATTTTCTCTTATTTATATCTCTAATTTTGATGATCGTTAAAACTACTTTATTCTTATTAAATCGGTCATTTTTCAACCACATATTGAAGTTTGTTCTCATTCTAAGAAAATATTTTAATCTCCAGCATTAAAAAAAGATTCCTTTTCCTCTATTCCACTTACCGGGTTCTTCGACTTTCTTTGACATCTTCCTACTGTCTCGTTTAGTAAAATGGCGGCTCAAACCTACAAGTATGCACGTGACAATAAAAATAGAACTGACGTAAAGGTTCTAGAACTCTCTATGGTAAAATATCTCTCAGTAAAACTGGACCTACAATTATCAAGTGATTTTTTTTGGCATTGACAAGATGCAACTGAGTTACAATAAAAGCCCCATTAGCCTACCCCTAACAAAGAGTAAAAGCTGCATCAATATGCTAATAAACATTCTTTAGAGTAAGAGTTGTACCAAACTGCATGATAGAAAAGAGGGGTTAGGGAGCGGCAGAGAATTATTCTTGTTATACGAAATGAAATTATTATTTTTTTTATTGTAACACTTCCTTCCTTGTGATTTCAATAATCTCTCTATATATCCAAACAAATGATTTCGAAGCAAGCTTTGGACAAAAGGGTATAAAATCTTAATATATTCTAATATTTGACTCGAAAAGATCTGTAATTAATCAGCGACTTTCATCTTAAAAAAAAATAAAAAGAGCTATAAAATGAACGATCCCATCGGGAATCGAACCAGGCACCCCTTAATCTGAAGTCCGCTGTTCTACCTACTGAGCCAAAGTGTATGATGGAAATGACGAAATAAACTTTAATAGTTTCGCTACACAAAGTATTTAAATTAAAAAAACAATACCCACGCCTACTGGAATCACGTGACAGAAAGTGACATTGACGAGATGGCTCCGGAGCAATCTTCGTAAAACCCCCTATACCCTAACCCTAACCCTAACCCTAACCCTAACCCTAACCCTAACCCTAACCCTAACCCTAACCCTAACCCATTTAAGGGGTAAATATATTAAGGTTAGGATTGAGGTTAAGATTAAGGTTAAGGTTTGGGTTAGGGTTAATTTGATATAATGGTTTATGTAAAGATTTAAGTTTGGTACTAAGATCACATACAAAGTATGACTTGAGATTTAAAAGAAAACAAATTTACCACGGACTATATATATTTTGTGAATTAATTTTCAGTTTAATACAGTTGACGTAAAGAAGTTTTCAAGAGAATTGTCTATTCCAATAAATTCCCCTCATGGACAAAGTCAATATTTCATGACTCATATTATCGGGTCAAGAGAAGATATTTATTTATTTGCATGTTTCATTACGCAATTTTTACACTTCGGATCAGGGTCTTCACTGTGACCCTTTCAATAGGGTATTACTTATATCTTCAACTTAAGTCATTTTCTCTTATTTATATCTCTAATTTTGATGATCGTTAAAACTACTTTATTCTTATTAAATCGGTCATTTTTCAACCACATATTGAAGTTTGTTCTCATTCTAAGAAAATATTTTAATCTCCAGCATTAAAAAAAGATTCCTTTTCCTCTATTCCACTTACCGGGTTCTTCGACTTTCTTTGACATCTTCCTACTGTCTCGTTTAGTAAAATGGCGGCTCAAACCTACAAGTATGCACGTGACAATAAAAATAGAACTGACGTAAAGGTTCTAGAACTCTCTATGGTAAAATATCTCTCAGTAAAACTGGACCTACAATTATCAAGTGATTTTTTTTGGCATTGACAAGATGCAACTGAGTTACAATAAAAGCCCCATTAGCCTACCCCTAACAAAGAGTAAAAGCTGCATCAATATGCTAATAAACATTCTTTAGAGTAAGAGTTGTACCAAACTGCATGATAGAAAAGAGGGGTTAGGGAGCGGCAGAGAATTATTCTTGTTATACGAAATGAAATTATTATTTTTTTTATTGTAACACTTCCTTCCTTGTGATTTCAATAATCTCTCTATATATCCAAACAAATGATTTCGAAGCAAGCTTTGGACAAAAGGGTATAAAATCTTAATATATTCTAATATTTGACTCGAAAAGATCTGTAATTAATCAGCGACTTTCATCTTAAAAAAAAATAAAAAGAGCTATAAAATGAACGATCCCATCGGGAATCGAACCAGGCACCCCTTAATCTGAAGTCCGCTGTTCTACCTACTGAGCCAAAGTGTATGATGGAAATGACGAAATAAACTTTAATAGTTTCGCTACACAAAGTATTTAAATTAAAAAAACAATAACCACGCCTACTGGAATCACGTGACAGAAAGTGACATTGACGAGATGGCTCCGGAGCAATCTTCGTAAAACCCCCTATACCCTACCCTAACCCTAACCCTAACCCTAACCCTAACCCTAACCCTAACCCTAACCCTAACCCTAACCCTAACCCTAACCCATTTAAGGGGTAAATATATTAAGGTTAGGATTGAGGTTAAGATTAAGGTTAAGGTTTGGGTTAGGGTTAATTTGATATAATGGTTTATGTAAAGATTTAAGTTTGGTACTAAGATCACATACAAAGTATGACTTGAGATTTAAAAGAAAACAAATTTACCACGGACTATATATATTTTGTGAATTAATTTTCAGTTTAATACAGTTGACGTAAAGAAGTTTTCAAGAGAATTGTCTATTCCAATAAATTCCCCTCATGGACAAAGTCAATATTTCATGACTCATATTATCGGGTCAAGAGAAGATATTTATTTATTTGCATGTTTCATTACGCAATTTTTACACTTCGGATCAGGGTCTTCACTGTGACCCTTTCAATAGGGTATTACTTATATCTTCAACTTAAGTCATTTTCTCTTATTTATATCTCTAATTTTGATGATCGTTAAAACTACTTTATTCTTATTAAATCGGTCATTTTTCAACCACATATTGAAGTTTGTTCTCATTCTAAGAAAATATTTTAATCTCCAGCATTAAAAAAAGATTCCTTTTCCTCTATTCCACTTACCGGGTTCTTCGACTTTCTTTGACATCTTCCTACTGTCTCGTTTAGTAAAATGGCGGCTCAAACCTACAAGTATGCACGTGACAATAAAAATAGAACTGACGTAAAGGTTCTAGAACTCTCTATGGTAAAATATCTCTCAGTAAAACTGGACCTACAATTATCAAGTGATTTTTTTTGGCATTGACAAGATGCAACTGAGTTACAATAAAAGCCCCATTAGCCTACCCCTAACAAAGAGTAAAAGCTGCATCAATATGCTAATAAACATTCTTTAGAGTAAGAGTTGTACCAAACTGCATGATAGAAAAGAGGGGTTAGGGAGCGGCAGAGAATTATTCTTGTTATACGAAATGAAATTATTATTTTTTTTATTGTAACACTTCCTTCCTTGTGATTTCAATAATCTCTCTATATATCCAAACAAATGATTTCGAAGCAAGCTTTGGACAAAAGGGTATAAAATCTTAATATATTCTAATATTTGACTCGAAAAGATCTGTAATTAATCAGCGACTTTCATCTTAAAAAAAAATAAAAAGAGCTATAAAATGAACGATCCCATCGGGAATCGAACCAGGCACCCCTTAATCTGAAGTCCGCTGTTCTACCTACTGAGCCAAAGTGTATGATGGAAATGACGAAATAAACTTTAATAGTTTCGCTACACAAAGTATTTAAATTAAAAAAACAATAACCACGCCTACTGGAATCACGTGACAGAAAGTGACATTGACGAGATGGCTCCGGAGCAATCTTCGTAAAACCCCCTATACCCTAACCCTAACCCTAACCCTAACCCTAACCCTAACCCTAACCCTAACCCTAACCCTAACCCTAACCCTAACCCATTTAAGGGGTAAATATATTAAGGTTAGGATTGAGGTTAAGATTAAGGTTAAGGTTTGGGTTAGGGTTAATTTGATATAATGGTTTATGTAAAGATTTAAGTTTGGTACTAAGATCACATACAAAGTATGACTTGAGATTTAAAAGAAAACAAATTTACCACGGACTATATATATTTTGTGAATTAATTTTCAGTTTAATACAGTTGACGTAAAGAAGTTTTCAAGAGAATTGTCTATTCCAATAAATTCCCCTCATGGACAAAGTCAATATTTCATGACTCATATTATCGGGTCAAGAGAAGATATTTATTTATTTGCATGTTTCATTACGCAATTTTTACACTTCGGATCAGGGTCTTCACTGTGACCCTTTCAATAGGGTATTACTTATATCTTCAACTTAAGTCATTTTCTCTTATTTATATCTCTAATTTTGATGATCGTTAAAACTACTTTATTCTTATTAAATCGGTCATTTTTCAACCACATATTGAAGTTTGTTCTCATTCTAAGAAAATATTTTAATCTCCAGCATTAAAAAAAGATTCCTTTTCCTCTATTCCACTTACCGGGTTCTTCGACTTTCTTTGACATCTTCCTACTGTCTCGTTTAGTAAAATGGCGGCTCAAACCTACAAGTATGCACGTGACAATAAAAATAGAACTGACGTAAAGGTTCTAGAACTCTCTATGGTAAAATATCTCTCAGTAAAACTGGACCTACAATTATCAAGTGATTTTTTTTGGCATTGACAAGATGCAACTGAGTTACAATAAAAGCCCCATTAGCCTACCCCTAACAAAGAGTAAAAGCTGCATCAATATGCTAATAAACATTCTTTAGAGTAAGAGTTGTACCAAACTGCATGATAGAAAAGAGGGGTTAGGGAGCGGCAGAGAATTATTCTTGTTATACGAAATGAAATTATTATTTTTTTTATTGTAACACTTCCTTCCTTGTGATTTCAATAATCTCTCTATATATCCAAACAAATGATTTCGAAGCAAGCTTTGGACAAAAGGGTATAAAATCTTAATATATTCTAATATTTGACTCGAAAAGATCTGTAATTAATCAGCGACTTTCATCTTAAAAAAAAATAAAAAGAGCTATAAAATGAACGATCCCATCGGGAATCGAACCAGGCACCCCTTAATCTGAAGTCCGCTGTTCTACCTACTGAGCCAAAGTGTATGATGGAAATGACGAAATAAACTTTAATAGTTTCGCTACACAAAGTATTTAAATTAAAAAAACAATAACCACGCCTACTGGAATCACGTGACAGAAAGTGACATTGACGAGATGGCTCCGGAGCAATCTTCGTAAAACCCCCTATACCCTAACCCTAACCCTAACCCTAACCCTAACCCTAACCCTAACCCTAACCCTAACCCTAACCCTAACCCTAACCCATTTAAGGGGTAAATATATTAAGGTTAGGATTGAGGTTAAGATTAAGGTTAAGGTTTGGGTTAGGGTTAATTTGATATAATGGTTTATGTAAAGATTTAAGTTTGGTACTAAGATCACATACAAAGTATGACTTGAGATTTAAAAGAAAACAAATTTACCACGGACTATATATATTTTGTGAATTAATTTTCAGTTTAATACAGTTGACGTAAAGAAGTTTTCAAGAGAATTGTCTATTCCAATAAATTCCCCTCATGGACAAAGTCAATATTTCATGACTCATATTATCGGGTCAAGAGAAGATATTTATTTATTTGCATGTTTCATTACGCAATTTTTACACTTCGGATCAGGGTCTTCACTGTGACCCTTTCAATAGGGTATTACTTATATCTTCAACTTAAGTCATTTTCTCTTATTTATATCTCTAATTTTGATGATCGTTAAAACTACTTTATTCTTATTAAATCGGTCATTTTTCAACCACATATTGAAGTTTGTTCTCATTCTAAGAAAATATTTTAATCTCCAGCATTAAAAAAAGATTCCTTTTCCTCTATTCCACTTACCGGGTTCTTCGACTTTCTTTGACATCTTCCTACTGTCTCGTTTAGTAAAATGGCGGCTCAAACCTACAAGTATGCACGTGACAATAAAAATAGAACTGACGTAAAGGTTCTAGAACTCTCTATGGTAAAATATCTCTCAGTAAAACTGGACCTACAATTATCAAGTGATTTTTTTTGGCATTGACAAGATGCAACTGAGTTACAATAAAAGCCCCATTAGCCTACCCCTAACAAAGAGTAAAAGCTGCATCAATATGCTAATAAACATTCTTTAGAGTAAGAGTTGTACCAAACTGCATGATAGAAAAGAGGGGTTAGGGAGCGGCAGAGAATTATTCTTGTTATACGAAATGAAATTATTATTTTTTTTATTGTAACACTTCCTTCCTTGTGATTTCAATAATCTCTCTATATATCCAAACAAATGATTTCGAAGCAAGCTTTGGACAAAAGGGTATAAAATCTTAATATATTCTAATATTTGACTCGAAAAGATCTGTAATTAATCAGCGACTTTCATCTTAAAAAAAAATAAAAAGAGCTATAAAATGAACGATCCCATCGGGAATCGAACCAGGCACCCCTTAATCTGAAGTCCGCTGTTCTACCTACTGAGCCAAAGTGTATGATGGAAATGACGAAATAAACTTTAATAGTTTCGCTACACAAAGTATTTAAATTAAAAAAACAATAACCACGCCTACTGGAATCACGTGACAGAAAGTGACATTGACGAGATGGCTCCGGAGCAATCTTCGTAAAACCCCCTATACCCTAACCCTAACCCTAACCCTAACCCTAACCCTAACCCTAACCCTAACCCTAACCCTGACCCTAACCCTAACCCTAACCCTAACCCTAACCCTAACCCTAACCCTAACCCTAACCCTAACCCTAACCCTAACCCATTTAAGGGGTAAATATATTAAGGTTAGGATTGAGGTTAAGATTAAGGTTAAGGTTTGGGTTAGGGTTAATTTGATATAATGGTTTATGTAAAGATTTAAGTTTGGTACTAAGATCACATACAAAGTATGACTTGAGATTTAAAAGAAAACAAATTTACCACGGACTATATATATTTTGTGAATTAATTTTCAGTTTAATACAGTTGACGTAAAGAAGTTTTCAAGAGAATTGTCTATTCCAATAAATTCCCCTCATGGACAAAGTCAATATTTCATGACTCATATTATCGGGTCAAGAGAAGATATTTATTTATTTGCATGTTTCATTACGCAATTTTTACACTTCGGATCAGGGTCTTCACTGTGACCCTTTCAATAGGGTATTACTTATATCTTCAACTTAAGTCATTTTCTCTTATTTATATCTCTAATTTTGATGATCGTTAAAACTACTTTATTCTTATTAAATCGGTCATTTTTCAACCACATATTGAAGTTTGTTCTCATTCTAAGAAAATATTTTAATCTCCAGCATTAAAAAAAGATTCCTTTTCCTCTATTCCACTTACCGGGTTCTTCGACTTTCTTTGACATCTTCCTACTGTCTCGTTTAGTAAAATGGCGGCTCAAACCTACAAGTATGCACGTGACAATAAAAATAGAACTGACGTAAAGGTTCTAGAACTCTCTATGGTAAAATATCTCTCAGTAAAACTGGACCTACAATTATCAAGTGATTTTTTTTGGCATTGACAAGATGCAACTGAGTTACAATAAAAGCCCCATTAGCCTACCCCTAACAAAGAGTAAAAGCTGCATCAATATGCTAATAAACATTCTTTAGAGTAAGAGTTGTACCAAACTGCATGATAGAAAAGAGGGGTTAGGGAGCGGCAGAGAATTATTCTTGTTATACGAAATGAAATTATTATTTTTTTTATTGTAACACTTCCTTCCTTGTGATTTCAATAATCTCTCTATATATCCAAACAAATGATTTCGAAGCAAGCTTTGGACAAAAGGGTATAAAATCTTAATATATTCTAATATTTGACTCGAAAAGATCTGTAATTAATCAGCGACTTTCATCTTAAAAAAAAATAAAAAGAGCTATAAAATGAACGATCCCATCGGGAATCGAACCAGGCACCCCTTAATCTGAAGTCCGCTGTTCTACCTACTGAGCCAAAGTGTATGATGGAAATGACGAAATAAACTTTAATAGTTTCGCTACACAAAGTATTTAAATTAAAAAAACAATAACCACGCCTACTGGAATCACGTGACAGAAAGTGACATTGACGAGATGGCTCCGGAGCAATCTTCGTAAAACCCCCTATACCCTAACCATGGGTGTGAGTAGGTGGTCGCTATTTGGTAACTTCAATTTTTGAGGCTCGGGGGTTTGCTCAGAATTAAGGGGTTTTTTTGGCGTTTGTAGAGGGTTAGGCTTGAAAAATGGCTAAATATGGGCAATCCAGTTCCCAACTTTTGTTTCTGGCTTAAACAGGTCGCAAAATGCCTTAAACTTTGATCCCTTATATCTCCCTTAAAAGAAGGGGGTTTGGAGAGGTTTTTCGTGCTTTAAGGGTTTCTATTCTAACCCCGCTAACCCTCTGAGGAAAATTTCTAACCCTCTGAACTCTAAAAATGGTTAAAATTTGAAAACTAGAAAGTCCCCTAGTTGAGTTACCACTTCTGAGGTAATTTCATTTTTTGGTCAAAGTTGGACCTCAACCTAGGGTTAGCCAAACTACTGGGTATTTCAAAGCGGTTTCGGTTGGAACAGATAGAGGGCAGCCAAAAACCCTAACCCCCATCATCAGGGCACTTTAAAAAAAATTATGGAGACTTGTAGAGAACAAAATATTTTTGGGTTACAGTTTGGGTTAGAATTTGGGTTTTTATGTTTGACCTTTTATTTCAAAGAGAAGATCTGCATTTTTTGCGACTTTCAAGGGTGCAATTAAAAGACCTGGTCTTTTTCTTTAAGAATGTTGTTTGAAATTCAAAAAAAGAGCGACTTAAAGGTCCAATATCCGGTCCCAAAATAAGTTACCAATTGCCTAACAGGTTGCCAATTAACGCTACAAACTTTAAGGGCCAGGGTTAGGCCCTTAACGAAGAGAGTAGGGGCCCTTGATTTTTTTTTTAAGCTTTCCAAAGACGTACCAACTACATATTAATTTCAAAGATTTTTTATTCCAACTTAACATTTTTTTCTAACAACATGAAGTTGGTCATCTTTAGGGATCAGGTTGAGGACCTTCCTCAAATATTTCGATATCCCTCTTAATAGGGCTTCTAGAACCCTTCAAGAACCTTCAATATTCTGAGTTTCGAAGTCCAAAACCAAAAACTAATACCTTACCCTAGGTCAGGAAAATTGGGCACATTTAACATTTTTGCCTTATTCATTTCCCCCAAAAAATTAATAAGCCCCTAAAGGGGATGTTTTCCGCCCTAATTAAAAAATCTAATTTTTCTTTAAGGGCATATCTATTATGGGAATGCAGAAATTTTAAAATCGAACAATTGCAACATTTTTTTCAAAAATGCCAAACTTCAAGCGTTTTTTCTCGATTTACTTTATCTTTGAGAATTTTTTCCTTACCCTAAGAACCTTTTTTCTTCAAATTCCGCAACATTTTCTGGAAGATCTTTCTAAGGACAATTTTTTAAAACAAACCCGCAGTCCGAGGAAGCATTTGTAAGGGTCAGGGTTAGGGTCTAAAGTGGGAGGGGTCAGCAAAACGGCTCCTTCGGGTTCAACTCAACGTTTGAGGTCATAGGACACTTTCTGTGCGCCGGTTTTGCCATGGGGTGATAGATTGAGACCCAAAAGGATCCCCCAATCTGTTTCATGTTTTCTGCTGGGGGTGGGTGGGGGAATTTTTTAAACTTCAAATTTTAGATTTTTGACTCTTTATGCCACTCAAAAGAGCACTTGTTGGCCTGCCAAGAAAACAAGACCCCATCTCATTTGCACGTCTGGGTCCGGAGATATCCCCTTAAAGGCATTGGCGGTAAAATGTAACTGAGCCAAAACTTAGTTACCGATTACCGCACGAGCGACTTTGATTCATTCAAGCTTGTTTCTGTTGAAGTTTTAGCTTGAAAATTTTTGACACCATAGAGCTCAGTAGTCTCCAGCTCACTACCCTCTGGGGTTCTCCCGCAAGGCCCTTTATAAGAGATCAGGTTACCAAATAACGCTATCATTAATATTTCATATTTCTAAGACTATTTAGAACGTCATTTTTACATACCCTATAAAGATTGAGCCCCTCCAGCCCCTCACACCCCTATCATATCATTAGACCCACTAAAACCAACTCAAACAGGTGATAGTTTAGGGCAAGTTACCAAATACCGCTTGCTCATATAATTCATACATAATTCATACTTAGGACCCTCGTTGGAACACCATTTTTAACTACCTTATACAAATGAAGACCCTCCAGCCCCACGTAGTTAACGATTGCCCTTAAACCCAGTCAAACGGGAGATAGGTTAGGGTAGTTACCAAATCCCGCTCTAGGTTACCATTTCACGCTTAAGTTACCAAATAACGTTTTGTTACAAAATACCGCTAAAACGTTACCAAATCCCGCTCTAGGTTACCATTTCACGCTTAAGTTACCAAATAACGTTTTGTTACAAAATACCGCTATAACGTTACCAAATCCCGCTCTAAGTTACCAAATCACGCTTGCTCATATAATTCATACATAATTCATACTTACGACCCTCGTTGGAACACCATTTTTAACTATCTGATACAGATGAAGACCCTCCAGCCCCACATAGTTAACGAGTGCCCTTAAACCCAGTCAAACGGGAGATAGGTTAGGGTAGTTACCAAATCCCGCTCTTTAAGTTACCATTTAACGCTTGCTCATATAATTCATACATTATACATACTTAGGAAACTCGTTGGAACACCATTTTTAACTACCTTATATAGATGAAGACCCTCCAGCCCCACGTAGTTAACGAGTGCGCTTAAACCCAGTCAAACGGGAGATAGGTTAGGGTTAGTTACCAAATCCCGCTCTAAGTTACCATTTAACGCTTGCTCATATAATTCATACATAATTCATACTAAGGACCCTCGTTGGAACACCATTTTTAACTACCTGATACAGATGAAGACCCTCCAGCCCCACATAGTTAACGATTGCCCTTAAACCCAGTCAAACGGGAGATAGGTTAGGGTTAGTTACCAAATCCCGCTCTGAGTTACCATTTATCGTTTTGTTACCAAATAACGCATTTGTTACCAAATCCCGCTTTACGTTACCAATTCACTCTCTAAGTTACCAAATCACACTTTTGCTTTGATTTCAAGAATTAAGCACTCTTTGATGATCATCTTTAGCTGTGTACCTTTATATGACCCCCTTTCACCTTCCAGTGCTCAAAAAGTTCCTTTTAAGCCACGCGTAAGAGTTTGTTGGTTACCGTTTACCGCTTCATGTTACCAAATAACGCTCTCACGAAATTTATCATATTTCTACACTATATAAGAGGCCCCTTTTGATATATGTGAGCCCCTCCAGCTCCCTATTACCTCTCCAGGTCTTTATTAAGGGCCAGTTACCATTTACCGCTGGCACCTTATCTGATTTCTCTTCACAGACTCCAATCCCCTTCCCCATTTTCATGTCATATACGTAAATTAAACTCCTTCAGCCCCTCGTACTCTAATATATTTGCCTAGTCCTCTTTAAAAACAGGTTACCATTTGCCGCTAGATTGCGGTATTTGGTAACTTCAGCGGTCATTGCTACTAGCGGGAAATAGTAACTTGTGCGTTAATTGGTAACTTGAAGTTACCAAATCACGCAGGGGCAGACAATTTATAAGAGTTATTCCCCGTTCATTGCTACTAGCGGGAAATAGTAACTTGTGCGTTAATTGGTAACATGAAGTTACCAAATCACGCAGGGGCAGACAATTTATAAGAGTTATTCCCCGTGTATTCGTCTAAAATGACTTTTCGACCCTTTTCAATGAGTTTTTTGGGTCCTCTTTCAGAAGTTAGATAGGGTTTGTCTGACTCTATCATCCCTTTAAGGGAGAGATTCAACGTATTACGTATGTTGTCCTGACAAGAGTTTGAAAAAAAAGTTACCAAATATCGCAAAATTATCTGCCCTTGAAATTCTTTTAAAATCATTTTTTCATATTTTTCTCCGGAATTGAAGGTTTCTTTTAACACACCTGATAGAAAATTCCTTCTTGTTACTATGCACACCACTAAAATGCATATAACTCTTCTCAGAAGCGAGATAGGTTAGGGTAGTTACCATATCCCGCTCAAAATTTGACCATAATTTGCCTAAAATTCTATGCGAGTTATCGCCCGCTTAGGTTACCAAATATCGCTCGGCGTTACCAATTCCCGCAGTTCATATTAATTAACATAATTGAAAGTAAACAGCTCAATTTGAAGAAATAAAGGAGATATTACGAAGAAATAAAAGACTTTCAGTTTCTTTTAATTTTTCCTGGTGGATTATTTATAGCAAGGGTATATACTTCGACGTCGCTCCAGAAATAATTTATTCTATGAGACATAATTCTGTGTATCGTTTCTACTTCGTCATAGTAACTATAATAGCTCTTTCGAATACTATTCCTCCTTTATTTCTGGTTTGATTTCAATTATACTTGATTTATATTCTGTTAATTTTATTCTGTTCTCGAGGATTCCAGTTGGCATGGTTACCGTAAAATCCCGTGTATTGGCCGCACTTTTTTTCGTCAGAAAATCGTTCAAAAGTAGGGGTGCGCTCAATGCATAGGAACAAAATTCAACCCCTTTTTTTCCAGGTCGTTTTCACAGTGCCAAGGACCATTTTCTTCAATTGATTACTCTTCGTTACAAGTTACGTCTAAGTTTACTACTATTACTCTAATTTCAGACATTCATATACATCAGTCCTACCTGTTGTAGTCGTATACATCTACCCTATCTGTTGGAAGAAAGATATTTGTTTCATAATAATAAATCATAATGAAAAACGATCTCTGTTTTTCTTTTATTTCCATTGTGTATTCCGCCATTTTGAACTGCTGTCGCTTATATCATCTACAATTGTACACACAAATTGCATGTAGCTTAAAACATAAATAATACCAATAAACGATTAAACACCTATAATCTTTGTTATATATTCTGAATTATCTTTAATGTTGTATTTTATTATTTTTTTTTATTTCAGATATGCATTTATAGGCGCAATTCGTTAGGCATTGTATTGTCGCGTCATTGCTATATATATCATAGACTACTAAATTGTCACGTAGGCTATGCCCTAACAAAAAAATACTATAGTAAACTATAGTTAACTATAGTTTACTATAGTTAACTATACTAAATCAAAGTTCCAAAGTTTTTACTATAGTAAATCAAAGTTCAAAAGTTTTCACTATAGTAAATCAAAGTTCCAAAGTTTTCACAATAGTAAATCAAAGTTCCAAAGTTTTTACTATAGTAAATCAAAGCTCTAAAGTTTTCACTATAGTAAATCAAAGTTCCAAAGTTTTTACAATAGTTAATCAAAGTTCTAAAGTTTTCTCTATAGTAAATCAAAGTTCCAAAGTTTTTACTTTTGTTAATCAAAGTTCCAAAGTTTTTTACTATAATAAATCAAAGTTCCAAATTTTTTACTTTGATACTATAGTTAACTATAGTAAACTATAGTTAACAATAGTTTACTATAGTATTATTTGTTACGGTGGCCATTTTTCTTTTTTACAATTATCACCTGAACACATGTAAGTAAAGCTTTTTTGAATATCATAAAATGTCAAGAATGGGAATCAAAAACATAATTCCACGGGTTTTACTATAGTAAATCCAAGTATCAAAGTCTTTACTATAGTAAATCAAAGTTTCAAAGTTTTTACTATAGTTAATCAAAGTTCCAAATTTTTGCTATAGTTAATCAAAGTTTCAAAGTTTTTACTATTAGTAAATCAAAGTTCCAAAGTTTTCACTACAGTAAATCAAAGTTCCAAAGTTTTCACTATAGTAAACCAAAGTTTTTACTATAGTAAATCAAAGTTCCAAAGTTTTCACTACAGTAAATCAAAGTTCCAAAGTTTTTACTATTGTTAATCAAAGTTCCAAAGTTTTCACTATAGTAAATCAAAGTTCCAAAGTTTTTACTATTGTTAATCAAAGTTCCAAAGTTTTCACTTTAGTAAACCAAAGTTCCAAAGTTTTTACTATAGTAAATCAAAGTTCCAAAGTTTTCACTACAGTAAATCAAAGTTCCAAAGTTTTTACTATTGTTAATCAAAGTACCAAAGTTTTCACTATAGTAAACCAAAGTTTTTACTATAGTAAATCAAAGTTCCAAAGTTTTCACTATAGTAAATCAAAGTTCCAAAGTTCTCACTATAGTAAACCAAAGTTTTTTACTATAGTAAATCAAAGTTCCAAAGTTTTCACTACTGTAAATCAAAGTTCCAAAGTTTTTACTATAGTTAATCAAAGTTCCAAAGTAAATCAAAGTTCCAAAGTTTTCACTATAGTAAATCAAAGTTCCAAAGTTCTCACTATAGTAAACCAAACTTTTTTACTATAGTAAATCAAAGTTCCAAAGTTTTCACTACAGTAAATCAAAGTTCCAAAGTTTTTACTATAGTAAATCAAAGTTCCAAAGTTTTCACTATAGTAAACCAAAGTTTTTACTATAGTAAATCAAAGTTCCAAAGTTTTTACTATAGCAAATCAAAGTTCCAAAGTTTTCACTACAGTAAATCAAAGTTCCAAAGTTTTTACTATAGCTAATCAAAGTACCAAAGTTTTCATTATAGTAAATCAAAGTTCCAAAGTTCTCACTATAGTAAACCAAAGTTTTTTACTATAGTAAATCAAAGTTCCAAAGTTTTCACTACTGTAAATCAAAGTTCCAAAGTTTTTACTATAGTTAATCAAAGTTCCAAAGTTTTCAATATAGTAAATCAAAGTTCCAAAGTTCTCACTATAGTAAACCAAAGTTTTTACTATAGTAAATCAAAGTTCCAATGTTTTCACTACTGTAAATCAAAGTTCCAAAGTTTTTACTATAGTTAATCAAAGTTCCAAAGTAAATCAAAGTTCCAAAGTTTTTACTACAGTAAATCAAATTTCCGAAGTTTTCACTATAGTAAACAAAGTTTTTACTATAGTAAATCAAAGTTCCAAAGTTTTCACTACAGTAAATCAAAGTTCCAAAGTTTTCACTATAGTAAACCAAAGTTTTTTGCTATAGTAAATCAAAGTTCCAAAGTTTTCACTACAGTAAATCAAAGTTCCAAAGTTTTCACTATAGTAAACCAAAGTTTTTACTATAGTAAATCAATGTTCCAAAGTTTTCACTACAGTAAATCAAAGTTCCAAAGTTTTTACTATAGTAAATCAAAGTTCCAAAGTTTTCACTATAGTAAACCAAAGTTTTTACCACAGTAAGTCAAAGTTCCAAAGTTTTCAGTACAGTAAATCAAAGTTCCAAAGTTTTTACTATAGTTAATCAAAGTTCCATAGTAAATCAAAGTTCCAAAGTTTTCACTATAGTAAATCAAAGTTCCAAATTGTTTACATTGATACTATAGTTATCTATAGTACACTATAGTTAACTATAGTTTACTATAGTATTTTTTTGTTAGGGTGGCCATTGTTTTTTTAACAATTATCACCTGAACACATGTAATGAAAGCAACAATTTTTTTTAAGAACTTTATTAACAATACTATAGTTAAATCACAAGCACATAGATACAATCAAGCACATTAACTAGCACATTCAACTTCAAAAATAAAAATTGTCATTTAGCACGTCACAGCACTGATTGTCTACATTGACACTAATTCACTGGCGACCATGAATGTTCCAGTTGACGTCTTCCTCCTCAAATCCTTGGAATTCCTCTTCCTCACTGTCACTTTGGAAGAGATTGGCGTATTCTTCCTCGGTCCAAGGGAAATCCGTGTCGGTGTAGTAGGGTTGATCATCACGCTTTCCTTTGTTCTCTTCAACTACAAAAACCTAGAGTGTCATCTTTCAGAATGTGATAAACCCGAAACTTTTCGACCACTTGCTGCTCTTCTTTAATTCTCCTGCCCTTTAGAAAAGCTTCAATTGAAAAATGTTACCATTTCCCGCACAAGTTACCCAATCCCGCTTTGTTACCAAATCCCGCTATACCGTTACCAAATCCCGCTCTAAGTTACCAGATCACGCTTTTGCTTTGTTCTCTTTAAATTCAGAAGCCTAGAGTGTCATCTTTCCGAATGTGATAAACTTGCAACTTTTTGAACACTTGTTGCTCTTCTTTAATTCTCCTGCCCTTTAGAAAGGCTTCAATTGAAAAAAAGGTTACCATTTCCCGCACAAGTTACCCAATCCCGCACAAGTTACCAATTACCGCTATACCGTTACCAAATCCCGCTCTAGGTTACCATTTCCCGCACAAGTTACCCAATCCCGCACAAGTTACCAATTATCGCTTTAGGTTACAAAATAACGCTCTAAGTTACCAAATCACTCATTTGCTTTGTTTTCAAAAACTATTGAAGCCAAGGGTGTCATCTTCCTGCATGTGAAAAATTACGAACCCATTGACCAAATAATGCTCTTATCCATTTGTTATGCCCATTAGAAATGGTTTCAATGAGCTTACGTTACCATTTCCCGCACTTCACGTTACCAAATACCGTTGAAAACGTTCAGTAATAATACAAAATACAACATGACCAAAATTTGACCCATTTTTTGGATAGAAAATGATCCAAATCGTATAGAAAACACGACCTCAAAAAACGTTTTTTTTTTTCTCTGAGTCTTTTTTTTCAGTGTTACCAAATAGCGGAAAAAAATCTTCATTAAAACACATTTAATAAAACGCTAAAAGAAATTATAGTGCTATACTTTGGTTGAAACGATCAAAATACTTAAATAATATCTTGCATTCCTTCCAAAACCCTTGAATGTCATGAAGACTTTGAATTCTTCATGAGAAGATCCTACTAGCTAGTAAGACGAAAAATCAAATGAATTTGATAAAAAAAAAAAATCAGGAATAATTAGAAAGGGTATGCTAAGTAAGGTGTATTGGGTAATGGGTGAAGGTATACTAGATCAGCTTAATGAGAAATGAGTCAGAATATATTAGATCAGGGTTAGGGGTTATATTAACTTCTTGATATTATAAGTTCAAAATATAGACATATTAGAGTATGTAATATAGTCACTTCCTGTATGTAAACACTACGAATTATATCAAATCAATCACTGAATTAGAACTTGATTGCTTTTTATGGTCATATACTCCTTAAGGAAAGAAGAAAAAATGTCAATATTCAGAAGAATAAGCCTTCATCAGCTGTGTTTCAGACCGCTACTTTCTTCATCATTATATCGCCTGGTAGCTATCAACGTGCAGTGGTCACCCACCCAATAGTACGTCACGCTAGACGTCGCTTAACTTGCGTCATGCAAAGCGTGATACATACCTCACAGCCAGAGAAGCTACCTTATTGTAAGTATTTCAAAATCTCTTATATATCTCAGCCATGTCTGTTAGGGTTAGGGTTACCAATTATGTCACTTTGGTTCATCTGACTTTTTACGTTATTCAGCAATACATTTTTAACTAATTTAAAATGATTCAGAATGGTTCAATATCCTTTCTTTATGCATCATTATACATTGGATACATTCTCTATTTAAGTTTTAAAAAGTGATTCAAAGAATAAAAGAAGACAGTTTAACGAAAGTATTTAACGAACATCTAAAATAAAGTGAAGTTTGTTAGCAAAAATCCCTGAAACCGGAAATTTTTTTCCGGAATGCAATATTCAGGAAAAAAATTTCCGTTTTTGGTGGAACTCTTCTGTGTTTGAAACTCTTCTGTGTTTGGAACTTTTCTGTGTTTGGAGCTCTTTTGTGTTTGGAACTCTTCTGTGTTTGGAGCTCTTTTGTGTTTGGAACTCTTCTGCGCGTCCAAAACCCCACTATAGGTTACCATTTCCCGCACAAGTTACCCAATCCCGCTATACCGTTACCAAATCCCGCTCTTTTGTGTTTGGAACTCTTCTGTGTTTGGAGCTCTTTTGTGTTTGGAACTCTTCTGCGCGTCCAAGATCACACCCGCTCTTTTGTGTTTGGAACTCTTCTGTGTTTTGGAGCTCTTTTGTGTTTGGAACTCTTCTGCGCGTCCAAGATCACACCTGCTCTTTTGTGTTTGGAGCTCTTCTGTGTTTGGAGCTCTTATGTGTTTGGAACTCTTCTGCGCGTCCAAGATCACAAAGAGCGCGCGTTGACTTTGTGTATATGATGACGCCAGCTGCGGGGTTGTGTATCATCTTTAGGTCGTCACATAGAACAGTGTAAGCACACAGTGTCCCTAACGCTGGAGAGTGCGGATGGAAAAATTTACCAGGGAAGAAAACGCTAAAAGGTAGGCAATTTATTTTTTGGAAGAATATTTTAGAATTTATATTTTGAATCAGTTTCTTCGACGGAAAATTTCTTTTGATATGTATACTGCAAAATCACATATTTTCGTGGTGTCAAATTGTATTTGTTCTTCGGGTTTTCATTTCATGGTTCAATGAGAAAGAATTACTCAAACTTCAACTTTTTTTCATTTCGTAGATTACATAATTTTCTTGGGTCTCGACATGCAAAGAAAATATTGATAATTAAACCCCACGAAAATTAGTGATTTAACAGTACGTTTCCTTTTCCTTTTTTTAAGTTAAGGTTGCATTTTATTTCATGACTGAATAATATAGACGAGAAAAACTGCCAAGTTTAAGAATGCATTAATTACGCAAAAAAAAACTGCTATTAAACAGAATTTTATTTAATTAATTTTTTATAATTGTAATTTGATAACTCTGTAAAACTTAAACCAATATGAGCAGGAATTTCTTGTTGTAAGCAAGTTAGTCACTATAAAACATTGAAGGTTTATCAATTTTGGTTGTTCATTTTTTTGGCGTCGGGAAAAAAATTGAGTAGCTATAATTGAAATGTATTAATTATTGTCCTGTACAACAATTGAATTTTCTGCTCACATTGGAAAAAAATATTTCAAATTTAGTTATTATTGAATATGCGTGATGTGTGTATGTAAATAAAGATTGGAGGTGACGAAGGCGTCAATTAGCGCCTAAGTCCCGGAGAGCATGCAATAAATTAGGAGGTACCCCAGCAAATTGCGAGGTACCTCTCTGTGAGAATGAAAATGAGTGTAAAGCATGACGATAAACTTTAAATAGTTTTGCCTTATAAATGATTAGTGCAGTTTTTTTTATGTTTACGGTATCATTTAGAAGATATTATCAAACAAAAATGATCTATCATATACATTTACAAAGATTGATTATTGTCTGATAAATTGCAATTTGACTTTTCATTGAAGTCTATGGAGAGAGCAGGTTTAATTAACATATTGTAAAAAGTAATTTGAATTTTATACATATCTCTCGGTAAAATATTGTATAAGATCCCAATTTGAAATGCAAAGAAATCAGATACCGGAGATAATTTGAGAAAATTAGAATTCTCTCATTTTCATAAAGGGGCAGAGAATCTCTTCTAAATATCATAAATTTTTGCCCATATTTTGTTTCCTAATAATAAGTGATCGTATTATTAGTACTTGCTAGCGTGAACATGAAGCAGCATAAGTCTCCACTGTCAATTTACTCTGTACTATAGTAGACGCTATCTAGGCCCCCATCTCATCGGACACATAGCACTTTATTTCCGAAAATTCAAGAAAGAATATAATTTCATTGACCAATTGACCTTTTTGCTTTGATTTCCTGAAGTACAGTAGCCAAGAGCTTGTTCTTTAAATATCTCTGAAAACGTACGGTCTAGCAGACATTTAGGTACTCTTCTCAATGCCCTATGCCCGTAAGATAGGATTCAAATGAAATCAAGTCAACATTTCCGGCACAAGTTACCCAATCCCGCTTTGTTACCAAATCCCGCTATACCGTTACCAAATCCCGCTCTAAGTTACCAAATCACGCTTGCTCATATAATTCATACATAAGTCATACTTAGGACCCTCGTTGGAACACCATTTTTAACTACCTGATACAGATGAAGACCCTCCAGCCCAATGTAGTTAGTGAGTGCCCTTAAACCCAGTCAAACGGGAGATAGGTTAGGGTTAGTTACCAAATCCCGCTCTAAGTTACCATTTAACGCTTGCTCATATAATTCATACATAATTCATACTTAGGACCCTCGTTGGAACACCATTTTTAACTACCTGATACAGATGAAGACCCTCCAGCCCCACGTAGTTAACGAGTGCCCTTTAACCCAGTCAAAAGGGAGATATGTTAGGGTTAGTTACCAAATCCCGCTCTCTAGGTTACCAAATCACGCTTGCTCATATAATTCATGCATAATTCATACTTAAGACCCTCGTTTGAACACCTTTTTTAACTACCTGATACAGATGAAGACCCTGCAGCCCCACGTAGTTAACGACTGCCCTTAAACCCAGTCAAACGGGAGATAGGTTAGGGTTGTTACCAAATCCCGCACAAGTTACCCAATCCCGCACAAGTTACCAATTATCGCCACACCGTTACCAAATCCCGCTCTAGGTTACCATTTCCCGCACAAGTTACCCAATCCCGCACAAGTTACCAATTATCGCTTTAGGTTACAAAATAACGCTCTAAGTTACCAAATCACTCATTTGCTTTGTTTTCAAAAACTATTGAAGCCAAGGGTGTCATCTTCCTGCATGTGAAATATTACGAACCCATTGACTAAATAATGCTCTTATCCATTTGTTATGCCCATTAGAAATGGTTTCAATGAGCTTAGGTTACCATTTCCCGCACTTCACGTTACCAAATACCGTTGGAAACTGTTTCAATTATACAAAATAAAAAAAAATGACCAAACTTTGACCCATTTTTTGGATAGAAAATGATCCAAAACGTATAGAAAACACGACCCCAAAGAACGTTTTTTTCCCTCTCTTAGACTTAGTCTTTTTTTCAGTGTTACCAAATAGCGGAAAGAAGTCTTCATTAAAACACATTTAATAAAACGCTAAAAGAAATTATAGTGCTATATTTTGGTTGAAACGATCAAAATACTTAAAAACTGATTTGAATTTTATACATATCTCTCGGTAAAATATTGTATAAGATCCCAATTTGAAATGCAAAGAAATCAGATACCGGAGATAATTTGAGAAAATTAGAATTCTCTCATTTTCATAAAGAGGCAGAGAATTTGAGAAACAGATATAATGCAAAATAGCCAGATTTGAAATGTTACCAATTATGTCAATTTGGTTCATTTGACTTTTTACGTTATTATCAAATCACATATAAAGTTAATCAAGAAAGTGAAAGAGGATTAATTAAGAGATCTAACATTTCGCTAGCAAAAATCCCTGAAACCGGAAATTTTTTTCCGGAATGCAATATTCCGGAAAAAAAATCCGTTTTTAGTGGAACTCTTCTGTGTTTGGAACTCTTCTGTGTTTGGAACTTTTCTGAGTTTGGAGCTCTTTTGTGTTTGGAACTCTTCTGTGTTTGGAGCTCTTTTGTGTTTGGAACTCTTCTGTGTTTGGAGCTCTTTTGTGTTTGGAACTCTTCTGCGCGTCCAAAACCCCACTATAGGTTACCATTTCTCGCACAAGTTTTGTCTCCTATCGATAATAGACACCAAATATATATTGATTTTTTTTTTTAATTTTATGATATTTAATATTTATATCATTTATTTCTCCTTCATATCATGTTATCGAGTTGCATTTTGTAAAAACTGGAGCATTTTCTGATTCCTTTTAGTAGAGATGGAAGCTGATGTGGCGGAGTCCCAGGGAAATAAAGATCCTTGTTTCTCTGGTAATGAATCTGACCCAGATATTCTAGAAGCTGATGTGGCGGAGTCCCAGGGAAATAAAGATCCTTGTTTCTCTGGTAATGAATCTGACCTAGATATTCTATAATATCTAATGATATCGGACATATGCTATAATTTGCAGTTGATATATCTAAGGGAAACAAGAATATAAGTTTGCTAATCGTGATCTTTTAAGTATAAAATCATGCTAAAGAAAAAAATGAACTTATTTTTTAACAATGTTTTTCCTAAATAACAGCTACAGGGCGTTACATTGTTCGCCAATGTATTTTGTGCAACAAGGCCATTGTGCGCTTTGGGGACCATCTGCGGAGGGCGCACCACATCTCCAAAAGAGTACGCATTGAGTACCTCCGCTTCCGAAGTCCCAAAGTTGTGGACAACTTTACGACGTAGGTTGAATTTTGAAGCATTAATTCAATCGTATAGAAATATATTTCTTCAATTATCCATATATCTTCATTTTGTAGTGATGAATGTGTACCTTCTCTACACCTGGAGGACCTTACAGCAAAGTGAGGATGAAAGGTTTGTGAGCACAATCATACTTGTATGACTTTAAATTTGATTTTATTTGCACTACAGCTGAATAATCATTTGAACTGTTTGTAGGGAAAGTATCATGGACGCAGCTGAAAAAAGATGCATATCCTAACCCACTGCATCCTTGGAAAAATCAGCTTACTTCCATTGCATAGTTTTGATAAAAATACCGGAGATAATTTGAGAAAATTAAAAATTTAAACTTTTCCCATTAGTATTTTTTAATTCAGTGTGTATCATAAACCACATTGTAATTGTTTAAGTGTATGTCATTTGTCCAAATAAAAAATAATGAAACCAAAAAAAAATAGCTGAAATATAAAAGGAACTTATACTGATTTACAAGTAAGATAGCATTTCTGGCTATGCGACATGTCCCTCGTCTCGATGATGCAGGTTAAGCAACGTCAAGCATGATCAGTACTTGGATGGGTGACAGCTGCACGTTGCAAGGTTTCACAAAGGGCTATCAAGTGATATAGTGATGATACAGCACCATTCTGAATCACATTTGTGGAAGAATTAAGCATCTGAATATCACACAAACGTTTCTTTTGTTCTCAAAGATAAGGGTTAGACTAATTCAGTAACTGCAGGAATTCATTGATCACCGTAAAAATAAGCATTCCTTTCTTAAACATTAAGGGTAAAATTGAATAAAAGCAGGAATTCTTTGCTCATAAAATTTAGGCATTTTTCAAATAAGCAAGGATTTTGTACAGTTAAGTAAAAATTAGGGTTAAAATAATCCGTAGTTTTATTGTCATCTTAGTCACTCAGCTTCGGCAATTCCATTTAATAATCTAAGAGGCATCTGAACGAATACTGTTATTTTAGTTACCATTTAATACACGAACTCTTGGTTACCATTTCCCACCCTTTTATCCACAGAACACATAACAACCAAGTTGACATTCTAGTACTCTTTTTCTTTCCTTTGCCCCATAGAAAATATTAAAATTCAATCAGATTACCGTTTTCCGCACGTTTCCCAATACGGCTTTGTTACCAATTCCCGCTATATCGTTACCAAATCCCGCTCTAGGTTACCATTTCCCGCACAAGTTACCCAATCCCGCACAAGTTACCAATTATCGCTTTAGGTTACCAAATAACGCTCTGAGTTACCAAATCACTCATTTGCTTTGATTTGGTAAACTATTGAAGCAAAGGGTATCATCTCCCTGCATGTTAAATATAATGAACCCATTGACGCTATAATCCCTTGATCCATTTGGCATACCCATTAGAAATGCCTTCAATGAGTTTATGTTACCATTTCCCGCACTTGGAGTTACCAAATACCGTTGGAAACTATTTCAGGATTTTCGTTGAAGTTCCAAATAAAATTCGTAAATTAATGCCAAATGGTAATAATCTTACTGTGAATTCTCGATGAAAAGGACCTTCTAACTGGTAGGACGAAAATCAATTGAATTTGGAAAAAGAATAGTGAGTATGAGGAAGGGTTTAATGGGTAATGCGTAAAGGTATATTAGGTGAGACTAATGAGAAAAGAGTTCGGATATATTTGGTCAGGATTAGGAGTAATGGGTGTACTATGTAAATTTAAAATTGTTCAGGGTATACTAGGAAAACAGCAGTGGGTAGGTGTCTAGGTATGCTAGGTCAGGGGTAATAGGGGATATAGTGATGATGAAAAGAACGGTCTGAAGCAGAATTGATTAAAGCTTATTCTAAATATATTTTTTTTAATTTGCTGAAGTGTTTTGTGACATTTAGGTAGAGAAGATCAGGAAATCGGAAGAATGGAAACAGTTAGAGAAGCTTGTATTTATGGGTGAGTATATTCACATTTGCAATACTTTTCAGATCTTAACAATGAAAATGATTTTGACAAATGAATCACTTGTTTGTTGTTGATAGTAAATTTTTATGCTATTTATAGGAGGAGTGTGGAAACAGTGGAAGAAGTTCCTAGCAGTAGGTTGGTATCTTCATTTTCCTTGAATAAAGGGTTAATCTAGTGACATTTTCAATGTTTTTCATGCAAGACCAATCAAATGGCAGTATTAAAGTTTCAATTTTTGTGAGATAATTAGCCAGTTCATCAAGGAAAGCTATGTATTTCCTCGTCCTGCACCTGTTCGAGTACAGAACATCCTCTCTACATTTACATTGCGTAAATTCTTCCAGCCAGAATGGTCTAGCTGATGTATCCTTCCAGTTGAACAGCATGTACTTAACCTCTCGAAAGGAAACATAGCACATAAGACTCCTAAACGTGGCTAGAAATCCATCTTTTATTTGACCAATGTCAAATTTAAACTCAAATCTTTCAAGGCTTTCGAAGACGTTCTCTATGGAGTTTATAACGAGTTTGTTTTCGCCCACTTCTCAGTCTTCTTCCATCCATTAATCTGGTTTCACTGCAAGTAAAATACAAATATATGTATTTGTGTTAAATATATTCAAATTTTAAAGAAATTGTGTATAATGGAGTAATAGTAGAATTCATTTCTTGGCTACAAACAGACTACAGACAGTGCAAAATGTGCCATAGTATGGGTTCCTAAAAAAAAATTAAGTACATTGCACATATACTGTGTGCTCAATAACCAATCTATAAAAACTAGATTCTTTCATCCACTCCTGTAATGGCTACACAAGGATCTATTATGGGAGTGGATCAAAGGTTCCAATTTTAATTTGATAAGCTTACTTATTTAATAAACTCCAGCATATAAAACCTTTAGTTGTTTGGAAAACATTATGTTCATTTTCACAAGGAATACTATTTTTTAAAGCAAATCCCCTTTTCTCTTATCGGAATTTAAGAACTGTGCTTCAATTCTGATTTGAAAACACAATTCTTGGTCAGAATCAATGTACATTCCTGGCTTAGCAATATTGGAAATGCAAATTCAGTGATGCATTATGCAATGAAGACCTATTAGATGACACCTCCTTTCTCTCCAATACAAATCTGTTATTGGATTGACTTCGTAAATAACCTTCAAATGTCAAATATTTTTTAGCTCACCTGAGCTGAAAGCTCAGTGAGCTTTTCTGATCACATTTTGTCCGGCGTCCGTCTGTCTGTCCGTCTGTCTGTCCATCTGTCTGTGTGTAAACTTTTCACATTTTCGACTTCTTCTCACGAACCACTGGGCTAATTTCAACCAAACTTACCCCAAAGTATCCGAAGGGGATTCAAGTTTGTTCAAATGAAGGGCCATGCCCTCTTTCAAGGGGAGATAATTAGGAATTAGTGAAAAAATAAAAGCATCATTTAAAAATCTTCTTCTCAAGAACCAAAGGGCCAGGAAAGATGAAACTCATGTGGAAGCATCCTCAGATAGTGTACATTCAAGTTTGTTCAGCTTCAAATTTGTACAGTTAAGGATGCTCCAAAATCCTGTTTTCTTTTATTTAGGCATTAAGAACTATCAAACAGATTACACAGACAAGCTCCACTCAAGAGGTATATCTTAATGCACTTGTCTTATTTCTTGGCATTTTCCTTCGGTGAAAATGTTTTTTTTTTCTTTTTAAAATGTCGGTGAAATATTTTCTTATATTCTAGATATCGCAGACAGGTACTGAGGAAGGTAGTTCAAACCCTAACCCTACCCCTGATTCTGACTCTCCAAAGGTAAACGTTATGATTGTAATTCTAAAAGCAAATTACTGTTGGAAGCAAAATTTCCGCCACTTCTTCCACTATACGCTACTTCTTCCATTTTGTTTATTATATACATATCAATTATACCGAAAATCATAATTTAAAATAGATGTACTGAAGCACGTACCTTATTCAAATAAAATCAAGTCAACATTTCCGGCACAAGTTACACAATCCCGCTTTGTTACCAAATCCCGCTATACCGTTACCAAATCCCGCTCTAAGTTACCAAATCACGCTTGCTCATATAATTCATACATAATTCATACTTAGGACCCTCGTTGGAACATCATTTTTAACTACCTTATACAGATGAAGACCCTCCAGCCCCACGTAGTCAACGAGTGCCCTTAAACCCAGTCAAACGGGAGATAGGTTAGGGTTAGTTACCAAATCCCGCTCTCTAAGTTACCAAATCCCGCTTGCTCATATAATTCATACATAATTCATACTTAGGACCCTCGTTGGAACACCTTTTTAACTACCTGACACAGATGAAGACCCTGCAGCCCCACGTAGTTAACGAGTGCCCATAAACCCAGTCAAACGGGAGATAGGTTAGGGTTGGTTACCAAATCCCGCTCTCTAAGTTACCATTTAACGCTTGCTCATATAATTCATACATAATTCATACTTAGGACCCTCGTTGGAACACCATTTTTAACTACCTGATACAGATGAAGACCCTGCAGCCCCACGTAGTCAACGAGTGCCCTTAAACCCAGTCAAACGGGAGATAGGTTAGGGTTAGTTACCAAATCCCGCTCTCTAAGTTACCATTTAACGCTTGCTCATATAATTCATACATAATTCATACTTTGGACCCTCGTTTGAACACCATTTTTAAGTACCTTATACAGATGAAGACCCTCCAGCCCCATGCAGTTAACGAGTGCCCTTAAACCCAGTCAAACGGGAGATAGGTTAGGGTTAGTTACCAAATCCCGCTCTCTAAGTTACCATTTAACGCTTGCTCATATAATTCGTACTTGGGACCCTCGTTGGAACACCTTTTTTAACTACCTGATACAGATGAAGACCCTGCAGCCCCACGTAGTTAACGACTGCCCTTAAACCCAGTCAAAGGGGAGATAGGTTAGGGCAGTTACCAAATCCCGCGCAAGTTACCCAATCCCGCAGAAGTTACCAATTATCGCTACACCGTTACCAAATCCCGCTCTAGGTTACCATTTCCCGCACAAGTTACCAAATCCCGCACAAGTTACCAATTATCGCTTTAGGTTACAAAATAACGCTCTAAGTTACCAAATCACTCATTTGCTTTGTTTTCAAAAACTATTGAAGCCAAGGGTGTCATCTTCCTGCATGTGAAAAATTACGAACCCATTGACCAAATAATGCTCTTATCCATTTGTTATGCCCTTTAGAAATGGTTTCAATGAGCTTAGGTTACCATTTCCCGCACTTCACGTTACCAAATACCGTTGAAAACGTTCAGTAATAATACAAAATACAAAATGACCAAAATTTGACCCATTTTTTTGGAAAGGAAATGACCCAAATCGTATAGAAAACACGACCCCCAAAACGTTTTTTTTTTTCTGTTACACAGTCTTTTTTTCAGTGTTACCAAATAGCGGAAAAAACTCTTTATTAAAACACATTTAATAAAACGCTAAAAGAAATTATAGAGCTATACTTTGTTTGAAACGATCAAAATACTTAAAGAATATCTTGCATACTTTCCAAAACCCTTGAATGTCATGAAGACTTTGAATTCTTCATGAGAAGATCCTAATAGTTAGTAAGACGAAAAATCAAATGACTTTGAAAAAAAAAAATCAGGAATTATTAGAAAGGGTATGCTAAGTAAGGTGTATTGGGTAATGGGTGGAGGTATACTAGATCAGCTTAATGAGAAATGAGTCAGAGTATATTAGATCAGGGTTAGGGGTAATGGGTATACAAGGTAAATGAGTAATTGTTCAGGATATACTAGGAAAGGGCAATGGGTAGGTGTACAGGTATATTAGGTTAGGTGTAATAGGTGATATAGTGATGATAAAAGGAACGGTCTGAAACACAATTGATGAAGGCTTATTCTTCTAAATATCATAAATTTTTGCCCATATTTTGTTTCCTAATAATAAGTGATCGTATTGTTAGTACTTGCTAGCGTGAAACTGAAGCAGCATAAGTCTCCACTGTCAATTTACTCTGTACTATAGTAGACGCTATCTAGGCCCCCATCTCATAGAACACATAGCACTTTATCTCCGAAAATTCAAGAAGGAATATAATTTCATTGACCAATTGACCTTTTGGCTTTGATTTCCTGAAGTACAGTAGCCAAGAGCTTCTTCTTTAAATATCTCTGAGAACGTACGGTCTAACAGACATTTAGGTACTCTTCTCAATGCCCTTTGCCCGTAAAATAGGATTCAAATGAAATCAAGTCAATATTTCCGGCACAAGTTACCCAATCCCGCTTTGTTACCAAATCCCGCTATACCGTTACCAAATCCCGCTCTAAGTTACCAAATCACGCTTGCTCATATAATTCATACATAAGTCATACTTAGGACCCTCGTTGGAACACCATTTTTAACTACCTTATACAGATGAAGACCCTCCAGCCCCACGTACTTAACGAGTGCCTTTAAACCCAGTCAAACGGGAGATAGGTTAGGGTAGTTACCAAATCCCGCTCTAGGTTACCATTTCCCGCACAAGTTACCCAATCCCGCTTTGTTACCAAATCCCGATATACCGTTACCAAATCCCGCTCTAAGTTACCAAATCACGCTTGCTCATATAAATCGTACATAATTCATACTTAGGACCCTCGTTGGAACACCATTTTTAACTACCTGATACAGATGAAGACCCTCCAGCCCCACGTAGTTAACGATTGCCCTTAAACCGAGTCAAACTGGAGATAGGTTAGGGTTAGTTACCAAATCCCGCTCTAAGTTACCAAATCCCGCTTGCTCATATAATTCATACATAATTCATACTTAGGACCCTCGTTGGAACACCATTTTTAACTACCTGATACAGATGAAGACCCTCCAGCCCCACGTACTTAACGAGTGCCCTTAAACCCAGTCAAACGGGAGATAGGTTAGGGTTAGTTACCAAATCCCGCTCTAAGTTACCAACATTTGACGTAATTTTTGGGATAGGAAATGACCCTTTAATATCATGAAGAATTTAAATTCTTCATGAAAAGACTCTAATAGCTAGTAAGGCGAAGAATCAAATGGGTTTGAAAAAAAAAATCATGTGTAATGAGAAAGGGTTATTCTAAGTAAGGTGTAATGGGTAGAGGTATACTAGGTGAGGCTAATGAGAAATGATTCAAGGTATATTAGAACAGGGTTAGGGGTAATAGGTATACAAGGTAAATGAGTAATTGTTCAGGGTATACTAGGAAAGGGGCAATGGGTAGGTTTCCCGGTATACTAGGTTAGGGGTAACTGGTGATATAGTGATGATAAAAAGACTTATTCTGAATCTTCAATTGTACCCGTCCGTCATCAAGATTAATATACCACAAATGCAACGTAAACCTTCGTACCCAAATTGATTAAAAACTCGTAATTAAGCCAAGATATCTATCATTCTCTGTCTACAGCATAAACTGCATCCATCTCTCTGTAAACTTCTTCCAAATGTATTCTCCACTACAACTATAATACGTTGACACCGAGTTGATAAGTTGATAAAAAAACCGCAATAGTACTTTTTTTCACCTTAAAAAAATCACATCCAACACTGTACCTGTCCCTATTGAAAACTGATAAATTGACTCTATGCACTACGACGCCCGTTCTATATATATACTCAAAGACAGTATCCTGCACTATACTTGTGCCGCCTCCACAGAAATCCTTATTTATTGTACCTGTCCTCCATCTGCTATATGAGTTGTTTTTTTCTCCTGTTGATACATTGTACCTGTATTGATATACAATTTATACTTCATCTACCATGGTAGTCATTTATCTACTAAGGAACTACAAACACCACCGTTCCTATTACATATCTTCTCTGATATAATGAGTACACCACAACCACCATTGTTTCTATACCGAAAATACATTGATATACCTTAGAAACCACATCCTTTATAATATCCCTTAATGATATACTTGATATCCCCGGTCCTTACTTCAAACACTACATTAACAATGATTGCAGTGTTCTGTACCTAAATTTGTATGCAGTCTTAAATCAACTGTATATACCATCCCACTACTCTTGTATTACCTTTACATTGGTATACTACATAGACTTTATTCACAACACAAAACCTGTCCTTAATTTATCATTATCAGTAAACTCTCTTTGATCGGCGTTTCCCTGTGTCCACTGAAAATTATGCTTGTTAACAAACCAAGAAGACTTGGATGCCAGAAGATCTGATAAAAGTTCCTCCCCAAGCCTTTTAATACAAAACAGTGTGCTAATAAGGCACCCAGGCCTCCCTGACAGTCCTTAGGGCACAGATGTACAGAAGATATTCTAAAGGCACTTGACGGTATCAACAATATTAAGCATGGCTTCTACCCATGTTCAAACATTTGAAACCTATTACCGTGACCCACACTTCCCTTTGTCGACTTCAAATTATGGATGTTAACAGAGAGGCCAACAAGACTTTGATGCCAAAAGATCTGATAAAAGTACATAGCCTAGCCATTCCAAACAAAACAGAGTGTTACACAAGATGAAAAGGCCCTCCCAACAGTCTTTGTGGCACAGAAGGATAATAAATATTCATAAAATAGTCTCGCCAATCTCAAAAGCATTGAAAATGGCTTGAATATATGCTAGGGCTCTAAAAGATCCATAAACTACCATTTGTAGTCCCCAGCGGTAATTTTAAACTCCGGCGTTAATTGGTAACTTGTGGGTCTCCGGTCGGAGACAAAAACTCGATTTTTGGATTTTTGATAAATTTCAGCGGTCAAAGAGAGGTAACTCCAAGTTACCATTTCCCGCGTGTAAATACAATATCACCAAAATTTGACCCAATTTTCTGGATAGGAAATGACCCAAATAGTATAGAAAACACGACCCCAAAAAATGTTTTTTTTGTTGGACTTAGTTTTTTTTCGGGGTTACCAAATACCAGAGGGTGTTACCAAATACCGGAGAGAAGTCTTGCTTCAGAAAACACATTAAACAGAGCGCTAAACCAAATAATCGTCCAATACCTTGGATAGAACGCTCAAAATACTTACATAATATCATGCATAATTTCCTAAACCCTTCAGAAAGAGATTTGTTACCAAATACCGCACAAGTTACCAAATGCCGCAGAAAGTTACAAAATACCCAGTTACCAATTCCCTAGTTACCAAATGCCGCGTTACAAAATACCGCTCCAAGTTACCAAATACCTCGCTCCAAAGTTACCATTTACCTACGAGTTACCAAATACCGATTTCGAATGTTACCAAATGCCGCAACCCCAACTGACAGGATGCTGTCAGGTTACCAAATAGACTGAAACCTATGGCCCTAACCCTAACCCTAACCCTAACCCTAACCCTAACCCTAACCCTAACCCTAACCTAACCCTAACCCTAACCCTAACCCTAACCCTAACCCTAACCCTAACCCTAACCCTAACCATGGGTGTGAGTAGGTGGTCGCTATTTGGTAACTTCGATTTTTGAAGCTCGGGGGTTTGCTCAGAATTAAGGGTTTTTTTTGGCGTTTGTAGAGGGTTAGGCTTGAAAAATGGTTAAATATGGGCAATCCAGTTCCCAACGTTTGTTTCTGGCTTAAACAGGTCCCAAAATGCCTCAAACTTTGATCCCTTATATCTCCCTTAAAAGAAGGGGGTTTGGAGAGGTTTTTCGTGCTTTAAGGGTTTCTATTCTAACCCCGCTAACCCTCTGAGGAAAATTTCTAACCCTCTGAACTCTAAAAATGGTTAAAAATTGAAAACTAGAAAGTCCCCTAGTTGAGTTACCACTTCTGAGGTAATTTCATTTTTTGGTCAAAGTTGGACCTCAACCTAGGGTTACCCAAACTACTGGGTTTTTCAAAGCGGTTTCGGTTGGAACAGATAGAGGGCAGCCAAAAACCCTAACCCCCATCATCAGGGCACTTTAAAAAAAATTATGGAGACTTGTAGAGAACAAAATATTTTTGGGTTACAGTTTGGGTTAGAATTTTGGTTTTTATGTTTGACCTTTTATTTCAAAGAGAAGATCTGCATTTTTTGCGACTTTCAAGGGTGCAATTAAAAGACCTGGTCTTTTTCTTTAAGAATGTTGTTTGAAATTCAAAAAAAGAGCGACTTAAAGGTCCAATATCCGGTCCCAAAATAAGTTACCAATTGCCTAACAGGTTGCCAATTAACGCTACAAACTTTAAGGGCCAGGGTTAGGCCCTTAAGGAAGAGAGTAGGGACCCTTGATTTTTTTTTAAGCTTTCCAAAGACGTACCAACTACATATTACTTTCAAAGATTTTTTATTCCAACTTAACATTTTTTTCTAACAACATGAAGTTGGTCATCTTTAGGGATCAGGTTGAGGACCTTCCTCAAATATTTCGATATCCCCCTTAATAGGGCTTCTAGAACCCTTGAAGAACCTTCAATATTCTGAGTTTCGAAGTCCAAAACCAAAAACTAATACCTTACCCTAGGTCAGGAAAATTGGGCACATTTAACATTTTTGCCTTATTCATTTCCCCCAAAAAATTAATAAGCCCCTAAAGGGGATGTTTTCCGCCCTAATTAAAAAATCTAATTTTTCTTTAAGGGCATATCTATTATGGGAATGCAGAAATTTTAAAATCCAACAATTGCAACATTTTTTTCAAAAATGCCAAACTTCAAGCGTTTTTTCTCGATATACTTTATCTCTGAGAATTTTTTCCTTACCCTAAGAACCTTTTTTCTTCAAATTCCGCAACATTTTCTGGAAGATCTTTCTAAGGACAATTTTTTAAAACAAACCCGCATTCCGAGGAAGCATTTGTAAGGGTCAGGGTTAGGGTCTAAAGTGGGAGGGGTCAGCAAAACGGCTCCTTCGGGTTCAACTCAACGTTTGAGGTCATAGGACACTTTCTGCGCGCCGGTTTTGCCATGGGGTGATAGATTGAGACCCAAAAGGGTCCCCCAGTCTGTTTCATGTTTTCTGCTGGGGGTGGGTGGGGGAATTTTTTAAACTTCAAATTTTAGATTTTTGACTCTTTATGCCACTCAAAAGAGCACTTGTTGGCCTGCCAAGAAAACAAGACCCCATCTCATTTGCACGTCTGGGTCCGGAGATATCCCCTTAAAGGCATTGGCGGTAAAATGTAACTGAGCCAAAACTTAGTTACCGATTACCGCACGAGCGACTTTGATTCATTCAAGCTTGTTTCTGTTGAAGTTTTAGCTTGAAAATTTTTGACACCATAGAGCTCAGTAGTCTCCAGCTCACTACCCTCTGGGGTTCTCCCGCAAGGCCCTTTATAAGAGATCAGGTTACCAAATAACGCTATCATTAATATTTCATATTTCTAAGACTATTTAGAACGTCATTTTTACATACCCTATAAAGATTGAGTCCCTCCAGCCCCTCACACCCCTATCATACCATTAGACCCACTAAAACCAACTCAAATAGGTGATAGTTTAGGGCAAGTTACCAAATACCGCTTGCTCATATAATTAATACATAATTCATACTTAGGACCCTCGTTGGAACACCATTTTTAACTACCTTATACAAATGAAGACCCTCCAGCCCCACGTAGTTAACGATTGCCCTTAAACCCAGTCAAACGGGAGATAGGTTAGGGTAGTTACCAAATCCCGCTCTAGGTTACCATTTCACGCTTAAGTTACCAAATAACGTTTTGTTACAAAATACCGCTAAAACGTTACCAAATCCCTCTCTAGGTTACCATTTCACGCTTAAGTTAACAAATAACGTTTTGTTACAAAATACCGCTATAACGTTACCAAATCCCGCTCTAAGTTACCAA
Source organism: Saccostrea echinata (assembly GCF_033153115.1). NCBI lineage: Eukaryota > Metazoa > Mollusca > Bivalvia > Ostreida > Ostreidae > Saccostrea > Saccostrea echinata. Next base: position 38,660,849 of record NW_026889782.1, on the reverse strand, counting down.
ATCACGCTTGCTCATATAATTCATGCATAAGTCATACTTAGGACCCTCGTTGGAACACCATTTTTAACTACCTGATACAGATGAAGACCCTCCAGCCCCACGTAGTTAACGATTGCCCTTAAACCCAGTCAAACGGGAGATAGGTTAGGGTAGTTACCAAATCCCGCTCTCTAAGTTACCATTTAACGCTTGCTCATATAATTCATACATTATTCATACTTAGGAAACTCGTTGGAACACCATTTTTAACTACCTGATACAGATGAAGACCCTCCAGCCCCACGTAGTTAACGATTGCCCTTAAACCCAGTCAAACGGGAGATAGGTTAGGGTTAGTTACCAAATCCCGCTCTGAGTTACCATTTATCGTTTTGTTACCAAATAACGCATTTGTTACCAAATCCCGCTTTACGTTACCAAATCACTCTCTAAGTTACCAAATCACACTTTTGCTTTGATTTCAAGAATTAAGCACTCTTTGATGATCATCTTTAGCTGTGTACCTTTATATGACCCCCTTTCACCTTCCAGTGCTCGAAAAGTTCCTTTTAAGCCACGCTTAAGAGTTTGTTGGTTACCGTTTACCGCTTCATGTTACCAAATAACGCTCTCACGAAATTTATCATATTTCTACACTATATAAGAGGCCCCTTTTGATATATGTGAGCCCCTCCAGCTCCCTATTACCTCTACAGGTCTTTATTAAGGGCCAGTTACCATTTACCGCTGGCACCTTATCTGATTTCTCTTCACAGACTCCAATCCCCTTCCCCATTTTCATGTCATATACGTAAATTAAACTCCTTCAGCCCCTCGTACTCTAATATATTTGCCTGGTCCTCTTTAAAAACAGGTTACCATTTGCCGCTAGATTGCGGTATTTGGTAACTTCAGCGGTCATTGGTACTAGCGGGAAATAGTAACTTGTGCGTTAATTGGTAACTTGAAGTTACCAAATCACGCAGGGGCAGACAATTTATAAGAGTTATTCCCCGTTCATTGCTACTAGCGGGAAATAGTAACTTGTGCGTTAATTGGTAACATGAAGTTACCAAATCACGCAGGGGCAGACAATTTATAAGAGTTATTCCCCGTGTATTCGTCTAAAATGACTTTTCGACCCTTTTCAATGAGTTTTTTGGGTCCTCTTTCAGAAGTTAGATAGGGTTTGTCTGACTCTATCATCCCTTTAAGGGAGAGATTCAACGTATTACGTATGTTGTCTTGACAAGAGTTTGAAAAAAAAAGTTACCAAATATCGCAAAATTATCTGCCCCTGAAATTCTTTTAAAATCATTTTTTCATATTTTTCTCCGGAATTGAAGGTTTCTTTTAACACACCTGATAGAAAATTCCTTCTTGTTACTATGCACACCACTAAAATGCATATAACTCTTCTCAGAAGCGAGATAGGTTAGGGTAGTTACTATATCCCGCTCAAAATTTGACCATAATTTGCCTAAAATTCTATGCGAGTTATCGCCCGCTTAGGTTACCAAATATCGCTCGGCGTTACCAATTCCCGCAGTTCATATTAATTAACATAATTGAAAGTAAACAGCTCAATTTGAAGAAATAAAGGAGATATTACGAAGAAATAAAAGACTTTCAGTTTCTTTTAATTTTTCCTGGTGGATTATTTATAGCAAGGGTATATACTTCGACGTCGCTCCAGAAATAATTTATTCTATGAGACATAATTCTGTGTATCGTTTCTACCTCGTCATAGTAACTATAATAGCTCTTTCGAATACTATTCCTCCTTTATTTCTGATTTGATTTCAATTATACTTGATTTATATTCTGTTAATTTTATTCTGTTCTCGAGGATTCCAGTTGGCATGGTTACCGTAAAATCCCGTGTATTGGCCGCACTTTTTTTCGTCAGAAAATCGTTCAAAAGTAGGGGTGCGCTCAATACATAGGAACAAAATTCAACCCCTTTTTTTCCAGGTCGTTTTCACAGTGAGATTTCTATCGAAGACTATTATGTTCTTAGGAAGGATCGGAATAGATCAGGAGGAGGTGTTTGTGTTTATATACGATCCAATCTTGCGTTTGCCAGAAGAATTGATATAGATAACGAAAATCTTGAGTCACTATGGTTAGAACTTTATTTGCCAAAAACTAAACCTATTATTGTTGGAGTTTGCTATCGTCCTCCCACCCAAACTTCTTTTATCGACCACTGGGAAGAAGATCTCTGTAAATTACGCACCGACTGTGAAACAATTATACTGGGGGACTTCAATATCTGTACATCCGGAAAAAGCAACCCGTTATACAAATCATATATGAATATTTTAAGTTTATTTAGTTTTTGCCAAATTATTATTGACCCTACAAGAGTTACACGTGACACAGAGTCTATTATTGACCACATTTTATGTAATTCTAAAGAAAATATTGTTAACTCTGGTGTTATTACCACGGGTATTAGTGATCATTTTTTGACATTTTGTACTAGAAAAGTCCCTAGGGGCCATTTTAAAAGTCATAATATTATCAAGATTAGATGCTTGAAGAATTATTCCATCGAATCGCTACAGTTTCTTTTATCAAGTGTAGACTGGAGTGATTGTATAAATTCAACTTGTGTCAATGGAGCTTGGTCTATTTTTAAACAAATATTTACCAATATTTTAGATACTTTAGCTCCTGTTATTGAAATAAGGGTTAAGCAAAGAACAGAGCCATGGATGACATCATATATTTTAGGCCTCATTAGAGATAGGGATAAACATTTGTATTTGTATAGAAAACATAAAAGTCATGAAGACAATAAAAATTTTTGTAAATTAAGAAATTTAGTGCAGAGAGAAGTTAGAAAAGCCAGATCTTCTTATTTTCAAGATAAAATTGAGGAAAATAGGTCAGAGCCCAAGAAGTTGTGGCAACAGCTTAAGAACATTGGATACAAAACCAAACAAAAAAGTAGCGAAAATATTGTTTTAAACATAGATGGTAAAGTACACCATGAAGGCAAAACTATAGCGGATTATTTTAATTGTTTTTTTACTACTATTGCATTAAAACTTGTAAGCAAATTACCTAGTCCTTTACATGTATTTTCTGTTACTTCAAAGGTATTTAGACAGTTTTATGCAGATAAAAACATAGAAAAAAAAAATTTTAGTACTTCAACCTGTGTCTGAAGATTTTATTTATAAAGAACTGAAAAATCTGAATGTAAACAAAAGTACTGGTTTAGATAATATACCAGCAAGGTTTTTAAAAGATGGTGCTTTTTATATCAAGGAACCTATTATGTCCATTGTAAATAAATCTATAATCACCGGTACCGTACCAGAAGACTTTAAAATGGCGAGAGTCAAACCTCTCCTCAAAAAAGGAAATTCCCTTGAAGTCGGAAATTACAGGCCAGTCAGTATACTGTGTATAGTGTCAAAAATTTTGGAAAAATGTGTTCATGTTCAACTTTTAGATTTTTTAAACAATAATCACTTGTTGTATTCATACCAATCAGGTTTTAGAAATAAATTTTCAACAGATACTTGTTTAATACACATGTTAGATTTTATTAAAAGTAATACATCTAAAGGGCTTTTTACAGGTATGGTAATGTTAGATTTACAAAAAGCTTTTGATACTGTTGACCATACAATTTTATGTGATAAGTTAGAAGTTTTAGGAGTTTTATCCACTGCGTGGTTCAAATCTTATCTGTCCTGTAGACAGCAACAAGTCCATGTTAACAACATTTCATCAGATTTTAATTCGATAAACTGTGGTGTTCCTCAGGGAAGTATTTTAGGACCTCTTTTATTTTTAATCTATGTAAACGATATGGCTGTCAGTATTGATGATGACTGTAAATTAATTTTATATGCTGATGATAGTGCTATTTTTTATGCACACAAAGATCCTGCTATTATTGCTCATAAACTGGGCAGTGTTCTGGATAAATGTTCTTCATGGTTAGTTGATAATAGATTGTCACTTCACTTAGGTAAGACAGAATCTATTTTATTTGGTCCTCCGAGAAAGCTTAAAAATATCACAGATTTTAAAATTTTGTGCAATGGTCATGTTATTATAGGTTCTGAAAGCGTTAAATATTTAGGAATCTGTATTGACAAGTTTCTTTCATGTGAAAATATTGTATTAAGCATTATACAAAAAGTTAATGCCAGACTTAAATTTTTATATAGAAATGCATCTTGTCTTAGTACACAGTCTAGAAAGACCCTATGTTCTGCCTTGATACAGTGTTACTTTGACTATGCCTGTTCTTCTTGGTATTGCGGAATAAATAAGCAACTTAAACACAGATTACAAGTTACCCAGAACAAAGTAGTAAGGTTCATTTTAAACCTTGGTCCAAGAGAGAGTATTTCTAGTAATATTTTAGACTCTCTGAATATGTTAAGAGTGGAAGATAGAGTTAAACAATTAAGATTAAACCATGTTTTTAATATATATCATGGAAATGCACCAGCTTATCTCCATGATCATTTTGTGCTGAATAATAATATAACAAGAAGTGCAACTAATAAGAATTTTCATGTACCTAAGATAAAAGGGAAAGAGTCTACATGTTTTTTCTATAATGCAATTAAAGACTGGAATGCATTGCCACGTGAGATCAAGGAGATGAGTACTAAACAAAAATTTAAGAAAGCTGTAAGATCTTTTTTATCTAAAAATGCTAGTGATACTACGTGAAGGCTTGTCTAATTTTATTTCTATTTAATTTTATTTTAGTTTTATAAGCATTATTGTGATAATTTTTAAGGAAAATGTGTAATGAGAAACATGTCATTTTTCAAAGCATTATGCTATATTCATTTAAGTACCCTGCCTAAATTCCATTATTAATGTAATTTTTTTGTTACTAACGTATTTGTAATTTAAGGACCCCATTGGAAATAAGCTTTTTTATAAAGGCTTTTATGGGCTATCCTTAGGTAATACCTATCATCTGTATGTCATGTAATTTATATAATAATACATGTATATGCTCAATTAGATCTTTATTAAGTAGCATAGTGCTGAGATAATGTCTGGGTTTTTTTTTTCTATTAGTGGGCTAATCTGTAATGTTTTAATTGTGTGTTATCATGACATTCTGTGATAATTTTACCTGAATAAAATGAAATGAAATAAATCAAAGTTCCAAAGTTTTCACTACAGTAAATCAAAGTTCCAAAGTTTTCACTATAGTAAACCAAAGTTTTTACTATAGTTAATCAAAGTTCCAAAGTTTTCACTACAGTAAATCAAAGTTCCAAAGTTTTTACTATAGTAAATCAAAGTTCCAAAGTTTTCACTATAGTAAACCAAAGTTTTTACTACAGTAAGTCAAAGTTCCAAAGTTTTCACTACAGTAAATCAAAGTTCCAAAGTTTTTACTATAGTAAATCAAAGTTCCAAATTTTTTATCTTGATACTATAGTTATCTATAGTACACTATAGTTAACTATAGTTTACTATAGTATTTTTTTGTTAGGGTGGCCATTGTTTTTTTAACAATTATCACCTGAACACATGTAATGAAAGCAATATTTTTTTTTAAGAACTTTATTAACAATACTATAGTTAAATCACAAGCACATAGATACAATCAAGCACATTAACTAGCACATTCAACTTCAAAAATAAATATTAAATTGTCATTTAGCACGTCACAGCACTGATTGTTAACTACATTGACATTAATTCACTGGCGACCATGAATGTTCCAGTTGACGTCTTCCTCCTCAAATCCTTGGAATTCCTCTTCCTCACTGTCACTTTGGAAGAGATTGGCGTATTCTTCCTCGGTCCAAGGGAAATCCGTGTCGGTGTAGTAGGGTTGATCATCACGCTTTCCTTTGTTCTCTTCAACTACAAAAACCTAGAGTGTCATCTTTCAGAATGTGATAAACCCGAAACTTTTCGACCACTTGCTGCTCTTCTTTAATTCTCCTGCCCTTTAGAAAGGCTTCAATTGAAGAAGGTTACCATTTCCCGCACAAGTTACCCAATCCCGCTTTGTTACCAAATCCCGCTATACCGTTACCAAATCCCGCTCTAAGTTACCAGATCACGCTTTTGCTTTGTTCTCTTTAACTACAGAAGCCTAGAGTGTCATCTTTCAGAATGTGATAAACTTGCAACTTTTTGAACACTTGTTGCTCTTCTGTAATTCTCCTGCCCTTTAGAAAGGCTTCAATTGAAAAAAGGTTACCATTTCCCGCACAAGTTACCCAATCCCGCACAAGTTACCAATTACCGCTATACCGTTACCAAATCCCGCTCTAGGTTACCATTTCCCGCACAAGTTACCCAATCCCGCACAAGTTACCAGTTATCGCTTTAGGTTACAAAATAACGCTCTAAGTTACCAAATCACTCATTTGCTTTGTTTTCAAAAACTATTGAAGCCAAGGGTGTCATCTTCCTGCATGTGAAAAATTACGAACCCATTGACCAAATAATGCTCTTATCCATTTGTTATGCCCTTTAGAAATGGTTTCAATGAGCTTACGTTACCATTTCCCGCACTTCACGTTACCAAATACCGTTGAAAACGTTCAGTAATAATACAAAATACAAAATGACCAAAATTTGACCCATTTTTTTGGATAGAAAATGACCCAAATCGTATAGAAAACACGACCTCAAAAAACGTTTTTTTTTTTTTCTCTAAGTCTTTTTTTCAGTGTTACCAAATAGCGGAAAAAAATCTTCATTAAAACACATTTAATAAAACGCTAAAAGAAATTATAGTGCTATACTTTGGTTGAAACGATCAAAATACTTAAATAATATCTTGCATTCCTTCCAAAACCCTTGAATGTCATGAAGACTTTGAATTCTTCATGAGAAGATCCTAATAGCTAGTAAGACGAAAAATCAAATGAATTTGATAAAAAAAAAATCAGGAATAATTAGAAAGGGTATGCTAAGTAAGGTGTATTGGGTAATGGGTGGAGGTATACTAGATCAGCTTAATGAGAAATGAGTCAGAATATATTAGATCAGGGTTAGGGGTTATATTAACTTCTTGATATTATAAGTTCAAAATATAGACATATTAGAGTATGTAATATAGTCACTTCCTGTATGTAAACACTACGAATTATATCAAATCAATCACTGAATTAGAACTTGATTGCTTTTTATGGTCATATACTCCTTAAGGAAAGAAGAAAAAATGTCAATATTCAGAAGAATAAGCCTTCATCAGCTGTGTTTCAGACCGCTACTTTCTTCATCATTATATCGCCTGGTAGCTATCAACGTGCAGTGGTCACCCACCCAATAGTACGTCACGCTAGACGTCGCTTAACTTGCGTCATGCAAAGCGTGATACATACCTCGCAGCCAGAGAAGCTACCTTATTGTAAGTATTTCAAAATCTCTTATATATCTCAGCCATGTCTGTTAGGGTTAGGGTTACCAATTATGTCACTTTGGTTCATCTGACTTTTTACGTTATTCAGCAATACATTTTTAACTAATTCAAAATGATTCAGAATTGTTCAATATCCTTTCTTTATGCATCATTATACATTGGATACATTCTCTATTTAAGTTTTAAAAAGTGATTCAAAGAATAAAAGAAGACAGTTTAACGAAAGTATTTAATGAACATCTAAAATAAAGTGAAGTTTGTTAGCAAAAATCCCTGAAACCGGAAATTTTTTTTCCGGAATGCAATATTCCGGAAAAAAAATTCCGTTTTTGCTGGAACTCTTCTGTGTTTGGAACTCTTCTGTGTTTGGAATTTTTCTGAGTTTGGAGCTCTTTTGTGTTTGGAACTCTTCTGTGTTTGGAGCTCTTTTGTGTGTGGAACTCTTCTGTGTTTGGAGCTCTTTTGTGTTTGGAACTCTTCTGCGCGTCCAAGATCACACCCGCTCTTTTGTGTTTGGAACTCTTCTGTGTTTGGAGCTCTTTTGTGTTTGGAACTCTTCTGAGCGTCCAAGATCACACCTGCTCTTTTGTGTTTGGAGCTCTTCTGTGTTTGGAGCTCTTTTGTGTTTGGAACTCTTCTGCGCGTCCAAGATCACACAGAGCGCGCGTTGACTTTGTGTATATGATGACGCCAGCTGCGGGGTTGTGTATCATCTTTAGGTCGTCACATAGAACAGTGTAAGCACACAGTGTCCCTAACGCTGGAGAGTGCGGATGGAAAAATTTACCAGGGAAGAAAACGCTAAAAGGTAGGCAATTTATTTTTTGGGAGAATATTTCAGAATTTATATTTTGAATCAGTTTCTTCGACGGAAAATTTCTTTTGATATGTATACTGCAAAATCACATATTTTCGTGGTGTCAAATTGTATTTGTTCTTCGGGTTTTCATTTCATGGTTCAATGAGAAAGAATTACTCAAACTTCAACTTTTTTTTCATTTCGTAGATTACATAAATTTCTTGGTTCTCGACATGCAAAGAAAATATCGATAATTAAACCCCACGAAAATTAGTGATTTAACAGTACGTTTCCTTTTCCTTTTTTTAAGTTAAGGTTGCATTTTATTTCATGACTGAATAATATAGACGAGAAAAACTGCCAAGTTTAAGAATGCATTAATTACGCAAAAAACAACTGCTATTAAACAGAATTTTATTTAATTAATTTTTTATAATTGTAATTTGATAACTCTGTAAAACTTAAACCAATATGAGCAGGAATTTCTTGTTGTAAGCACGTTAGTCACTATAAAACATTGAAGGTTTATCAATTCTGGTTGTTCATTTTTTTGGCGTCGGGAAAAAAATTGAGGAGCTATAATTGAAATGTATTAATTATTGTCCTGTACAACAATTGAATTTTCTGCTCACATTGGAAAAAATATTTCAAATTTAGTTATTATTGAATATGCGTGATGTGTGTATGTAAATAAAGAATGGGGGGTGACGAAGGCGTCAATTAGCGCCTAAGTCCCGGAGAGCATGCAATAAATTAGGAGGTACCCCAGCAAATTGCGAGGTACCTCTCTGTGAGAATGAAAATGAGTGTAAAGCATGACGATAAACTTTAAATAGTTTTGCCTTATAAATGATTAGTGCAGTTTTTTTATGTTTACGGTATCATTTAGAAGATATTATCAAATAAAAATGATCTATCATAGACATTTACAAAGATTGATTATTGTCTGATAAATTGCAATTTGACTTTACATTGAAGTCTATGGAGAGAGCAGGTTTAATTAACATATTGTAAAAAGTAATTTGAATTTTATACATATCTCTCGGTAAAATATTGTATAAGATCCCAATTTGAAATGCAAAGAAATCAGATACCGGAGATAATTTGAGAAAATTAGAATTCTCTCATTTTCATAAAGGGGCAGAGAATTTCTTCTAAATATCATAAATTTTTGCCCATATTTTGTTTCCTAATAATAAGTGATCGTATTATTAGTACTTGCTAGCGTGAACATGAAGCAGCATAAGTCTCTACTGTCAATTTACTCTGTACTATAGTAGACGCTATCTAGGCCCCCATCTCATCGGACACATAGCACTTTATTTCCGAAAATTCAAGAAGGAATATAATTTCATTGACCAATTGACCTTTTGGCTTTGATTTCCTGAAGTACAGTAGCCAAGAGCTTGTTCTTTAAATATCTCTGGGAACGTACGGTCTAGCAGACATTTAGGTACTCTTCTCAATGCCCTATGCCCGTAAGATAGGATTCAAATGAAATCAAGTCAACATTTCCGGCACAAGTTACCCAATCCCGCTTTGTTACCAAATCCCGCTATACCGTTACCAAATCCCGCTCTAAGTTACCAAATCACGCTTGCTCATATAATTCATACATAAGTCATACTTAGGACCCTCGTTGGAACACCATTTTTAACTACCTTATACAGATGAAGACCCTCCAGCCCCACGTAGTCAACGAGTGCCCTTAAACCCAGTCAAACGGGAGATAGGTTAGGGTTAGTTACCAAATCCCGCTCTCTAAGTTACCATTTAACGCTTGCTCATATAATTCATACTTAGGACCCTCGTTGGAACACCATTTTTAACTACCTGATACAGATGAAGAAACTCCAGCCCCACGTAGTTAGCGAGTGCCCTTAAACCCAGTCAAACGGGAGATAGGTTAGGGTTAGTTACCAAATCCCGCTCTAAGTTACCATTTAACGCTTGCTCATATAATTCATACATAATTCATACTTAGGACCCTCGTTTGAACACCATTTTTAACTACCTGATACAGATGAAGAAACTCCAGCCCCACGTAGTTAGCGAGTGCCCTTAAACCCAGTCAAACGGGAGATAGGTTAGGGTTAGTTACCAAATCCCGCTCTAAGTTACCATTTAACGCTTGCTCATATAATTCATACATAATTCATACTTAGGACCCTCGTTTGAACACCATTTTTAACTACCTGATACAGATGAAGACCCTCCAGCCCCACGCAGTTAACGAGTGCCCTTAAACCCAGTCAAACGGGAGATAGGTTAGGGTTGTTACCAAATCCCGCACAAGTTACCCAATCCCGCACAAGTTACCAATTATCGCAACACCGTTACCAAATCCCGCTCTAGGTTACCATTTCCCGCACAAGTTACCAAATCCCGCACAAGTTACCAATTATCGCTTTAGGTTACAAAATAACGCTCTAAGTTACCAAATCACTCATTTGCTTTGTTTTCAAAAACTATTGAAGCCAAGGGTGTCATCTTCCTGCATGTGAAATATTACGAACCCATTGACCAAATAATGCTCTTATCCATTTGTTATTCCCATTAGAAATGGTTTCAATGAGCTTACGTTACCATTTCCCGCACTTCACGTTACCAAATACCGTTGGAAACTGTTTCAATAATACAAAATACAAAATGACCAAAATTTGACCCATTTTTTTGGATAGGAAATGACCCAAAACGTATAGAAAACACGACCCCAAAGAACGTTTTTTTCCCTCTCTTAGACTTAGTCTTTTTTTCAGTGTTACCAAATAGCGGAAAGAAGTCTTCATCAAAACACATTTAATAAAACGCTAAAAGAAATTATAGTGCTATATTTTGGATGAAACGATCAAAATACTTAAAAACTGATTTGAAGTTTATACATATCTCTCGGTAAAATATTGTATAAGATCCCAATTTGAAATGCAAAGAAATCAGATACCGGAGATAATTTGAGAAAATTAGAATTCTCTCATTTTCATAAAGAGGCAGAGAATTTGAGAAACATATATAATGCAAAATAGCCAGATTTGAAATGTTACCAATTATGTCACTTTGGTTCAATTGACTTTTTACATTATTATCAAATCACATATAAAGTTAATCAAGAAAGTGAAAGAGGATTAATTAAGAGATCTAACATTTCGCTAGCAAAAATCCCTGAAACCGGAAATTTGTTTCCGGAATGCAATATTCCGGAAAAAAATCCGTTTTTAGTGGAACTCTTCTGTGTTTGGAACTCTTCTGTGTTTGGAACTTTTCTGAGTTTGGAGCTCTTTTGTGTTTGGAACTCTTCTGTGTTTGGAGCTCTTTTGTGTTTGGAACTCTTCTGTGTTTGGAGCTCTTTTGTGTTTGGAACTCTTCTGCGCGTCCAAAACCCCACTATAGATTACCATTTCTCGCACAAGTTTTGTCTCCTATCGATAAAAGACACCAAATATATATTGATTTTTTTTTTAATTTTATGATATTTAATATTTATATCATTTATTTCTCCTTCATATCATCTTATCGAGTTGCATTTTGTAAAAACTGGAGCATTTTCTGATTCCTTTTAGTAGAGATGGAAGCTGATGTGGCAGAGTCCCAGGGAAATAAAGATCCTTGTTTCTCTGGTAATGAATCTGACCCAGATATTCTAGAAGCTGATGTGGCGGAGTCCCAGGGAAATAAAGATCCTTGTTTCTCTGGTAATGAATCTGACCTAGATATTCTATAATATCTAATGATATCGGACATATGCTATAATTTGCAGTTGATATATCTAAGGGAAACAAGAATATAAGTTTGCTAACCGTGATCTTTTAAGTATAAAATCATGCTAAAGAAAAAAATGAACTTATTTTTTAACAATGTTTTTCCTAAATAACAGTTACAGGGCGTTACATTGTTCGCCAATGTATTTTGTGCAACAAGGCCATTGTGCGCTTTGGGGACCATCTGCGGAGGGCGCACCACATCTCCAAAAGAGTACGCATTGAGTACCTCCGCTTCCGAAGTCCCAAAGTTGTGGACAACTTTACGACGTAGGTTGAATTTTGAAGCATTAATTCAATCGTATAGAAATATATTTCTTCAATTATCCATATATCTTCATTTTGTAGTGATGAATGTGTACCTTCTCTACACCTGGAGGACCTTACAGACCCAAGTGATGATGAAAGGTTTGTGAGCACAATCATACTTGTATGACTTTAAATTTGATTTTATTTGCACTACAGCTGAATAATCATTTGAACTGTTTGTAGGGAAAGTATCATGGACGCAGCTGAAAAAAGATGCATATCCTAACCCACTGCATCCTTGGAAAAATCAGCTTACTTCCATTGCATAGTTTTGATAAAAATACCGGAGATAATTTGAGAAAATTAAAAATTTAAACTTTTCCCATTAGTATTTTTTAATTCAGTGTGTATCATAAACCACATTGTAATTGTTTAAGTGTATGTCATTTGTCCAAATAAAAAATAATGAAACCAAAAAAAAAATAGCTGAAATATAAAAGGAACTTATACTGATTTACAAATAAGATAGCATTTCTGGCTATGCGACATGTCCCTCGTCTTGATGATGCAGGTTAAGCAACGTCAAGCATGATCAGTACTTGGATGGGTGACAGCTGCACGTTGCAAGGTTTCACAAAGGGCTATCAAGTGATATAGTGATGATACAGCACCATTCTGAATCACATTTGTGGAAGAATTAAGCATCTGAATATCACACAAACGTTTCTTTTGTTCTCAAAGATAAGGGTTAGACTAATTCAGTAACTGCAGGAATTCATTGATCACAGTAAAAATAAGCATTCCTTTCTTAAACATTAAGGGTAAAATTGAATAAAAGCAGGAATTCTTTGCTCATAAAATTTAGGCATTTTTCAAATAAGCAAGGATTTTGTACAGTTAAGTAAAAATTAGGGTTAAAATAATCCGTAGTTTTATTGTCATCTTAGTCACTCAGCTTCGGCAATTCCATTTAATAATCTAAGAGGCATCTGAACGAATACTGTTATTTTAGTTACCATTTAATGCACAAACTCTTGTTTACCATTTCCCACCCTTTTATCCAATCGCACAGAACACATAACAACCAAGTTGACATTCTAGTACTCTTTTTCTTTCCTTTGCCCCATAGAAAATATTGAAATTCAATCAGATTACCGTTTTCCGCACGTTTCCCAATACGGCTTTGTTACCAATTCCCGCTATATCGTTACCAAATCCCGCTCTAGGTTACCATTTCCCGCACAAGTTACCCAATCCCGCACAAGTTACCAATTATCGCTTTAGGTTACCAAATAACGCTCTGAGTTACCAAATCACTCATTTGCTTTGATTTGGTAAACTATTGAAGCAAAGGGTATCATCTCCCTGCATGTTAAATATAATGAACCCATTGACGCTATAATCCCTTGATCCATTTGGCATACCCATTAGAAATGCCTTCAATGAGTTTATGTTACCATTTCCCGCACTTGGAGTTACCAAATACCGTTGGAAACTATTTCAGGATTTTCGTTGAAGTTTCAAATAAAATTCGTAAATTAATGCCAAATGGTAATAATCTTACTGTGAATTCTCGATGAAAAGGACCTTCTAACTGGTAGGACGAAAATCAATTGAATTTGGAAAAAGAATAGTGAGTATGAGGAAGGGTTTAATGGGTAATGCGTAAAGGTATATTAGGTGAGACTAATGAGAAAAGAGTTCGGATATATTTGGTCAGGATTAGGAGTAATGGGTGTACTATGTAAATTTAAAATTGTTCAGGGTATACTAGGAAAACAGCAGTGGGTAGGTGTCTGGGTATGCTAGGTCAGGGGTAATAGGGGATATAGTGATGATGAAAAGAACGGTCTGAAGCAGAATTGATTAAAGCTTATTCTGAATATATTTTTTTTAAAATTGCTGAAGTGTTTTGTGACATTTAGGTAGAGAAGATCAGGAAATCGGAAGAATGGAAACAGTTAGAGAAGCTTGTATTTATGGGTGAGTATATTCACATTTGCAATACTTTTCAGATCTTAACAATGAAAATGATTTTGACAAATGAATCACTTGTTTGTTGTTGATAGTAAATTTTTATGCTATTTATAGGAAGAGTGTGGAAACAGTGGAAGAAGTTCCTAGCAGTAGGTTGGTATCTTCATTTTCCTTGAATAAAGGGTTAGTCTAGTGACATTTTCAATGTTTTTCATGCAAGACCAATCAAATGGCAGTATTAAAGTTTCAATTTTTGTGAGATAATTAGCCAGTACAGCAAGGAAAGCTATGTATTTCCTCGTCCTGCACCTGTTCGAGTACAGAACATCCTCTCTACATTTACATTGCGTAAATTCTTCCAGCCAGAATGATCTAGCTGGTGTATCCTTCCAGTTGAACAGCATGTACTTAACCTCTCGAAAGGAAACATAGCACATAAGACTCCTAAACGTGGCTATAAATCCATCTTTTACTTGACCAATGTCAAATTTAAACTCAAATCTTTCAAGGCTTTCGAAGACGTTCTCTATAGAGTTTATAACGAGTTTGTTTTCGCCCACTTCTCAGTCTTCTTCCATCCATTAATCTGGTTTCACTGCAAGTAAAATACAAATATATGTATTTGTGTTAAATATATTCAAATTTTAAAAAAATTGTGTATAATGGAGTAATAGTAGAATTCATTTCTTGGCTACAAACAGACTACAGACAGTGCAAAATGTGCCATAGTATGGGTTCCTAAAAAAAAATTAAGTACATTGCACATATACTGTGTGCTCAATAACCAATCTATAAAAACTAGATTCTTTCATCCACTCCTGTAATGGCTACACAAGGATCTATTATGGGAGTGGATCAAAGGTTCCAATTTTAATTTGATAAGCTTACTTATTTAATAAACTCCAGCATATAAAACCTTTAGTTGTTTGGAAAACATTATGTTCATTTTCACAAGGAATACTATTTTTTAAAGCAAATCCCCTTTCCTCTTATCGGAATTTAAGAACTGTGCTTCAATTCTGATTTGAAAACACAATTCTTGGTCAGAATCAATGTACATTCCTGGCTTAGCAATATTGGAAATGCAAATTCAGTGATGCATTATGCAATGAAGACCTATTAGATGACACCTCCTTTCTCTCCAATACAAATCTGTTATTGGATTGACTTCGTAAATAACCTTCAAATGTCAAATACTTTTTTAGCTCACCTGAGCTGAAAGCTCAGTGAGCTTTTCTGATCACATTTTGTCCGGCGTCCGTCTGTCTGTCCATCTGTCTGTGTGTAAACTTTTCACATTTTCGACTTTCTCTCAAGAACCACTGGGCTAATTTCAACCAAACTTACCCTAAAGTATCCGAAGGGGATTCAAGTTTGTTCAAATGAAGGGTCATGCCCTCTTTCAAGGGGAGATAATTAGGAATTAGTGAAAAAATAAAAGCATCATTTAAAAATCTTCTTCTCAAGAACCAAAGGGCCAGGAAAGATGAAACTCATGTGGAAGCATCCTCAGATAGTGTACATTCAAGTTTGTTCAGCTTCAAATTTGTACAGTTAAGGATGCTCCAAAATCCTGTTTTCTTTTATTTAGGCATTAAGAACTACCAAACAGATTACACAGACAAGCTCCATTCAAGAGGTATATCTTAATGCACTTGTCTTATTTGGCATTTTCCTTCGGTGAAAATGTTTTTTTTTTCTTTTTAAAATGTCGGTGAAATATTTTCTTATATTCTAGATATCGCAGACAGGTACTGAGGAAGGTAGTTCAAACCCTAACCCTACCCCTGATTCTGACTCTCCAAAGGTAAACGTTATGATTGTAATTCTAAAAGCAAATTACTGTTGGAAGCAAAATTTCCGCCACTTCTTCCATTATACGCTACTTCTTCCATTTTGTTTATTATATACATATCTATTATACCGAAAATCATAATTTAAAATAGATGTACTGAAGCACGTACCTTATTCAAATAAAATCAAGTCAACATTTCCGGCAAAAGTTACACAATCCCGCTTTGTTACCAAATCCCGCTATACCGTTACCAAATCCCGCTCTAAGTTACCAAATCACGCTTGCTCATATAATTCATACATAATTCATACTTAGGACCCTCGTTGGAACATCATTTTTAACTACCTGATACAGATAAAGACCCTCCAGCCCCACGTAGTCAACGAGTGGCCTTAAACCCAGTCAAACGGGAGATAGGTTAGGGTTAGTTACTAAATCCCGCTCTCTAAGTTACCATTTAACGCTTGCTCATATAATTCGTACTTGGGACCCTCGTTGGAACACCATTTTTAACTACCTGATACAGATGAAGACCCTCCAGCCCCACGTAGTTAACGATTGCCCTTAAACCCAGCCAAAGGGGAGATAGGTTAGGGCAGTTACCAAATCCCGCGCAAGTTACCCAATCCCGCACAAGTTACCAATTATCGCTACACCGTTACCAAATCCCGCTCTAGGTTACCATTTCCCGCACAAGTTACCAATTATCGCTTTAGGTTACAAAATAACGCTCTAAGTTACCAAATCACTCATTTGCTTTGTTTTCAAAAACTATTGAAGCCAAGGGTGTCATCTTCCTGCATGTGAAAAATTACGAACCCATTGACCAAATAATGCTCTTATCCATTTGTTATGCCCTTTAGAAATGGTTTCAATGAGCTTACGTTACCATTTCCCGCACTTCACGTTACCAAATACCGTTGAAAACGTTCAGTAATAATACAAAATACAAAATGACCAAAATTTGACCCATTTTTTTGGATAGGAAATGACCCAAATCGTATAGAAAACACGACCACCAAAACGTTTTTTTTTTTTCTGTTACACTTAGTCTTTTTTTCAGTGTTACCAAATAGCGGAAAAAACTCTTTATTAAAACACATTTAATAAAACGCTAAAAGAAATTATAGAGCTATACTTTGTTTGAAACGATCAAAATACTTAAATAATATCTTGCATACTTTCCAAAACCCTTGAATGTCATGAAGACTTTGAATTCTTCATGAGAAGATCCTAATAGCTATTAAGACGAAAAATCAAATGAATTTGAAAAAAAAATCAGGAATTATTAGAAAAGGTATGCTAAGTAAGGTGTATTGGGTAATGGGTGGAGGTATACTAGATCAGCTTAATGAGAAATGAGTCAGAGTATATTAGATCAGGGTTAGGGGTAATGGGTATACAAGGTAAATGAGTAATTGTTCAGGATATACTAGAAAAGGGCAATGGGTAGGTGTACAGGTATATTAGGTTAGGTGTAATAGGTGATATAGTGATGATAAAAGAAACGGTCTGAAACACAATTGATGAAGGCTTATTCTTCTAAATATCATAAATTTTTGCCCATATTTTGTTTTCTAATAATAAGTGATCGTATTGTTAGTACTTGCTAGCGTGAAACTGAAGCAGCATAAGTCTCCACTGTCAGTTTACTCTGTACTATAGTAGACGCTATCTAGGCCCCCATCTCATAGAACACATAGCACTTTATCTCCGAAAATTCAAGAAGGAATATAATTTAATTGACCAATTGGCCCTTTTGGCTTTGATTTCCTGAAGTACAGTAGCCAAGAGCTTGTTCTTTAAATATATCTGGGAACGTACGGTCTAACAGACATTTAGGTACTCTTCTCAATGCCCTATGCCCGTAAAATAGGATTCAAATGAAATCAAGTCAATATTTCCGGCACAAGTTACCCAATCCCGCTTTGTTACCAAATCCCGATATACCGTTACCAAATCCCGCTCTAAGTTACCAAATCACGCTTGCTCATATAATTCATACATAAGTCATACTTAGGACCCTCGTTGGAACACCATTTTTAACTACCTGATACAGATAAAGACCCTCCAGCCACACGTACTTAACGAGTGCCTTTAAACCCAGTCAAACGGGAGATAGGTTAGGGTAGTTACCAAATCCCGCTCTAGGTTACCATTTCCCGCACAAGTTACCCAATCCCGCTTTGTTACCAAATCCCGATATACCGTTACCAAATCCCGCTCTAAGTTACCAAATCACGCTTGCTCATATAAATCGTACATAATTCATACTTAGGACCCTCGTTTGAACACCATTTTTAACTACCTGATACAGATGAAGACCCTCCAGCCCTACGTAGTTAACGATTGCCCTTAAACCCAGTCAAACGGGAGATAGGTTAGGGTTGGTTACCAAATCCCGCTCTCTAAGTTACCATTTAACGCTTGCTCATATAATTCATACATAATTCATACTTAGGACCCTCGTTTGAACACCATTTTTAACTACCTGATACAGATGAAGACCCTCCAGCCCCACGTACTTAACGAGTGCCCTTAAACCCAAACGGGAGATAGGTTAGGGTTAGTTACCAAATCCCGCTCTAAGTTACCAACATTTGACGTAATTTTTGGGATAGGAAATGACCCTTTAATATCATGAAGAATTTGAATTCTTCATGAAAAGACTCTAATAGCTAGTAAGGCGAAGAATCAAATGGGTTTGAAAAAAAAAATCATGTGTAATGAGAAAGGGTTATTCTAAGTAAGGTGTAATGGGTAGAGGTATACTAGGTGAGGCTAATGAGAAATGATTCAAGGTATATTAGAACAGGGTTAGGGGTAATAGGTATACAAGGTAAATGAGTAATTGTTCAGGGTATATTAGGAAAGGGGCAATAGGTAGGTTTCCCGGTATACTAGGTTAGGGGTAATTGGTGATATAGTGATGATAAAAAGGCTTATTCTGAATCTTCAATTGTACCCGTCCGTCATCAAGATTAATATACCACAAATGCAACGTAAACCTTCGTACTCAAATTGATTAAAAACTCGTAATTAAGCCAAGATATCTATCATTCTCTGTCTACAGCATAAACTGCATCCATCTCTCTGTAAACTTATTCCAAATGTATTCTCCACTACAACTATAATACGTTGACACCGAGTTGATAAGTTGATAAAAAAAACCGCAATAGTACTTTTTTTCATCTTAGAAAAAAAAATCACATCCAACACTGTACCTGTCCCTATTGAAAACTGATAAATTGACTCTATGCACTACGACGCCCGTTCTATATATATACTCAAAGACAGTATCCTGCACTATACTTGTGCCGCCTCCACAGAAATCCTCATTTATTGTACCTGTCCTCCATCTGCTATATGAGTTGTTTTTTCTCCTGTTGATACATTGTACCTGTATTGATATACAATTTATACTTCATCTACCGTGGTTGTCATTTATCTACTAAGGAACTACAAACACCACCGTTCCTATTACATATCTTCTCTGATATAATGAGTACACCACAACCACCGTTGTTTCTATACCGAAAATACATTGATATACCTTAGAAACCACATCCTTTATAATATCCCTTAATGATATACTTGATATCCCCGGTCCTTACTTCAAACACTACATTAACAATGATTGCAGTGTTCTGTACCTAAATTTGTATGCAGTCTTAAATCAACTGTATATACCATCCCACTACTCTTGTATTACCATTACATTGGTATACTACATAGACTTTATTCACAACACAAAACCTGTCCTTAATTTATCATTATCAGTAAACTCTCTTTGATCGGCGTTTCCCTGTGTCCACTGAAAATTATGCTTGTTAACAAACCAAGAAGACTTGGATGCCAGAAGATTTGATAAAAGTTCCTCCCCAAGCCTTTTAATACAAAACAGTGTGCTAATAAGGCACCCAAGCCTCCCTGACAGTCCTTAGGGCACAGATGTACAGAAGATATTCTAAAGGCACTTGACGGTATCAACAATATTAAGCATGGCTTCTACCCATGTTCAAACATTTGAAACCTATTACCGTGACCCACACTTCCCTTTGTTGACTTCAAATTATGGATGTTAACAGAGAGGCCAACAAGACTTTGATGCCAAAAGATCTGATAAAAGTACATAGCCTAGCCATTCCAAACAAAACAGAGTGTTACACAAGATGAAAAGACCCTCCCAACAGTCTTTGTGGCACAGAAGGATAATAAATATTCATAAAATAGTCTCGCCAATCTCAAAAGCATTGTAAATGGCTTGAATATATGCTAGGGCTCTAAAAGATCCATAAACTACCATTTGTAGTCCCCAGCGGTAATTTTAAACTCCGGCGTTAATTGGTAACTTGTAGGTCTCCGGTCGGAGACAAAAACTCGATTTTTGGATTTTTGATAAATTTCAGCGTTCAAAGAGAGGTAACTCCAAGTTACCATTTCCCGCGTGTAAATACAATATCACCAAAATTTGACCCAATTTTCTGGATAGGAAATGACCCAAATAGTATAGAAAACACGACCCCAAAAAATGTTTTTTTTGTTGGACTTAGTTTTTTTTCGGGGTTACCAAATACCAGAGGGTGTTACCAAATACCGCAGAGAAGTCTTGCTTCAGAAAACACATTAAACAGAGCGCTAAACCAAATAATCGTCCAATACCTTGGTTAGAACGCTCAAAATACTTACATAATATTATGCATAATTTCCTAAACCCTTCAGAAAGAGATTTGTTACCAAATACCGCACAAGTTACCAAATGCCGCAGAAAGTTACCAAATACCCAGTTACCAATTCCCTAGTTACCAAATGCCGCGTTACAAAACACCGCTCCAAGTTACCAAATACCTCGCTCCAAAGTTACCATTTACCTACGAGTTACCAAATACCGATTTCGAATGTTACCAAATGCCGCAACCCCACCTGACAGGATGCTGTCAGGTTACCAAATAGACTGAAACCTATGCCCCTAACCCTAACCCTAACCCTAACCCTAACCCTAACCCTAACCCTAACCCTAACCCTAACCCTAACCATGGGTGTGAGTAGGTGGTCGCTATTTGGTAACTTCGATTTTTGAAGCTCGGGGGTTTGCTCAGAATTAAGGGTTTTTTTTGGCGTTTGTAGAGGGTTAGGCTTGAAAAATGGTTAAATATGGGCAATCCAGTTCCCAACGTTTGTTTCTGGCTTAAACAGGTCCCAAAATGCCTCAAACTTTGATCCCTTATATCTCCCTTAAAAGAAGGGGGTTTGGAGAGGTTTTTCGTGCTTTAAGGGTTTCTATTCTAACCCCGCTAACCCTCTGAGGAAAATTTCTAACCCTCTGAACTCTAAAAATGGTTAAAAATTGAAAACTAGAAAGTCCCCTAGTTGAGTTACCACTTCTGAGGTAATTTCATTTTTTGGTCAAAGTTGGACCTCAACCTAGGGTTACCCAAACTACTGGGTTTTTCAAAGCGGTTTCGGTTGGAACAGATAGAGGGCAGCCAAAAACCCTAACCCCCATCATCAGGGCACTTTAAAAAAAATTATGGAGACTTGTAGAGAACAAAATATTTTTGGGTTACAGTTTGGGTTAGAATTTTGGTTTTTATGTTTGACCTTTTATTTCAAAGAGAAGATCTGCATTTTTTGCGACTTTCAAGGGTGCAATTAAAAGACCTGGTCTTTTTCTTTAAGAATGTTGTTTGAAATTCAAAAAAAGAGCGACTTAAAGGTCCAATATCCGGTCCCAAAATAAGTTACCAATTGCCTAACAGGTTGCCAATTAACGCTACAAACTTTAAGGGCCAGGGTTAGGCCCTTAAGGAAGAGAGTAGGGACCCTTGATTTTTTTTTAAGCTTTCCAAAGACGTACCAACTACATATTACTTTCAAAGATTTTTTATTCCAACTTAACATTTTTTTCTAACAACATGAAGTTGGTCATCTTTAGGGATCAGGTTGAGGACCTTCCTCAAATATTTCGATATCCCCCTTAATAGGGCTTCTAGAACCCTTGAAGAACCTTCAATATTCTGAGTTTCGAAGTCCAAAACCAAAAACTAATACCTTACCCTAGGTCAGGAAAATTGGGCACATTTAACATTTTTGCCTTATTCATTTCCCCCAAAAAATTAATAAGCCCCTAAAGGGGATGTTTTCCGCCCTAATTAAAAAATCTAATTTTTCTTTAAGGGCATATCTATTATGGGAATGCAGAAATTTTAAAATCCAACAATTGCAACATTTTTTTCAAAAATGCCAAACTTCAAGCGTTTTTTCTCGATATACTTTATCTCTGAGAATTTTTTCCTTACCCTAAGAACCTTTTTTCTTCAAATTCCGCAACATTTTCTGGAAGATCTTTCTAAGGACAATTTTTTAAAACAAACCCGCATTCCGAGGAAGCATTTGTAAGGGTCAGGGTTAGGGTCTAAAGTGGGAGGGGTCAGCAAAACGGCTCCTTCGGGTTCAACTCAACGTTTGAGGTCATAGGACACTTTCTGCGCGCCGGTTTTGCCATGGGGTGATAGATTGAGACCCAAAAGGGTCCCCCAGTCTGTTTCATGTTTTCTGCTGGGGGTGGGTGGGGGAATTTTTTAAACTTCAAATTTTAGATTTTTGACTCTTTATGCCACTCAAAAGAGCACTTGTTGGCCTGCCAAGAAAACAAGACCCCATCTCATTTGCACGTCTGGGTCCGGAGATATCCCCTTAAAGGCATTGGCGGTAAAATGTAACTGAGCCAAAACTTAGTTACCGATTACCGCACGAGCGACTTTGATTCATTCAAGCTTGTTTCTGTTGAAGTTTTAGCTTGAAAATTTTTGACACCATAGAGCTCAGTAGTCTCCAGCTCACTACCCTCTGGGGTTCTCCCGCAAGGCCCTTTATAAGAGATCAGGTTACCAAATAACGCTATCATTAATATTTCATATTTCTAAGACTATTTAGAACGTCATTTTTACATACCCTATAAAGATTGAGTCCCTCCAGCCCCTCACACCCCTATCATACCATTAGACCCACTAAAACCAACTCAAATAGGTGATAGTTTAGGGCAAGTTACCAAATACCGCTTGCTCATATAATTAATACATAATTCATACTTAGGACCCTCGTTGGAACACCATTTTTAACTACCTTATACAAATGAAGACCCTCCAGCCCCACGTAGTTAACGATTGCCCTTAAACCCAGTCAAACGGGAGATAGGTTAGGGTAGTTACCAAATCCCGCTCTAGGTTACCATTTCACGCTTAAGTTACCAAATAACGTTTTGTTACAAAATACCGCTAAAACGTTACCAAATCCCTCTCTAGGTTACCATTTCACGCTTAAGTTAACAAATAACGTTTTGTTACAAAATACCGCTATAACGTTACCAAATCCCGCTCTAAGTTACCAAATCACGCTTGCTCATATAATTCATGCATAAGTCATACTTAGGACCCTCGTTGGAACACCATTTTTAACTACCTGATACAGATGAAGACCCTCCAGCCCCACGTAGTTAACGATTGCCCTTAAACCCAGTCAAACGGGAGATAGGTTAGGGTAGTTACCAAATCCCGCTCTCTAAGTTACCATTTAACGCTTGCTCATATAATTCATACATTATTCATACTTAGGAAACTCGTTGGAACACCATTTTTAACTACCTGATACAGATGAAGACCCTCCAGCCCCACGTAGTTAACGATTGCCCTTAAACCCAGTCAAACGGGAGATAGGTTAGGGTTAGTTACCAAATCCCGCTCTGAGTTACCATTTATCGTTTTGTTACCAAATAACGCATTTGTTACCAAATCCCGCTTTACGTTACCAAATCACTCTCTAAGTTACCAAATCACACTTTTGCTTTGATTTCAAGAATTAAGCACTCTTTGATGATCATCTTTAGCTGTGTACCTTTATATGACCCCCTTTCACCTTCCAGTGCTCGAAAAGTTCCTTTTAAGCCACGCTTAAGAGTTTGTTGGTTACCGTTTACCGCTTCATGTTACCAAATAACGCTCTCACGAAATTTATCATATTTCTACACTATATAAGAGGCCCCTTTTGATATATGTGAGCCCCTCCAGCTCCCTATTACCTCTACAGGTCTTTATTAAGGGCCAGTTACCATTTACCGCTGGCACCTTATCTGATTTCTCTTCACAGACTCCAATCCCCTTCCCCATTTTCATGTCATATACGTAAATTAAACTCCTTCAGCCCCTCGTACTCTAATATATTTGCCTGGTCCTCTTTAAAAACAGGTTACCATTTGCCGCTAGATTGCGGTATTTGGTAACTTCAGCGGTCATTGGTACTAGCGGGAAATAGTAACTTGTGCGTTAATTGGTAACTTGAAGTTACCAAATCACGCAGGGGCAGACAATTTATAAGAGTTATTCCCCGTTCATTGCTACTAGCGGGAAATAGTAACTTGTGCGTTAATTGGTAACATGAAGTTACCAAATCACGCAGGGGCAGACAATTTATAAGAGTTATTCCCCGTGTATTCGTCTAAAATGACTTTTCGACCCTTTTCAATGAGTTTTTTGGGTCCTCTTTCAGAAGTTAGATAGGGTTTGTCTGACTCTATCATCCCTTTAAGGGAGAGATTCAACGTATTACGTATGTTGTCTTGACAAGAGTTTGAAAAAAAAAGTTACCAAATATCGCAAAATTATCTGCCCCTGAAATTCTTTTAAAATCATTTTTTCATATTTTTCTCCGGAATTGAAGGTTTCTTTTAACACACCTGATAGAAAATTCCTTCTTGTTACTATGCACACCACTAAAATGCATATAACTCTTCTCAGAAGCGAGATAGGTTAGGGTAGTTACTATATCCCGCTCAAAATTTGACCATAATTTGCCTAAAATTCTATGCGAGTTATCGCCCGCTTAGGTTACCAAATATCGCTCGGCGTTACCAATTCCCGCAGTTCATATTAATTAACATAATTGAAAGTAAACAGCTCAATTTGAAGAAATAAAGGAGATATTACGAAGAAATAAAAGACTTTCAGTTTCTTTTAATTTTTCCTGGTGGATTATTTATAGCAAGGGTATATACTTCGACGTCGCTCCAGAAATAATTTATTCTATGAGACATAATTCTGTGTATCGTTTCTACCTCGTCATAGTAACTATAATAGCTCTTTCGAATACTATTCCTCCTTTATTTCTGATTTGATTTCAATTATACTTGATTTATATTCTGTTAATTTTATTCTGTTCTCGAGGATTCCAGTTGGCATGGTTACCGTAAAATCCCGTGTATTGGCCGCACTTTTTTTCGTCAGAAAATCGTTCAAAAGTAGGGGTGCGCTCAATACATAGGAACAAAATTCAACCCCTTTTTTTCCAGGTCGTTTTCACAGTGAGATTTCTATCGAAGACTATTATGTTCTTAGGAAGGATCGGAATAGATCAGGAGGAGGTGTTTGTGTTTATATACGATCCAATCTTGCGTTTGCCAGAAGAATTGATATAGATAACGAAAATCTTGAGTCACTATGGTTAGAACTTTATTTGCCAAAAACTAAACCTATTATTGTTGGAGTTTGCTATCGTCCTCCCACCCAAACTTCTTTTATCGACCACTGGGAAGAAGATCTCTGTAAATTACGCACCGACTGTGAAACAATTATACTGGGGGACTTCAATATCTGTACATCCGGAAAAAGCAACCCGTTATACAAATCATATATGAATATTTTAAGTTTATTTAGTTTTTGCCAAATTATTATTGACCCTACAAGAGTTACACGTGACACAGAGTCTATTATTGACCACATTTTATGTAATTCTAAAGAAAATATTGTTAACTCTGGTGTTATTACCACGGGTATTAGTGATCATTTTTTGACATTTTGTACTAGAAAAGTCCCTAGGGGCCATTTTAAAAGTCATAATATTATCAAGATTAGATGCTTGAAGAATTATTCCATCGAATCGCTACAGTTTCTTTTATCAAGTGTAGACTGGAGTGATTGTATAAATTCAACTTGTGTCAATGGAGCTTGGTCTATTTTTAAACAAATATTTACCAATATTTTAGATACTTTAGCTCCTGTTATTGAAATAAGGGTTAAGCAAAGAACAGAGCCATGGATGACATCATATATTTTAGGCCTCATTAGAGATAGGGATAAACATTTGTATTTGTATAGAAAACATAAAAGTCATGAAGACAATAAAAATTTTTGTAAATTAAGAAATTTAGTGCAGAGAGAAGTTAGAAAAGCCAGATCTTCTTATTTTCAAGATAAAATTGAGGAAAATAGGTCAGAGCCCAAGAAGTTGTGGCAACAGCTTAAGAACATTGGATACAAAACCAAACAAAAAAGTAGCGAAAATATTGTTTTAAACATAGATGGTAAAGTACACCATGAAGGCAAAACTATAGCGGATTATTTTAATTGTTTTTTTACTACTATTGCATTAAAACTTGTAAGCAAATTACCTAGTCCTTTACATGTATTTTCTGTTACTTCAAAGGTATTTAGACAGTTTTATGCAGATAAAAACATAGAAAAAAAAAATTTTAGTACTTCAACCTGTGTCTGAAGATTTTATTTATAAAGAACTGAAAAATCTGAATGTAAACAAAAGTACTGGTTTAGATAATATACCAGCAAGGTTTTTAAAAGATGGTGCTTTTTATATCAAGGAACCTATTATGTCCATTGTAAATAAATCTATAATCACCGGTACCGTACCAGAAGACTTTAAAATGGCGAGAGTCAAACCTCTCCTCAAAAAAGGAAATTCCCTTGAAGTCGGAAATTACAGGCCAGTCAGTATACTGTGTATAGTGTCAAAAATTTTGGAAAAATGTGTTCATGTTCAACTTTTAGATTTTTTAAACAATAATCACTTGTTGTATTCATACCAATCAGGTTTTAGAAATAAATTTTCAACAGATACTTGTTTAATACACATGTTAGATTTTATTAAAAGTAATACATCTAAAGGGCTTTTTACAGGTATGGTAATGTTAGATTTACAAAAAGCTTTTGATACTGTTGACCATACAATTTTATGTGATAAGTTAGAAGTTTTAGGAGTTTTATCCACTGCGTGGTTCAAATCTTATCTGTCCTGTAGACAGCAACAAGTCCATGTTAACAACATTTCATCAGATTTTAATTCGATAAACTGTGGTGTTCCTCAGGGAAGTATTTTAGGACCTCTTTTATTTTTAATCTATGTAAACGATATGGCTGTCAGTATTGATGATGACTGTAAATTAATTTTATATGCTGATGATAGTGCTATTTTTTATGCACACAAAGATCCTGCTATTATTGCTCATAAACTGGGCAGTGTTCTGGATAAATGTTCTTCATGGTTAGTTGATAATAGATTGTCACTTCACTTAGGTAAGACAGAATCTATTTTATTTGGTCCTCCGAGAAAGCTTAAAAATATCACAGATTTTAAAATTTTGTGCAATGGTCATGTTATTATAGGTTCTGAAAGCGTTAAATATTTAGGAATCTGTATTGACAAGTTTCTTTCATGTGAAAATATTGTATTAAGCATTATACAAAAAGTTAATGCCAGACTTAAATTTTTATATAGAAATGCATCTTGTCTTAGTACACAGTCTAGAAAGACCCTATGTTCTGCCTTGATACAGTGTTACTTTGACTATGCCTGTTCTTCTTGGTATTGCGGAATAAATAAGCAACTTAAACACAGATTACAAGTTACCCAGAACAAAGTAGTAAGGTTCATTTTAAACCTTGGTCCAAGAGAGAGTATTTCTAGTAATATTTTAGACTCTCTGAATATGTTAAGAGTGGAAGATAGAGTTAAACAATTAAGATTAAACCATGTTTTTAATATATATCATGGAAATGCACCAGCTTATCTCCATGATCATTTTGTGCTGAATAATAATATAACAAGAAGTGCAACTAATAAGAATTTTCATGTACCTAAGATAAAAGGGAAAGAGTCTACATGTTTTTTCTATAATGCAATTAAAGACTGGAATGCATTGCCACGTGAGATCAAGGAGATGAGTACTAAACAAAAATTTAAGAAAGCTGTAAGATCTTTTTTATCTAAAAATGCTAGTGATACTACGTGAAGGCTTGTCTAATTTTATTTCTATTTAATTTTATTTTAGTTTTATAAGCATTATTGTGATAATTTTTAAGGAAAATGTGTAATGAGAAACATGTCATTTTTCAAAGCATTATGCTATATTCATTTAAGTACCCTGCCTAAATTCCATTATTAATGTAATTTTTTTGTTACTAACGTATTTGTAATTTAAGGACCCCATTGGAAATAAGCTTTTTTATAAAGGCTTTTATGGGCTATCCTTAGGTAATACCTATCATCTGTATGTCATGTAATTTATATAATAATACATGTATATGCTCAATTAGATCTTTATTAAGTAGCATAGTGCTGAGATAATGTCTGGGTTTTTTTTTTCTATTAGTGGGCTAATCTGTAATGTTTTAATTGTGTGTTATCATGACATTCTGTGATAATTTTACCTGAATAAAATGAAATGAAATAAATCAAAGTTCCAAAGTTTTCACTACAGTAAATCAAAGTTCCAAAGTTTTCACTATAGTAAACCAAAGTTTTTACTATAGTTAATCAAAGTTCCAAAGTTTTCACTACAGTAAATCAAAGTTCCAAAGTTTTTACTATAGTAAATCAAAGTTCCAAAGTTTTCACTATAGTAAACCAAAGTTTTTACTACAGTAAGTCAAAGTTCCAAAGTTTTCACTACAGTAAATCAAAGTTCCAAAGTTTTTACTATAGTAAATCAAAGTTCCAAATTTTTTATCTTGATACTATAGTTATCTATAGTACACTATAGTTAACTATAGTTTACTATAGTATTTTTTTGTTAGGGTGGCCATTGTTTTTTTAACAATTATCACCTGAACACATGTAATGAAAGCAATATTTTTTTTTAAGAACTTTATTAACAATACTATAGTTAAATCACAAGCACATAGATACAATCAAGCACATTAACTAGCACATTCAACTTCAAAAATAAATATTAAATTGTCATTTAGCACGTCACAGCACTGATTGTTAACTACATTGACATTAATTCACTGGCGACCATGAATGTTCCAGTTGACGTCTTCCTCCTCAAATCCTTGGAATTCCTCTTCCTCACTGTCACTTTGGAAGAGATTGGCGTATTCTTCCTCGGTCCAAGGGAAATCCGTGTCGGTGTAGTAGGGTTGATCATCACGCTTTCCTTTGTTCTCTTCAACTACAAAAACCTAGAGTGTCATCTTTCAGAATGTGATAAACCCGAAACTTTTCGACCACTTGCTGCTCTTCTTTAATTCTCCTGCCCTTTAGAAAGGCTTCAATTGAAGAAGGTTACCATTTCCCGCACAAGTTACCCAATCCCGCTTTGTTACCAAATCCCGCTATACCGTTACCAAATCCCGCTCTAAGTTACCAGATCACGCTTTTGCTTTGTTCTCTTTAACTACAGAAGCCTAGAGTGTCATCTTTCAGAATGTGATAAACTTGCAACTTTTTGAACACTTGTTGCTCTTCTGTAATTCTCCTGCCCTTTAGAAAGGCTTCAATTGAAAAAAGGTTACCATTTCCCGCACAAGTTACCCAATCCCGCACAAGTTACCAATTACCGCTATACCGTTACCAAATCCCGCTCTAGGTTACCATTTCCCGCACAAGTTACCCAATCCCGCACAAGTTACCAGTTATCGCTTTAGGTTACAAAATAACGCTCTAAGTTACCAAATCACTCATTTGCTTTGTTTTCAAAAACTATTGAAGCCAAGGGTGTCATCTTCCTGCATGTGAAAAATTACGAACCCATTGACCAAATAATGCTCTTATCCATTTGTTATGCCCTTTAGAAATGGTTTCAATGAGCTTACGTTACCATTTCCCGCACTTCACGTTACCAAATACCGTTGAAAACGTTCAGTAATAATACAAAATACAAAATGACCAAAATTTGACCCATTTTTTTGGATAGAAAATGACCCAAATCGTATAGAAAACACGACCTCAAAAAACGTTGTTTTTTTTTTCTCTAAGTCTTTTTTTCAGTGTTACCAAATAGCGGAAAAAAATCTTCATTAAAACACATTTAATAAAACGCTAAAAGAAATTATAGTGCTATACTTTGGTTGAAACGATCAAAATACTTAAATAATATCTTGCATTCCTTCCAAAACCCTTGAATGTCATGAAGACTTTGAATTCTTCATGAGAAGATCCTAATAGCTAGTAAGACGAAAAATCAAATGAATTTGATAAAAAAAAAATCAGGAATAATTAGAAAGGGTATGCTAAGTAAGGTGTATTGGGTAATGGGTGGAGGTATACTAGATCAGCTTAATGAGAAATGAGTCAGAATATATTAGATCAGGGTTAGGGGTTATATTAACTTCTTGATATTATAAGTTCAAAATATAGACATATTAGAGTATGTAATATAGTCACTTCCTGTATGTAAACACTACGAATTATATCAAATCAATCACTGAATTAGAACTTGATTGCTTTTTATGGTCATATACTCCTTAAGGAAAGAAGAAAAAATGTCAATATTCAGAAGAATAAGCCTTCATCAGCTGTGTTTCAGACCGCTACTTTCTTCATCATTATATCGCCTGGTAGCTATCAACGTGCAGTGGTCACCCACCCAATAGTACGTCACGCTAGACGTCGCTTAACTTGCGTCATGCAAAGCGTGATACATACCTCGCAGCCAGAGAAGCTACCTTATTGTAAGTATTTCAAAATCTCTTATATATCTCAGCCATGTCTGTTAGGGTTAGGGTTACCAATTATGTCACTTTGGTTCATCTGACTTTTTACGTTATTCAGCAATACATTTTTAACTAATTCAAAATGATTCAGAATTGTTCAATATCCTTTCTTTATGCATCATTATACATTGGATACATTCTCTATTTAAGTTTTAAAAAGTGATTCAAAGAATAAAAGAAGACAGTTTAACGAAAGTATTTAATGAACATCTAAAATAAAGTGAAGTTTGTTAGCAAAAATCCCTGAAACCGGAAATTTTTTTTCCGGAATGCAATATTCCGGAAAAAAAATTCCGTTTTTGCTGGAACTCTTCTGTGTTTGGAACTCTTCTGTGTTTGGAATTTTTCTGAGTTTGGAGCTCTTTTGTGTTTGGAACTCTTCTGTGTTTGGAGCTCTTTTGTGTGTGGAACTCTTCTGTGTTTGGAGCTCTTTTGTGTTTGGAACTCTTCTGCGCGTCCAAGATCACACCCGCTCTTTTGTGTTTGGAACTCTTCTGTGTTTGGAGCTCTTTTGTGTTTGGAACTCTTCTGAGCGTCCAAGATCACACCTGCTCTTTTGTGTTTGGAGCTCTTCTGTGTTTGGAGCTCTTTTGTGTTTGGAACTCTTCTGCGCGTCCAAGATCACACAGAGCGCGCGTTGACTTTGTGTATATGATGACGCCAGCTGCGGGGTTGTGTATCATCTTTAGGTCGTCACATAGAACAGTGTAAGCACACAGTGTCCCTAACGCTGGAGAGTGCGGATGGAAAAATTTACCAGGGAAGAAAACGCTAAAAGGTAGGCAATTTATTTTTTGGGAGAATATTTCAGAATTTATATTTTGAATCAGTTTCTTCGACGGAAAATTTCTTTTGATATGTATACTGCAAAATCACATATTTTCGTGGTGTCAAATTGTATTTGTTCTTCGGGTTTTCATTTCATGGTTCAATGAGAAAGAATTACTCAAACTTCAACTTTTTTTTCATTTCGTAGATTACATAAATTTCTTGGTTCTCGACATGCAAAGAAAATATCGATAATTAAACCCCACGAAAATTAGTGATTTAACAGTACGTTTCCTTTTCCTTTTTTTAAGTTAAGGTTGCATTTTATTTCATGACTGAATAATATAGACGAGAAAAACTGCCAAGTTTAAGAATGCATTAATTACGCAAAAAACAACTGCTATTAAACAGAATTTTATTTAATTAATTTTTTATAATTGTAATTTGATAACTCTGTAAAACTTAAACCAATATGAGCAGGAATTTCTTGTTGTAAGCACGTTAGTCACTATAAAACATTGAAGGTTTATCAATTCTGGTTGTTCATTTTTTTGGCGTCGGGAAAAAAATTGAGGAGCTATAATTGAAATGTATTAATTATTGTCCTGTACAACAATTGAATTTTCTGCTCACATTGGAAAAAATATTTCAAATTTAGTTATTATTGAATATGCGTGATGTGTGTATGTAAATAAAGAATGGGGGGTGACGAAGGCGTCAATTAGCGCCTAAGTCCCGGAGAGCATGCAATAAATTAGGAGGTACCCCAGCAAATTGCGAGGTACCTCTCTGTGAGAATGAAAATGAGTGTAAAGCATGACGATAAACTTTAAATAGTTTTGCCTTATAAATGATTAGTGCAGTTTTTTTATGTTTACGGTATCATTTAGAAGATATTATCAAATAAAAATGATCTATCATAGACATTTACAAAGATTGATTATTGTCTGATAAATTGCAATTTGACTTTACATTGAAGTCTATGGAGAGAGCAGGTTTAATTAACATATTGTAAAAAGTAATTTGAATTTTATACATATCTCTCGGTAAAATATTGTATAAGATCCCAATTTGAAATGCAAAGAAATCAGATACCGGAGATAATTTGAGAAAATTAGAATTCTCTCATTTTCATAAAGGGGCAGAGAATTTCTTCTAAATATCATAAATTTTTGCCCATATTTTGTTTCCTAATAATAAGTGATCGTATTATTAGTACTTGCTAGCGTGAACATGAAGCAGCATAAGTCTCTACTGTCAATTTACTCTGTACTATAGTAGACGCTATCTAGGCCCCCATCTCATCGGACACATAGCACTTTATTTCCGAAAATTCAAGAAGGAATATAATTTCATTGACCAATTGACCTTTTGGCTTTGATTTCCTGAAGTACAGTAGCCAAGAGCTTGTTCTTTAAATATCTCTGGGAACGTACGGTCTAGCAGACATTTAGGTACTCTTCTCAATGCCCTATGCCCGTAAGATAGGATTCAAATGAAATCAAGTCAACATTTCCGGCACAAGTTACCCAATCCCGCTTTGTTACCAAATCCCGCTATACCGTTACCAAATCCCGCTCTAAGTTACCAAATCACGCTTGCTCATATAATTCATACATAAGTCATACTTAGGACCCTCGTTGGAACACCATTTTTAACTACCTTATACAGATGAAGACCCTCCAGCCCCACGTAGTCAACGAGTGCCCTTAAACCCAGTCAAACGGGAGATAGGTTAGGGTTAGTTACCAAATCCCGCTCTCTAAGTTACCATTTAACGCTTGCTCATATAATTCATACTTAGGACCCTCGTTGGAACACCATTTTTAACTACCTGATACAGATGAAGAAACTCCAGCCCCACGTAGTTAGCGAGTGCCCTTAAACCCAGTCAAACGGGAGATAGGTTAGGGTTAGTTACCAAATCCCGCTCTAAGTTACCATTTAACGCTTGCTCATATAATTCATACATAATTCATACTTAGGACCCTCGTTTGAACACCATTTTTAACTACCTGATACAGATGAAGAAACTCCAGCCCCACGTAGTTAGCGAGTGCCCTTAAACCCAGTCAAACGGGAGATAGGTTAGGGTTAGTTACCAAATCCCGCTCTAAGTTACCATTTAACGCTTGCTCATATAATTCATACATAATTCATACTTAGGACCCTCGTTTGAACACCATTTTTAACTACCTGATACAGATGAAGACCCTCCAGCCCCACGCAGTTAACGAGTGCCCTTAAACCCAGTCAAACGGGAGATAGGTTAGGGTTGTTACCAAATCCCGCACAAGTTACCCAATCCCGCACAAGTTACCAATTATCGCAACACCGTTACCAAATCCCGCTCTAGGTTACCATTTCCCGCACAAGTTACCAAATCCCGCACAAGTTACCAATTATCGCTTTAGGTTACAAAATAACGCTCTAAGTTACCAAATCACTCATTTGCTTTGTTTTCAAAAACTATTGAAGCCAAGGGTGTCATCTTCCTGCATGTGAAATATTACGAACCCATTGACCAAATAATGCTCTTATCCATTTGTTATTCCCATTAGAAATGGTTTCAATGAGCTTACGTTACCATTTCCCGCACTTCACGTTACCAAATACCGTTGGAAACTGTTTCAATAATACAAAATACAAAATGACCAAAATTTGACCCATTTTTTTGGATAGGAAATGACCCAAAACGTATAGAAAACACGACCCCAAAGAACGTTTTTTTCCCTCTCTTAGACTTAGTCTTTTTTTCAGTGTTACCAAATAGCGGAAAGAAGTCTTCATCAAAACACATTTAATAAAACGCTAAAAGAAATTATAGTGCTATATTTTGGATGAAACGATCAAAATACTTAAAAACTGATTTGAAGTTTATACATATCTCTCGGTAAAATATTGTATAAGATCCCAATTTGAAATGCAAAGAAATCAGATACCGGAGATAATTTGAGAAAATTAGAATTCTCTCATTTTCATAAAGAGGCAGAGAATTTGAGAAACATATATAATGCAAAATAGCCAGATTTGAAATGTTACCAATTATGTCACTTTGGTTCAATTGACTTTTTACATTATTATCAAATCACATATAAAGTTAATCAAGAAAGTGAAAGAGGATTAATTAAGAGATCTAACATTTCGCTAGCAAAAATCCCTGAAACCGGAAATTTGTTTCCGGAATGCAATATTCCGGAAAAAAATCCGTTTTTAGTGGAACTCTTCTGTGTTTGGAACTCTTCTGTGTTTGGAACTTTTCTGAGTTTGGAGCTCTTTTGTGTTTGGAACTCTTCTGTGTTTGGAGCTCTTTTGTGTTTGGAACTCTTCTGTGTTTGGAGCTCTTTTGTGTTTGGAACTCTTCTGCGCGTCCAAAACCCCACTATAGATTACCATTTCTCGCACAAGTTTTGTCTCCTATCGATAAAAGACACCAAATATATATTGATTTTTTTTTTAATTTTATGATATTTAATATTTATATCATTTATTTCTCCTTCATATCATCTTATCGAGTTGCATTTTGTAAAAACTGGAGCATTTTCTGATTCCTTTTAGTAGAGATGGAAGCTGATGTGGCAGAGTCCCAGGGAAATAAAGATCCTTGTTTCTCTGGTAATGAATCTGACCCAGATATTCTAGAAGCTGATGTGGCGGAGTCCCAGGGAAATAAAGATCCTTGTTTCTCTGGTAATGAATCTGACCTAGATATTCTATAATATCTAATGATATCGGACATATGCTATAATTTGCAGTTGATATATCTAAGGGAAACAAGAATATAAGTTTGCTAACCGTGATCTTTTAAGTATAAAATCATGCTAAAGAAAAAAATGAACTTATTTTTTAACAATGTTTTTCCTAAATAACAGTTACAGGGCGTTACATTGTTCGCCAATGTATTTTGTGCAACAAGGCCATTGTGCGCTTTGGGGACCATCTGCGGAGGGCGCACCACATCTCCAAAAGAGTACGCATTGAGTACCTCCGCTTCCGAAGTCCCAAAGTTGTGGACAACTTTACGACGTAGGTTGAATTTTGAAGCATTAATTCAATCGTATAGAAATATATTTCTTCAATTATCCATATATCTTCATTTTGTAGTGATGAATGTGTACCTTCTCTACACCTGGAGGACCTTACAGACCCAAGTGATGATGAAAGGTTTGTGAGCACAATCATACTTGTATGACTTTAAATTTGATTTTATTTGCACTACAGCTGAATAATCATTTGAACTGTTTGTAGGGAAAGTATCATGGACGCAGCTGAAAAAAGATGCATATCCTAACCCACTGCATCCTTGGAAAAATCAGCTTACTTCCATTGCATAGTTTTGATAAAAATACCGGAGATAATTTGAGAAAATTAAAAATTTAAACTTTTCCCATTAGTATTTTTTAATTCAGTGTGTATCATAAACCACATTGTAATTGTTTAAGTGTATGTCATTTGTCCAAATAAAAAATAATGAAACCAAAAAAAAAATAGCTGAAATATAAAAGGAACTTATACTGATTTACAAATAAGATAGCATTTCTGGCTATGCGACATGTCCCTCGTCTTGATGATGCAGGTTAAGCAACGTCAAGCATGATCAGTACTTGGATGGGTGACAGCTGCACGTTGCAAGGTTTCACAAAGGGCTATCAAGTGATATAGTGATGATACAGCACCATTCTGAATCACATTTGTGGAAGAATTAAGCATCTGAATATCACACAAACGTTTCTTTTGTTCTCAAAGATAAGGGTTAGACTAATTCAGTAACTGCAGGAATTCATTGATCACAGTAAAAATAAGCATTCCTTTCTTAAACATTAAGGGTAAAATTGAATAAAAGCAGGAATTCTTTGCTCATAAAATTTAGGCATTTTTCAAATAAGCAAGGATTTTGTACAGTTAAGTAAAAATTAGGGTTAAAATAATCCGTAGTTTTATTGTCATCTTAGTCACTCAGCTTCGGCAATTCCATTTAATAATCTAAGAGGCATCTGAACGAATACTGTTATTTTAGTTACCATTTAATGCACAAACTCTTGTTTACCATTTCCCACCCTTTTATCCAATCGCACAGAACACATAACAACCAAGTTGACATTCTAGTACTCTTTTTCTTTCCTTTGCCCCATAGAAAATATTGAAATTCAATCAGATTACCGTTTTCCGCACGTTTCCCAATACGGCTTTGTTACCAATTCCCGCTATATCGTTACCAAATCCCGCTCTAGGTTACCATTTCCCGCACAAGTTACCCAATCCCGCACAAGTTACCAATTATCGCTTTAGGTTACCAAATAACGCTCTGAGTTACCAAATCACTCATTTGCTTTGATTTGGTAAACTATTGAAGCAAAGGGTATCATCTCCCTGCATGTTAAATATAATGAACCCATTGACGCTATAATCCCTTGATCCATTTGGCATACCCATTAGAAATGCCTTCAATGAGTTTATGTTACCATTTCCCGCACTTGGAGTTACCAAATACCGTTGGAAACTATTTCAGGATTTTCGTTGAAGTTTCAAATAAAATTCGTAAATTAATGCCAAATGGTAATAATCTTACTGTGAATTCTCGATGAAAAGGACCTTCTAACTGGTAGGACGAAAATCAATTGAATTTGGAAAAAGAATAGTGAGTATGAGGAAGGGTTTAATGGGTAATGCGTAAAGGTATATTAGGTGAGACTAATGAGAAAAGAGTTCGGATATATTTGGTCAGGATTAGGAGTAATGGGTGTACTATGTAAATTTAAAATTGTTCAGGGTATACTAGGAAAACAGCAGTGGGTAGGTGTCTGGGTATGCTAGGTCAGGGGTAATAGGGGATATAGTGATGATGAAAAGAACGGTCTGAAGCAGAATTGATTAAAGCTTATTCTGAATATATTTTTTTTAAAATTGCTGAAGTGTTTTGTGACATTTAGGTAGAGAAGATCAGGAAATCGGAAGAATGGAAACAGTTAGAGAAGCTTGTATTTATGGGTGAGTATATTCACATTTGCAATACTTTTCAGATCTTAACAATGAAAATGATTTTGACAAATGAATCACTTGTTTGTTGTTGATAGTAAATTTTTATGCTATTTATAGGAAGAGTGTGGAAACAGTGGAAGAAGTTCCTAGCAGTAGGTTGGTATCTTCATTTTCCTTGAATAAAGGGTTAGTCTAGTGACATTTTCAATGTTTTTCATGCAAGACCAATCAAATGGCAGTATTAAAGTTTCAATTTTTGTGAGATAATTAGCCAGTACAGCAAGGAAAGCTATGTATTTCCTCGTCCTGCACCTGTTCGAGTACAGAACATCCTCTCTACATTTACATTGCGTAAATTCTTCCAGCCAGAATGATCTAGCTGGTGTATCCTTCCAGTTGAACAGCATGTACTTAACCTCTCGAAAGGAAACATAGCACATAAGACTCCTAAACGTGGCTATAAATCCATCTTTTACTTGACCAATGTCAAATTTAAACTCAAATCTTTCAAGGCTTTCGAAGACGTTCTCTATAGAGTTTATAACGAGTTTGTTTTCGCCCACTTCTCAGTCTTCTTCCATCCATTAATCTGGTTTCACTGCAAGTAAAATACAAATATATGTATTTGTGTTAAATATATTCAAATTTTAAAAAAATTGTGTATAATGGAGTAATAGTAGAATTCATTTCTTGGCTACAAACAGACTACAGACAGTGCAAAATGTGCCATAGTATGGGTTCCTAAAAAAAAATTAAGTACATTGCACATATACTGTGTGCTCAATAACCAATCTATAAAAACTAGATTCTTTCATCCACTCCTGTAATGGCTACACAAGGATCTATTATGGGAGTGGATCAAAGGTTCCAATTTTAATTTGATAAGCTTACTTATTTAATAAACTCCAGCATATAAAACCTTTAGTTGTTTGGAAAACATTATGTTCATTTTCACAAGGAATACTATTTTTTAAAGCAAATCCCCTTTCCTCTTATCGGAATTTAAGAACTGTGCTTCAATTCTGATTTGAAAACACAATTCTTGGTCAGAATCAATGTACATTCCTGGCTTAGCAATATTGGAAATGCAAATTCAGTGATGCATTATGCAATGAAGACCTATTAGATGACACCTCCTTTCTCTCCAATACAAATCTGTTATTGGATTGACTTCGTAAATAACCTTCAAATGTCAAATACTTTTTTAGCTCACCTGAGCTGAAAGCTCAGTGAGCTTTTCTGATCACATTTTGTCCGGCGTCCGTCTGTCTGTCCATCTGTCTGTGTGTAAACTTTTCACATTTTCGACTTTCTCTCAAGAACCACTGGGCTAATTTCAACCAAACTTACCCCAAAGTATCCGAAGGGGATTCAAGTTTGTTCAAATGAAGGGTCATGCCCTCTTTCAAGGGGAGATAATTAGGAATTAGTGAAAAAATAAAAGCATCATTTAAAAATCTTCTTCTCAAGAACCAAAGGGCCAGGAAAGATGAAACTCATGTGGAAGCATCCTCAGATAGTGTACATTCAAGTTTGTTCAGCTTCAAATTTGTACAGTTAAGGATGCTCCAAAATCCTGTTTTCTTTTATTTAGGCATTAAGAACTACCAAACAGATTACACAGACAAGCTCCATTCAAGAGGTATATCTTAATGCACTTGTCTTATTTGGCATTTTCCTTCGGTGAAAATGTTTTTTTTTTCTTTTTAAAATGTCGGTGAAATATTTTCTTATATTCTAGATATCGCAGACAGGTACTGAGGAAGGTAGTTCAAACCCTAACCCTACCCCTGATTCTGACTCTCCAAAGGTAAACGTTATGATTGTAATTCTAAAAGCAAATTACTGTTGGAAGCAAAATTTCCGCCACTTCTTCCATTATACGCTACTTCTTCCATTTTGTTTATTATATACATATCTATTATACCGAAAATCATAATTTAAAATAGATGTACTGAAGCACGTACCTTATTCAAATAAAATCAAGTCAACATTTCCGGCAAAAGTTACACAATCCCGCTTTGTTACCAAATCCCGCTATACCGTTACCAAATCCCGCTCTAAGTTACCAAATCACGCTTGCTCATATAATTCATACATAATTCATACTTAGGACCCTCGTTGGAACATCATTTTTAACTACCTGATACAGATAAAGACCCTCCAGCCCCACGTAGTCAACGAGTGGCCTTAAACCCAGTCAAACGGGAGATAGGTTAGGGTTAGTTACTAAATCCCGCTCTCTAAGTTACCATTTAACGCTTGCTCATATAATTCGTACTTGGGACCCTCGTTGGAACACCATTTTTAACTACCTGATACAGATGAAGACCCTCCAGCCCCACGTAGTTAACGATTGCCCTTAAACCCAGCCAAAGGGGAGATAGGTTAGGGCAGTTACCAAATCCCGCGCAAGTTACCCAATCCCGCACAAGTTACCAATTATCGCTACACCGTTACCAAATCCCGCTCTAGGTTACCATTTCCCGCACAAGTTACCAATTATCGCTTTAGGTTACAAAATAACGCTCTAAGTTACCAAATCACTCATTTGCTTTGTTTTCAAAAACTATTGAAGCCAAGGGTGTCATCTTCCTGCATGTGAAAAATTACGAACCCATTGACCAAATAATGCTCTTATCCATTTGTTATGCCCTTTAGAAATGGTTTCAATGAGCTTACGTTACCATTTCCCGCACTTCACGTTACCAAATACCGTTGAAAACGTTCAGTAATAATACAAAATACAAAATGACCAAAATTTGACCCATTTTTTTGGATAGGAAATGACCCAAATCGTATAGAAAACACGACCACCAAAACGTTTTTTTTTTTTCTGTTACACTTAGTCTTTTTTTCAGTGTTACCAAATAGCGGAAAAAACTCTTTATTAAAACACATTTAATAAAACGCTAAAAGAAATTATAGAGCTATACTTTGTTTGAAACGATCAAAATACTTAAATAATATCTTGCATACTTTCCAAAACCCTTGAATGTCATGAAGACTTTGAATTCTTCATGAGAAGATCCTAATAGCTATTAAGACGAAAAATCAAATGAATTTGAAAAAAAAATCAGGAATTATTAGAAAAGGTATGCTAAGTAAGGTGTATTGGGTAATGGGTGGAGGTATACTAGATCAGCTTAATGAGAAATGAGTCAGAGTATATTAGATCAGGGTTAGGGGTAATGGGTATACAAGGTAAATGAGTAATTGTTCAGGATATACTAGAAAAGGGCAATGGGTAGGTGTACAGGTATATTAGGTTAGGTGTAATAGGTGATATAGTGATGATAAAAGAAACGGTCTGAAACACAATTGATGAAGGCTTATTCTTCTAAATATCATAAATTTTTGCCCATATTTTGTTTTCTAATAATAAGTGATCGTATTGTTAGTACTTGCTAGCGTGAAACTGAAGCAGCATAAGTCTCCACTGTCAGTTTACTCTGTACTATAGTAGACGCTATCTAGGCCCCCATCTCATAGAACACATAGCACTTTATCTCCGAAAATTCAAGAAGGAATATAATTTAATTGACCAATTGGCCCTTTTGGCTTTGATTTCCTGAAGTACAGTAGCCAAGAGCTTGTTCTTTAAATATATCTGGGAACGTACGGTCTAACAGACATTTAGGTACTCTTCTCAATGCCCTATGCCCGTAAAATAGGATTCAAATGAAATCAAGTCAATATTTCCGGCACAAGTTACCCAATCCCGCTTTGTTACCAAATCCCGATATACCGTTACCAAATCCCGCTCTAAGTTACCAAATCACGCTTGCTCATATAATTCATACATAAGTCATACTTAGGACCCTCGTTGGAACACCATTTTTAACTACCTGATACAGATAAAGACCCTCCAGCCACACGTACTTAACGAGTGCCTTTAAACCCAGTCAAACGGGAGATAGGTTAGGGTAGTTACCAAATCCCGCTCTAGGTTACCATTTCCCGCACAAGTTACCCAATCCCGCTTTGTTACCAAATCCCGATATACCGTTACCAAATCCCGCTCTAAGTTACCAAATCACGCTTGCTCATATAAATCGTACATAATTCATACTTAGGACCCTCGTTTGAACACCATTTTTAACTACCTGATACAGATGAAGACCCTCCAGCCCTACGTAGTTAACGATTGCCCTTAAACCCAGTCAAACGGGAGATAGGTTAGGGTTGGTTACCAAATCCCGCTCTCTAAGTTACCATTTAACGCTTGCTCATATAATTCATACATAATTCATACTTAGGACCCTCGTTTGAACACCATTTTTAACTACCTGATACAGATGAAGACCCTCCAGCCCCACGTACTTAACGAGTGCCCTTAAACCCAAACGGGAGATAGGTTAGGGTTAGTTACCAAATCCCGCTCTAAGTTACCAACATTTGACGTAATTTTTGGGATAGGAAATGACCCTTTAATATCATGAAGAATTTGAATTCTTCATGAAAAGACTCTAATAGCTAGTAAGGCGAAGAATCAAATGGGTTTGAAAAAAAAAATCATGTGTAATGAGAAAGGGTTATTCTAAGTAAGGTGTAATGGGTAGAGGTATACTAGGTGAGGCTAATGAGAAATGATTCAAGGTATATTAGAACAGGGTTAGGGGTAATAGGTATACAAGGTAAATGAGTAATTGTTCAGGGTATATTAGGAAAGGGGCAATAGGTAGGTTTCCCGGTATACTAGGTTAGGGGTAATTGGTGATATAGTGATGATAAAAAGGCTTATTCTGAATCTTCAATTGTACCCGTCCGTCATCAAGATTAATATACCACAAATGCAACGTAAACCTTCGTACTCAAATTGATTAAAAACTCGTAATTAAGCCAAGATATCTATCATTCTCTGTCTACAGCATAAACTGCATCCATCTCTCTGTAAACTTATTCCAAATGTATTCTCCACTACAACTATAATACGTTGACACCGAGTTGATAAGTTGATAAAAAAAACCGCAATAGTACTTTTTTTCATCTTAGAAAAAAAAATCACATCCAACACTGTACCTGTCCCTATTGAAAACTGATAAATTGACTCTATGCACTACGACGCCCGTTCTATATATATACTCAAAGACAGTATCCTGCACTATACTTGTGCCGCCTCCACAGAAATCCTCATTTATTGTACCTGTCCTCCATCTGCTATATGAGTTGTTTTTTCTCCTGTTGATACATTGTACCTGT
The DNA here is from genome assembly GCF_033153115.1 of Saccostrea echinata. Classification (NCBI taxonomy): domain Eukaryota; kingdom Metazoa; phylum Mollusca; class Bivalvia; order Ostreida; family Ostreidae; genus Saccostrea; species Saccostrea echinata. The sequence goes on along the minus strand of NW_026889782.1, from coordinate 38,618,185 downwards.
ATTGATATACAATTTATACTTCATCTACCGTGGTTGTCATTTATCTACTAAGGAACTACAAACACCACCGTTCCTATTACATATCTTCTCTGATATAATGAGTACACCACAACCACCGTTGTTTCTATACCGAAAATACATTGATATACCTTAGAAACCACATCCTTTATAATATCCCTTAATGATATACTTGATATCCCCGGTCCTTACTTCAAACACTACATTAACAATGATTGCAGTGTTCTGTACCTAAATTTGTATGCAGTCTTAAATCAACTGTATATACCATCCCACTACTCTTGTATTACCATTACATTGGTATACTACATAGACTTTATTCACAACACAAAACCTGTCCTTAATTTATCATTATCAGTAAACTCTCTTTGATCGGCGTTTCCCTGTGTCCACTGAAAATTATGCTTGTTAACAAACCAAGAAGACTTGGATGCCAGAAGATTTGATAAAAGTTCCTCCCCAAGCCTTTTAATACAAAACAGTGTGCTAATAAGGCACCCAAGCCTCCCTGACAGTCCTTAGGGCACAGATGTACAGAAGATATTCTAAAGGCACTTGACGGTATCAACAATATTAAGCATGGCTTCTACCCATGTTCAAACATTTGAAACCTATTACCGTGACCCACACTTCCCTTTGTTGACTTCAAATTATGGATGTTAACAGAGAGGCCAACAAGACTTTGATGCCAAAAGATCTGATAAAAGTACATAGCCTAGCCATTCCAAACAAAACAGAGTGTTACACAAGATGAAAAGACCCTCCCAACAGTCTTTGTGGCACAGAAGGATAATAAATATTCATAAAATAGTCTCGCCAATCTCAAAAGCATTGTAAATGGCTTGAATATATGCTAGGGCTCTAAAAGATCCATAAACTACCATTTGTAGTCCCCAGCGGTAATTTTAAACTCCGGCGTTAATTGGTAACTTGTAGGTCTCCGGTCGGAGACAAAAACTCGATTTTTGGATTTTTGATAAATTTCAGCGTTCAAAGAGAGGTAACTCCAAGTTACCATTTCCCGCGTGTAAATACAATATCACCAAAATTTGACCCAATTTTCTGGATAGGAAATGACCCAAATAGTATAGAAAACACGACCCCAAAAAATGTTTTTTTTGTTGGACTTAGTTTTTTTTCGGGGTTACCAAATACCAGAGGGTGTTACCAAATACCGCAGAGAAGTCTTGCTTCAGAAAACACATTAAACAGAGCGCTAAACCAAATAATCGTCCAATACCTTGGTTAGAACGCTCAAAATACTTACATAATATTATGCATAATTTCCTAAACCCTTCAGAAAGAGATTTGTTACCAAATACCGCACAAGTTACCAAATGCCGCAGAAAGTTACCAAATACCCAGTTACCAATTCCCTAGTTACCAAATGCCGCGTTACAAAACACCGCTCCAAGTTACCAAATACCTCGCTCCAAAGTTACCATTTACCTACGAGTTACCAAATACCGATTTCGAATGTTACCAAATGCCGCAACCCCACCTGACAGGATGCTGTCAGGTTACCAAATAGACTGAAACCTATGCCCCTAACCCTAACCCTAACCCTAACCCTAACCCTAACCCTAACCCTAACCCTAACCCTAACCCTAACCATGGGTGTGAGTAGGTGGTCGCTATTTGGTAACTTCGATTTTTGAAGCTCGGGGGTTTGCTCAGAATTAAGGGTTTTTTTTGGCGTTTGTAGAGGGTTAGGCTTGAAAAATGGTTAAATATGGGCAATCCAGTTCCCAACGTTTGTTTCTGGCTTAAACAGGTCCCAAAATGCCTCAAACTTTGATCCCTTATATCTCCCTTAAAAGAAGGGGGTTTGGAGAGGTTTTTCGTGCTTTAAGGGTTTCTATTCTAACCCCGCTAACCCTCTGAGGAAAATTTCTAACCCTCTGAACTCTAAAAATGGTTAAAAATTGAAAACTAGAAAGTCCCCTAGTTGAGTTACCACTTCTGAGGTAATTTCATTTTTTGGTCAAAGTTGGACCTCAACCTAGGGTTACCCAAACTACTGGGTTTTTCAAAGCGGTTTCGGTTGGAACAGATAGAGGGCAGCCAAAAACCCTAACCCCCATCATCAGGGCACTTTAAAAAAAATTATGGAGACTTGTAGAGAACAAAATATTTTTGGGTTACAGTTTGGGTTAGAATTTTGGTTTTTATGTTTGACCTTTTATTTCAAAGAGAAGATCTGCATTTTTTGCGACTTTCAAGGGTGCAATTAAAAGACCTGGTCTTTTTCTTTAAGAATGTTGTTTGAAATTCAAAAAAAGAGCGACTTAAAGGTCCAATATCCGGTCCCAAAATAAGTTACCAATTGCCTAACAGGTTGCCAATTAACGCTACAAACTTTAAGGGCCAGGGTTAGGCCCTTAAGGAAGAGAGTAGGGACCCTTGATTTTTTTTTAAGCTTTCCAAAGACGTACCAACTACATATTACTTTCAAAGATTTTTTATTCCAACTTAACATTTTTTTCTAACAACATGAAGTTGGTCATCTTTAGGGATCAGGTTGAGGACCTTCCTCAAATATTTCGATATCCCCCTTAATAGGGCTTCTAGAACCCTTGAAGAACCTTCAATATTCTGAGTTTCGAAGTCCAAAACCAAAAACTAATACCTTACCCTAGGTCAGGAAAATTGGGCACATTTAACATTTTTGCCTTATTCATTTCCCCCAAAAAATTAATAAGCCCCTAAAGGGGATGTTTTCCGCCCTAATTAAAAAATCTAATTTTTCTTTAAGGGCATATCTATTATGGGAATGCAGAAATTTTAAAATCCAACAATTGCAACATTTTTTTCAAAAATGCCAAACTTCAAGCGTTTTTTCTCGATATACTTTATCTCTGAGAATTTTTTCCTTACCCTAAGAACCTTTTTTCTTCAAATTCCGCAACATTTTCTGGAAGATCTTTCTAAGGACAATTTTTTAAAACAAACCCGCATTCCGAGGAAGCATTTGTAAGGGTCAGGGTTAGGGTCTAAAGTGGGAGGGGTCAGCAAAACGGCTCCTTCGGGTTCAACTCAACGTTTGAGGTCATAGGACACTTTCTGCGCGCCGGTTTTGCCATGGGGTGATAGATTGAGACCCAAAAGGGTCCCCCAGTCTGTTTCATGTTTTCTGCTGGGGGTGGGTGGGGGAATTTTTTAAACTTCAAATTTTAGATTTTTGACTCTTTATGCCACTCAAAAGAGCACTTGTTGGCCTGCCAAGAAAACAAGACCCCATCTCATTTGCACGTCTGGGTCCGGAGATATCCCCTTAAAGGCATTGGCGGTAAAATGTAACTGAGCCAAAACTTAGTTACCGATTACCGCACGAGCGACTTTGATTCATTCAAGCTTGTTTCTGTTGAAGTTTTAGCTTGAAAATTTTTGACACCATAGAGCTCAGTAGTCTCCAGCTCACTACCCTCTGGGGTTCTCCCGCAAGGCCCTTTATAAGAGATCAGGTTACCAAATAACGCTATCATTAATATTTCATATTTCTAAGACTATTTAGAACGTCATTTTTACATACCCTATAAAGATTGAGTCCCTCCAGCCCCTCACACCCCTATCATACCATTAGACCCACTAAAACCAACTCAAATAGGTGATAGTTTAGGGCAAGTTACCAAATACCGCTTGCTCATATAATTAATACATAATTCATACTTAGGACCCTCGTTGGAACACCATTTTTAACTACCTTATACAAATGAAGACCCTCCAGCCCCACGTAGTTAACGATTGCCCTTAAACCCAGTCAAACGGGAGATAGGTTAGGGTAGTTACCAAATCCCGCTCTAGGTTACCATTTCACGCTTAAGTTACCAAATAACGTTTTGTTACAAAATACCGCTAAAACGTTACCAAATCCCTCTCTAGGTTACCATTTCACGCTTAAGTTAACAAATAACGTTTTGTTACAAAATACCGCTATAACGTTACCAAATCCCGCTCTAAGTTACCAAATCACGCTTGCTCATATAATTCATGCATAAGTCATACTTAGGACCCTCGTTGGAACACCATTTTTAACTACCTGATACAGATGAAGACCCTCCAGCCCCACGTAGTTAACGATTGCCCTTAAACCCAGTCAAACGGGAGATAGGTTAGGGTAGTTACCAAATCCCGCTCTCTAAGTTACCATTTAACGCTTGCTCATATAATTCATACATTATTCATACTTAGGAAACTCGTTGGAACACCATTTTTAACTACCTGATACAGATGAAGACCCTCCAGCCCCACGTAGTTAACGATTGCCCTTAAACCCAGTCAAACGGGAGATAGGTTAGGGTTAGTTACCAAATCCCGCTCTGAGTTACCATTTATCGTTTTGTTACCAAATAACGCATTTGTTACCAAATCCCGCTTTACGTTACCAAATCACTCTCTAAGTTACCAAATCACACTTTTGCTTTGATTTCAAGAATTAAGCACTCTTTGATGATCATCTTTAGCTGTGTACCTTTATATGACCCCCTTTCACCTTCCAGTGCTCGAAAAGTTCCTTTTAAGCCACGCTTAAGAGTTTGTTGGTTACCGTTTACCGCTTCATGTTACCAAATAACGCTCTCACGAAATTTATCATATTTCTACACTATATAAGAGGCCCCTTTTGATATATGTGAGCCCCTCCAGCTCCCTATTACCTCTACAGGTCTTTATTAAGGGCCAGTTACCATTTACCGCTGGCACCTTATCTGATTTCTCTTCACAGACTCCAATCCCCTTCCCCATTTTCATGTCATATACGTAAATTAAACTCCTTCAGCCCCTCGTACTCTAATATATTTGCCTGGTCCTCTTTAAAAACAGGTTACCATTTGCCGCTAGATTGCGGTATTTGGTAACTTCAGCGGTCATTGGTACTAGCGGGAAATAGTAACTTGTGCGTTAATTGGTAACTTGAAGTTACCAAATCACGCAGGGGCAGACAATTTATAAGAGTTATTCCCCGTTCATTGCTACTAGCGGGAAATAGTAACTTGTGCGTTAATTGGTAACATGAAGTTACCAAATCACGCAGGGGCAGACAATTTATAAGAGTTATTCCCCGTGTATTCGTCTAAAATGACTTTTCGACCCTTTTCAATGAGTTTTTTGGGTCCTCTTTCAGAAGTTAGATAGGGTTTGTCTGACTCTATCATCCCTTTAAGGGAGAGATTCAACGTATTACGTATGTTGTCTTGACAAGAGTTTGAAAAAAAAAGTTACCAAATATCGCAAAATTATCTGCCCCTGAAATTCTTTTAAAATCATTTTTTCATATTTTTCTCCGGAATTGAAGGTTTCTTTTAACACACCTGATAGAAAATTCCTTCTTGTTACTATGCACACCACTAAAATGCATATAACTCTTCTCAGAAGCGAGATAGGTTAGGGTAGTTACTATATCCCGCTCAAAATTTGACCATAATTTGCCTAAAATTCTATGCGAGTTATCGCCCGCTTAGGTTACCAAATATCGCTCGGCGTTACCAATTCCCGCAGTTCATATTAATTAACATAATTGAAAGTAAACAGCTCAATTTGAAGAAATAAAGGAGATATTACGAAGAAATAAAAGACTTTCAGTTTCTTTTAATTTTTCCTGGTGGATTATTTATAGCAAGGGTATATACTTCGACGTCGCTCCAGAAATAATTTATTCTATGAGACATAATTCTGTGTATCGTTTCTACCTCGTCATAGTAACTATAATAGCTCTTTCGAATACTATTCCTCCTTTATTTCTGATTTGATTTCAATTATACTTGATTTATATTCTGTTAATTTTATTCTGTTCTCGAGGATTCCAGTTGGCATGGTTACCGTAAAATCCCGTGTATTGGCCGCACTTTTTTTCGTCAGAAAATCGTTCAAAAGTAGGGGTGCGCTCAATACATAGGAACAAAATTCAACCCCTTTTTTTCCAGGTCGTTTTCACAGTGAGATTTCTATCGAAGACTATTATGTTCTTAGGAAGGATCGGAATAGATCAGGAGGAGGTGTTTGTGTTTATATACGATCCAATCTTGCGTTTGCCAGAAGAATTGATATAGATAACGAAAATCTTGAGTCACTATGGTTAGAACTTTATTTGCCAAAAACTAAACCTATTATTGTTGGAGTTTGCTATCGTCCTCCCACCCAAACTTCTTTTATCGACCACTGGGAAGAAGATCTCTGTAAATTACGCACCGACTGTGAAACAATTATACTGGGGGACTTCAATATCTGTACATCCGGAAAAAGCAACCCGTTATACAAATCATATATGAATATTTTAAGTTTATTTAGTTTTTGCCAAATTATTATTGACCCTACAAGAGTTACACGTGACACAGAGTCTATTATTGACCACATTTTATGTAATTCTAAAGAAAATATTGTTAACTCTGGTGTTATTACCACGGGTATTAGTGATCATTTTTTGACATTTTGTACTAGAAAAGTCCCTAGGGGCCATTTTAAAAGTCATAATATTATCAAGATTAGATGCTTGAAGAATTATTCCATCGAATCGCTACAGTTTCTTTTATCAAGTGTAGACTGGAGTGATTGTATAAATTCAACTTGTGTCAATGGAGCTTGGTCTATTTTTAAACAAATATTTACCAATATTTTAGATACTTTAGCTCCTGTTATTGAAATAAGGGTTAAGCAAAGAACAGAGCCATGGATGACATCATATATTTTAGGCCTCATTAGAGATAGGGATAAACATTTGTATTTGTATAGAAAACATAAAAGTCATGAAGACAATAAAAATTTTTGTAAATTAAGAAATTTAGTGCAGAGAGAAGTTAGAAAAGCCAGATCTTCTTATTTTCAAGATAAAATTGAGGAAAATAGGTCAGAGCCCAAGAAGTTGTGGCAACAGCTTAAGAACATTGGATACAAAACCAAACAAAAAAGTAGCGAAAATATTGTTTTAAACATAGATGGTAAAGTACACCATGAAGGCAAAACTATAGCGGATTATTTTAATTGTTTTTTTACTACTATTGCATTAAAACTTGTAAGCAAATTACCTAGTCCTTTACATGTATTTTCTGTTACTTCAAAGGTATTTAGACAGTTTTATGCAGATAAAAACATAGAAAAAAAAAATTTTAGTACTTCAACCTGTGTCTGAAGATTTTATTTATAAAGAACTGAAAAATCTGAATGTAAACAAAAGTACTGGTTTAGATAATATACCAGCAAGGTTTTTAAAAGATGGTGCTTTTTATATCAAGGAACCTATTATGTCCATTGTAAATAAATCTATAATCACCGGTACCGTACCAGAAGACTTTAAAATGGCGAGAGTCAAACCTCTCCTCAAAAAAGGAAATTCCCTTGAAGTCGGAAATTACAGGCCAGTCAGTATACTGTGTATAGTGTCAAAAATTTTGGAAAAATGTGTTCATGTTCAACTTTTAGATTTTTTAAACAATAATCACTTGTTGTATTCATACCAATCAGGTTTTAGAAATAAATTTTCAACAGATACTTGTTTAATACACATGTTAGATTTTATTAAAAGTAATACATCTAAAGGGCTTTTTACAGGTATGGTAATGTTAGATTTACAAAAAGCTTTTGATACTGTTGACCATACAATTTTATGTGATAAGTTAGAAGTTTTAGGAGTTTTATCCACTGCGTGGTTCAAATCTTATCTGTCCTGTAGACAGCAACAAGTCCATGTTAACAACATTTCATCAGATTTTAATTCGATAAACTGTGGTGTTCCTCAGGGAAGTATTTTAGGACCTCTTTTATTTTTAATCTATGTAAACGATATGGCTGTCAGTATTGATGATGACTGTAAATTAATTTTATATGCTGATGATAGTGCTATTTTTTATGCACACAAAGATCCTGCTATTATTGCTCATAAACTGGGCAGTGTTCTGGATAAATGTTCTTCATGGTTAGTTGATAATAGATTGTCACTTCACTTAGGTAAGACAGAATCTATTTTATTTGGTCCTCCGAGAAAGCTTAAAAATATCACAGATTTTAAAATTTTGTGCAATGGTCATGTTATTATAGGTTCTGAAAGCGTTAAATATTTAGGAATCTGTATTGACAAGTTTCTTTCATGTGAAAATATTGTATTAAGCATTATACAAAAAGTTAATGCCAGACTTAAATTTTTATATAGAAATGCATCTTGTCTTAGTACACAGTCTAGAAAGACCCTATGTTCTGCCTTGATACAGTGTTACTTTGACTATGCCTGTTCTTCTTGGTATTGCGGAATAAATAAGCAACTTAAACACAGATTACAAGTTACCCAGAACAAAGTAGTAAGGTTCATTTTAAACCTTGGTCCAAGAGAGAGTATTTCTAGTAATATTTTAGACTCTCTGAATATGTTAAGAGTGGAAGATAGAGTTAAACAATTAAGATTAAACCATGTTTTTAATATATATCATGGAAATGCACCAGCTTATCTCCATGATCATTTTGTGCTGAATAATAATATAACAAGAAGTGCAACTAATAAGAATTTTCATGTACCTAAGATAAAAGGGAAAGAGTCTACATGTTTTTTCTATAATGCAATTAAAGACTGGAATGCATTGCCACGTGAGATCAAGGAGATGAGTACTAAACAAAAATTTAAGAAAGCTGTAAGATCTTTTTTATCTAAAAATGCTAGTGATACTACGTGAAGGCTTGTCTAATTTTATTTCTATTTAATTTTATTTTAGTTTTATAAGCATTATTGTGATAATTTTTAAGGAAAATGTGTAATGAGAAACATGTCATTTTTCAAAGCATTATGCTATATTCATTTAAGTACCCTGCCTAAATTCCATTATTAATGTAATTTTTTTGTTACTAACGTATTTGTAATTTAAGGACCCCATTGGAAATAAGCTTTTTTATAAAGGCTTTTATGGGCTATCCTTAGGTAATACCTATCATCTGTATGTCATGTAATTTATATAATAATACATGTATATGCTCAATTAGATCTTTATTAAGTAGCATAGTGCTGAGATAATGTCTGGGTTTTTTTTTTCTATTAGTGGGCTAATCTGTAATGTTTTAATTGTGTGTTATCATGACATTCTGTGATAATTTTACCTGAATAAAATGAAATGAAATAAATCAAAGTTCCAAAGTTTTCACTACAGTAAATCAAAGTTCCAAAGTTTTCACTATAGTAAACCAAAGTTTTTACTATAGTTAATCAAAGTTCCAAAGTTTTCACTACAGTAAATCAAAGTTCCAAAGTTTTTACTATAGTAAATCAAAGTTCCAAAGTTTTCACTATAGTAAACCAAAGTTTTTACTACAGTAAGTCAAAGTTCCAAAGTTTTCACTACAGTAAATCAAAGTTCCAAAGTTTTTACTATAGTAAATCAAAGTTCCAAATTTTTTATCTTGATACTATAGTTATCTATAGTACACTATAGTTAACTATAGTTTACTATAGTATTTTTTTGTTAGGGTGGCCATTGTTTTTTTAACAATTATCACCTGAACACATGTAATGAAAGCAATATTTTTTTTTAAGAACTTTATTAACAATACTATAGTTAAATCACAAGCACATAGATACAATCAAGCACATTAACTAGCACATTCAACTTCAAAAATAAATATTAAATTGTCATTTAGCACGTCACAGCACTGATTGTTAACTACATTGACATTAATTCACTGGCGACCATGAATGTTCCAGTTGACGTCTTCCTCCTCAAATCCTTGGAATTCCTCTTCCTCACTGTCACTTTGGAAGAGATTGGCGTATTCTTCCTCGGTCCAAGGGAAATCCGTGTCGGTGTAGTAGGGTTGATCATCACGCTTTCCTTTGTTCTCTTCAACTACAAAAACCTAGAGTGTCATCTTTCAGAATGTGATAAACCCGAAACTTTTCGACCACTTGCTGCTCTTCTTTAATTCTCCTGCCCTTTAGAAAGGCTTCAATTGAAGAAGGTTACCATTTCCCGCACAAGTTACCCAATCCCGCTTTGTTACCAAATCCCGCTATACCGTTACCAAATCCCGCTCTAAGTTACCAGATCACGCTTTTGCTTTGTTCTCTTTAACTACAGAAGCCTAGAGTGTCATCTTTCAGAATGTGATAAACTTGCAACTTTTTGAACACTTGTTGCTCTTCTGTAATTCTCCTGCCCTTTAGAAAGGCTTCAATTGAAAAAAGGTTACCATTTCCCGCACAAGTTACCCAATCCCGCACAAGTTACCAATTACCGCTATACCGTTACCAAATCCCGCTCTAGGTTACCATTTCCCGCACAAGTTACCCAATCCCGCACAAGTTACCAGTTATCGCTTTAGGTTACAAAATAACGCTCTAAGTTACCAAATCACTCATTTGCTTTGTTTTCAAAAACTATTGAAGCCAAGGGTGTCATCTTCCTGCATGTGAAAAATTACGAACCCATTGACCAAATAATGCTCTTATCCATTTGTTATGCCCTTTAGAAATGGTTTCAATGAGCTTACGTTACCATTTCCCGCACTTCACGTTACCAAATACCGTTGAAAACGTTCAGTAATAATACAAAATACAAAATGACCAAAATTTGACCCATTTTTTTGGATAGAAAATGACCCAAATCGTATAGAAAACACGACCTCAAAAAACGTTTTTTTTTTTTTCTCTAAGTCTTTTTTTCAGTGTTACCAAATAGCGGAAAAAAATCTTCATTAAAACACATTTAATAAAACGCTAAAAGAAATTATAGTGCTATACTTTGGTTGAAACGATCAAAATACTTAAATAATATCTTGCATTCCTTCCAAAACCCTTGAATGTCATGAAGACTTTGAATTCTTCATGAGAAGATCCTAATAGCTAGTAAGACGAAAAATCAAATGAATTTGATAAAAAAAAAATCAGGAATAATTAGAAAGGGTATGCTAAGTAAGGTGTATTGGGTAATGGGTGGAGGTATACTAGATCAGCTTAATGAGAAATGAGTCAGAATATATTAGATCAGGGTTAGGGGTTATATTAACTTCTTGATATTATAAGTTCAAAATATAGACATATTAGAGTATGTAATATAGTCACTTCCTGTATGTAAACACTACGAATTATATCAAATCAATCACTGAATTAGAACTTGATTGCTTTTTATGGTCATATACTCCTTAAGGAAAGAAGAAAAAATGTCAATATTCAGAAGAATAAGCCTTCATCAGCTGTGTTTCAGACCGCTACTTTCTTCATCATTATATCGCCTGGTAGCTATCAACGTGCAGTGGTCACCCACCCAATAGTACGTCACGCTAGACGTCGCTTAACTTGCGTCATGCAAAGCGTGATACATACCTCGCAGCCAGAGAAGCTACCTTATTGTAAGTATTTCAAAATCTCTTATATATCTCAGCCATGTCTGTTAGGGTTAGGGTTACCAATTATGTCACTTTGGTTCATCTGACTTTTTACGTTATTCAGCAATACATTTTTAACTAATTCAAAATGATTCAGAATTGTTCAATATCCTTTCTTTATGCATCATTATACATTGGATACATTCTCTATTTAAGTTTTAAAAAGTGATTCAAAGAATAAAAGAAGACAGTTTAACGAAAGTATTTAATGAACATCTAAAATAAAGTGAAGTTTGTTAGCAAAAATCCCTGAAACCGGAAATTTTTTTTCCGGAATGCAATATTCCGGAAAAAAAATTCCGTTTTTGCTGGAACTCTTCTGTGTTTGGAACTCTTCTGTGTTTGGAATTTTTCTGAGTTTGGAGCTCTTTTGTGTTTGGAACTCTTCTGTGTTTGGAGCTCTTTTGTGTGTGGAACTCTTCTGTGTTTGGAGCTCTTTTGTGTTTGGAACTCTTCTGCGCGTCCAAGATCACACCCGCTCTTTTGTGTTTGGAACTCTTCTGTGTTTGGAGCTCTTTTGTGTTTGGAACTCTTCTGAGCGTCCAAGATCACACCTGCTCTTTTGTGTTTGGAGCTCTTCTGTGTTTGGAGCTCTTTTGTGTTTGGAACTCTTCTGCGCGTCCAAGATCACACAGAGCGCGCGTTGACTTTGTGTATATGATGACGCCAGCTGCGGGGTTGTGTATCATCTTTAGGTCGTCACATAGAACAGTGTAAGCACACAGTGTCCCTAACGCTGGAGAGTGCGGATGGAAAAATTTACCAGGGAAGAAAACGCTAAAAGGTAGGCAATTTATTTTTTGGGAGAATATTTCAGAATTTATATTTTGAATCAGTTTCTTCGACGGAAAATTTCTTTTGATATGTATACTGCAAAATCACATATTTTCGTGGTGTCAAATTGTATTTGTTCTTCGGGTTTTCATTTCATGGTTCAATGAGAAAGAATTACTCAAACTTCAACTTTTTTTTCATTTCGTAGATTACATAAATTTCTTGGTTCTCGACATGCAAAGAAAATATCGATAATTAAACCCCACGAAAATTAGTGATTTAACAGTACGTTTCCTTTTCCTTTTTTTAAGTTAAGGTTGCATTTTATTTCATGACTGAATAATATAGACGAGAAAAACTGCCAAGTTTAAGAATGCATTAATTACGCAAAAAACAACTGCTATTAAACAGAATTTTATTTAATTAATTTTTTATAATTGTAATTTGATAACTCTGTAAAACTTAAACCAATATGAGCAGGAATTTCTTGTTGTAAGCACGTTAGTCACTATAAAACATTGAAGGTTTATCAATTCTGGTTGTTCATTTTTTTGGCGTCGGGAAAAAAATTGAGGAGCTATAATTGAAATGTATTAATTATTGTCCTGTACAACAATTGAATTTTCTGCTCACATTGGAAAAAATATTTCAAATTTAGTTATTATTGAATATGCGTGATGTGTGTATGTAAATAAAGAATGGGGGGTGACGAAGGCGTCAATTAGCGCCTAAGTCCCGGAGAGCATGCAATAAATTAGGAGGTACCCCAGCAAATTGCGAGGTACCTCTCTGTGAGAATGAAAATGAGTGTAAAGCATGACGATAAACTTTAAATAGTTTTGCCTTATAAATGATTAGTGCAGTTTTTTTATGTTTACGGTATCATTTAGAAGATATTATCAAATAAAAATGATCTATCATAGACATTTACAAAGATTGATTATTGTCTGATAAATTGCAATTTGACTTTACATTGAAGTCTATGGAGAGAGCAGGTTTAATTAACATATTGTAAAAAGTAATTTGAATTTTATACATATCTCTCGGTAAAATATTGTATAAGATCCCAATTTGAAATGCAAAGAAATCAGATACCGGAGATAATTTGAGAAAATTAGAATTCTCTCATTTTCATAAAGGGGCAGAGAATTTCTTCTAAATATCATAAATTTTTGCCCATATTTTGTTTCCTAATAATAAGTGATCGTATTATTAGTACTTGCTAGCGTGAACATGAAGCAGCATAAGTCTCTACTGTCAATTTACTCTGTACTATAGTAGACGCTATCTAGGCCCCCATCTCATCGGACACATAGCACTTTATTTCCGAAAATTCAAGAAGGAATATAATTTCATTGACCAATTGACCTTTTGGCTTTGATTTCCTGAAGTACAGTAGCCAAGAGCTTGTTCTTTAAATATCTCTGGGAACGTACGGTCTAGCAGACATTTAGGTACTCTTCTCAATGCCCTATGCCCGTAAGATAGGATTCAAATGAAATCAAGTCAACATTTCCGGCACAAGTTACCCAATCCCGCTTTGTTACCAAATCCCGCTATACCGTTACCAAATCCCGCTCTAAGTTACCAAATCACGCTTGCTCATATAATTCATACATAAGTCATACTTAGGACCCTCGTTGGAACACCATTTTTAACTACCTTATACAGATGAAGACCCTCCAGCCCCACGTAGTCAACGAGTGCCCTTAAACCCAGTCAAACGGGAGATAGGTTAGGGTTAGTTACCAAATCCCGCTCTCTAAGTTACCATTTAACGCTTGCTCATATAATTCATACTTAGGACCCTCGTTGGAACACCATTTTTAACTACCTGATACAGATGAAGAAACTCCAGCCCCACGTAGTTAGCGAGTGCCCTTAAACCCAGTCAAACGGGAGATAGGTTAGGGTTAGTTACCAAATCCCGCTCTAAGTTACCATTTAACGCTTGCTCATATAATTCATACATAATTCATACTTAGGACCCTCGTTTGAACACCATTTTTAACTACCTGATACAGATGAAGAAACTCCAGCCCCACGTAGTTAGCGAGTGCCCTTAAACCCAGTCAAACGGGAGATAGGTTAGGGTTAGTTACCAAATCCCGCTCTAAGTTACCATTTAACGCTTGCTCATATAATTCATACATAATTCATACTTAGGACCCTCGTTTGAACACCATTTTTAACTACCTGATACAGATGAAGACCCTCCAGCCCCACGCAGTTAACGAGTGCCCTTAAACCCAGTCAAACGGGAGATAGGTTAGGGTTGTTACCAAATCCCGCACAAGTTACCCAATCCCGCACAAGTTACCAATTATCGCAACACCGTTACCAAATCCCGCTCTAGGTTACCATTTCCCGCACAAGTTACCAAATCCCGCACAAGTTACCAATTATCGCTTTAGGTTACAAAATAACGCTCTAAGTTACCAAATCACTCATTTGCTTTGTTTTCAAAAACTATTGAAGCCAAGGGTGTCATCTTCCTGCATGTGAAATATTACGAACCCATTGACCAAATAATGCTCTTATCCATTTGTTATTCCCATTAGAAATGGTTTCAATGAGCTTACGTTACCATTTCCCGCACTTCACGTTACCAAATACCGTTGGAAACTGTTTCAATAATACAAAATACAAAATGACCAAAATTTGACCCATTTTTTTGGATAGGAAATGACCCAAAACGTATAGAAAACACGACCCCAAAGAACGTTTTTTTCCCTCTCTTAGACTTAGTCTTTTTTTCAGTGTTACCAAATAGCGGAAAGAAGTCTTCATCAAAACACATTTAATAAAACGCTAAAAGAAATTATAGTGCTATATTTTGGATGAAACGATCAAAATACTTAAAAACTGATTTGAAGTTTATACATATCTCTCGGTAAAATATTGTATAAGATCCCAATTTGAAATGCAAAGAAATCAGATACCGGAGATAATTTGAGAAAATTAGAATTCTCTCATTTTCATAAAGAGGCAGAGAATTTGAGAAACATATATAATGCAAAATAGCCAGATTTGAAATGTTACCAATTATGTCACTTTGGTTCAATTGACTTTTTACATTATTATCAAATCACATATAAAGTTAATCAAGAAAGTGAAAGAGGATTAATTAAGAGATCTAACATTTCGCTAGCAAAAATCCCTGAAACCGGAAATTTGTTTCCGGAATGCAATATTCCGGAAAAAAATCCGTTTTTAGTGGAACTCTTCTGTGTTTGGAACTCTTCTGTGTTTGGAACTTTTCTGAGTTTGGAGCTCTTTTGTGTTTGGAACTCTTCTGTGTTTGGAGCTCTTTTGTGTTTGGAACTCTTCTGTGTTTGGAGCTCTTTTGTGTTTGGAACTCTTCTGCGCGTCCAAAACCCCACTATAGATTACCATTTCTCGCACAAGTTTTGTCTCCTATCGATAAAAGACACCAAATATATATTGATTTTTTTTTTAATTTTATGATATTTAATATTTATATCATTTATTTCTCCTTCATATCATCTTATCGAGTTGCATTTTGTAAAAACTGGAGCATTTTCTGATTCCTTTTAGTAGAGATGGAAGCTGATGTGGCAGAGTCCCAGGGAAATAAAGATCCTTGTTTCTCTGGTAATGAATCTGACCCAGATATTCTAGAAGCTGATGTGGCGGAGTCCCAGGGAAATAAAGATCCTTGTTTCTCTGGTAATGAATCTGACCTAGATATTCTATAATATCTAATGATATCGGACATATGCTATAATTTGCAGTTGATATATCTAAGGGAAACAAGAATATAAGTTTGCTAACCGTGATCTTTTAAGTATAAAATCATGCTAAAGAAAAAAATGAACTTATTTTTTAACAATGTTTTTCCTAAATAACAGTTACAGGGCGTTACATTGTTCGCCAATGTATTTTGTGCAACAAGGCCATTGTGCGCTTTGGGGACCATCTGCGGAGGGCGCACCACATCTCCAAAAGAGTACGCATTGAGTACCTCCGCTTCCGAAGTCCCAAAGTTGTGGACAACTTTACGACGTAGGTTGAATTTTGAAGCATTAATTCAATCGTATAGAAATATATTTCTTCAATTATCCATATATCTTCATTTTGTAGTGATGAATGTGTACCTTCTCTACACCTGGAGGACCTTACAGACCCAAGTGATGATGAAAGGTTTGTGAGCACAATCATACTTGTATGACTTTAAATTTGATTTTATTTGCACTACAGCTGAATAATCATTTGAACTGTTTGTAGGGAAAGTATCATGGACGCAGCTGAAAAAAGATGCATATCCTAACCCACTGCATCCTTGGAAAAATCAGCTTACTTCCATTGCATAGTTTTGATAAAAATACCGGAGATAATTTGAGAAAATTAAAAATTTAAACTTTTCCCATTAGTATTTTTTAATTCAGTGTGTATCATAAACCACATTGTAATTGTTTAAGTGTATGTCATTTGTCCAAATAAAAAATAATGAAACCAAAAAAAAAATAGCTGAAATATAAAAGGAACTTATACTGATTTACAAATAAGATAGCATTTCTGGCTATGCGACATGTCCCTCGTCTTGATGATGCAGGTTAAGCAACGTCAAGCATGATCAGTACTTGGATGGGTGACAGCTGCACGTTGCAAGGTTTCACAAAGGGCTATCAAGTGATATAGTGATGATACAGCACCATTCTGAATCACATTTGTGGAAGAATTAAGCATCTGAATATCACACAAACGTTTCTTTTGTTCTCAAAGATAAGGGTTAGACTAATTCAGTAACTGCAGGAATTCATTGATCACAGTAAAAATAAGCATTCCTTTCTTAAACATTAAGGGTAAAATTGAATAAAAGCAGGAATTCTTTGCTCATAAAATTTAGGCATTTTTCAAATAAGCAAGGATTTTGTACAGTTAAGTAAAAATTAGGGTTAAAATAATCCGTAGTTTTATTGTCATCTTAGTCACTCAGCTTCGGCAATTCCATTTAATAATCTAAGAGGCATCTGAACGAATACTGTTATTTTAGTTACCATTTAATGCACAAACTCTTGTTTACCATTTCCCACCCTTTTATCCAATCGCACAGAACACATAACAACCAAGTTGACATTCTAGTACTCTTTTTCTTTCCTTTGCCCCATAGAAAATATTGAAATTCAATCAGATTACCGTTTTCCGCACGTTTCCCAATACGGCTTTGTTACCAATTCCCGCTATATCGTTACCAAATCCCGCTCTAGGTTACCATTTCCCGCACAAGTTACCCAATCCCGCACAAGTTACCAATTATCGCTTTAGGTTACCAAATAACGCTCTGAGTTACCAAATCACTCATTTGCTTTGATTTGGTAAACTATTGAAGCAAAGGGTATCATCTCCCTGCATGTTAAATATAATGAACCCATTGACGCTATAATCCCTTGATCCATTTGGCATACCCATTAGAAATGCCTTCAATGAGTTTATGTTACCATTTCCCGCACTTGGAGTTACCAAATACCGTTGGAAACTATTTCAGGATTTTCGTTGAAGTTTCAAATAAAATTCGTAAATTAATGCCAAATGGTAATAATCTTACTGTGAATTCTCGATGAAAAGGACCTTCTAACTGGTAGGACGAAAATCAATTGAATTTGGAAAAAGAATAGTGAGTATGAGGAAGGGTTTAATGGGTAATGCGTAAAGGTATATTAGGTGAGACTAATGAGAAAAGAGTTCGGATATATTTGGTCAGGATTAGGAGTAATGGGTGTACTATGTAAATTTAAAATTGTTCAGGGTATACTAGGAAAACAGCAGTGGGTAGGTGTCTGGGTATGCTAGGTCAGGGGTAATAGGGGATATAGTGATGATGAAA
This sequence comes from Saccostrea echinata, assembly GCF_033153115.1. NCBI lineage: Eukaryota > Metazoa > Mollusca > Bivalvia > Ostreida > Ostreidae > Saccostrea > Saccostrea echinata. The sequence goes on along the minus strand of NW_026889782.1, from coordinate 38,600,193 downwards.
AGAACGGTCTGAAGCAGAATTGATTAAAGCTTATTCTGAATATATTTTTTTTAAAATTGCTGAAGTGTTTTGTGACATTTAGGTAGAGAAGATCAGGAAATCGGAAGAATGGAAACAGTTAGAGAAGCTTGTATTTATGGGTGAGTATATTCACATTTGCAATACTTTTCAGATCTTAACAATGAAAATGATTTTGACAAATGAATCACTTGTTTGTTGTTGATAGTAAATTTTTATGCTATTTATAGGAAGAGTGTGGAAACAGTGGAAGAAGTTCCTAGCAGTAGGTTGGTATCTTCATTTTCCTTGAATAAAGGGTTAGTCTAGTGACATTTTCAATGTTTTTCATGCAAGACCAATCAAATGGCAGTATTAAAGTTTCAATTTTTGTGAGATAATTAGCCAGTACAGCAAGGAAAGCTATGTATTTCCTCGTCCTGCACCTGTTCGAGTACAGAACATCCTCTCTACATTTACATTGCGTAAATTCTTCCAGCCAGAATGATCTAGCTGGTGTATCCTTCCAGTTGAACAGCATGTACTTAACCTCTCGAAAGGAAACATAGCACATAAGACTCCTAAACGTGGCTATAAATCCATCTTTTACTTGACCAATGTCAAATTTAAACTCAAATCTTTCAAGGCTTTCGAAGACGTTCTCTATAGAGTTTATAACGAGTTTGTTTTCGCCCACTTCTCAGTCTTCTTCCATCCATTAATCTGGTTTCACTGCAAGTAAAATACAAATATATGTATTTGTGTTAAATATATTCAAATTTTAAAAAAATTGTGTATAATGGAGTAATAGTAGAATTCATTTCTTGGCTACAAACAGACTACAGACAGTGCAAAATGTGCCATAGTATGGGTTCCTAAAAAAAAATTAAGTACATTGCACATATACTGTGTGCTCAATAACCAATCTATAAAAACTAGATTCTTTCATCCACTCCTGTAATGGCTACACAAGGATCTATTATGGGAGTGGATCAAAGGTTCCAATTTTAATTTGATAAGCTTACTTATTTAATAAACTCCAGCATATAAAACCTTTAGTTGTTTGGAAAACATTATGTTCATTTTCACAAGGAATACTATTTTTTAAAGCAAATCCCCTTTCCTCTTATCGGAATTTAAGAACTGTGCTTCAATTCTGATTTGAAAACACAATTCTTGGTCAGAATCAATGTACATTCCTGGCTTAGCAATATTGGAAATGCAAATTCAGTGATGCATTATGCAATGAAGACCTATTAGATGACACCTCCTTTCTCTCCAATACAAATCTGTTATTGGATTGACTTCGTAAATAACCTTCAAATGTCAAATACTTTTTTAGCTCACCTGAGCTGAAAGCTCAGTGAGCTTTTCTGATCACATTTTGTCCGGCGTCCGTCTGTCTGTCCATCTGTCTGTGTGTAAACTTTTCACATTTTCGACTTTCTCTCAAGAACCACTGGGCTAATTTCAACCAAACTTACCCCAAAGTATCCGAAGGGGATTCAAGTTTGTTCAAATGAAGGGTCATGCCCTCTTTCAAGGGGAGATAATTAGGAATTAGTGAAAAAATAAAAGCATCATTTAAAAATCTTCTTCTCAAGAACCAAAGGGCCAGGAAAGATGAAACTCATGTGGAAGCATCCTCAGATAGTGTACATTCAAGTTTGTTCAGCTTCAAATTTGTACAGTTAAGGATGCTCCAAAATCCTGTTTTCTTTTATTTAGGCATTAAGAACTACCAAACAGATTACACAGACAAGCTCCATTCAAGAGGTATATCTTAATGCACTTGTCTTATTTGGCATTTTCCTTCGGTGAAAATGTTTTTTTTTTCTTTTTAAAATGTCGGTGAAATATTTTCTTATATTCTAGATATCGCAGACAGGTACTGAGGAAGGTAGTTCAAACCCTAACCCTACCCCTGATTCTGACTCTCCAAAGGTAAACGTTATGATTGTAATTCTAAAAGCAAATTACTGTTGGAAGCAAAATTTCCGCCACTTCTTCCATTATACGCTACTTCTTCCATTTTGTTTATTATATACATATCTATTATACCGAAAATCATAATTTAAAATAGATGTACTGAAGCACGTACCTTATTCAAATAAAATCAAGTCAACATTTCCGGCAAAAGTTACACAATCCCGCTTTGTTACCAAATCCCGCTATACCGTTACCAAATCCCGCTCTAAGTTACCAAATCACGCTTGCTCATATAATTCATACATAATTCATACTTAGGACCCTCGTTGGAACATCATTTTTAACTACCTGATACAGATAAAGACCCTCCAGCCCCACGTAGTCAACGAGTGGCCTTAAACCCAGTCAAACGGGAGATAGGTTAGGGTTAGTTACTAAATCCCGCTCTCTAAGTTACCATTTAACGCTTGCTCATATAATTCGTACTTGGGACCCTCGTTGGAACACCATTTTTAACTACCTGATACAGATGAAGACCCTCCAGCCCCACGTAGTTAACGATTGCCCTTAAACCCAGCCAAAGGGGAGATAGGTTAGGGCAGTTACCAAATCCCGCGCAAGTTACCCAATCCCGCACAAGTTACCAATTATCGCTACACCGTTACCAAATCCCGCTCTAGGTTACCATTTCCCGCACAAGTTACCAATTATCGCTTTAGGTTACAAAATAACGCTCTAAGTTACCAAATCACTCATTTGCTTTGTTTTCAAAAACTATTGAAGCCAAGGGTGTCATCTTCCTGCATGTGAAATATTACGAACCCATTGACCAAATAATGCTCTTATCCATTTGTTATGCCCTTTAGAAATGGTTTCAATGAGCTTACGTTACCATTTCCCGCACTTCACGTTACCAAATACCGTTGAAAACGTTCAGTAATAATACAAAATACAAAATGACCAAAATTTGACCCATTTTTTTGGATAGGAAATGACCCAAATCGTATAGAAAACACGACCACCAAAACGTTTTTTTTTTTTCTGTTACACTTAGTCTTTTTTTCAGTGTTACCAAATAGCGGAAAAAACTCTTTATTAAAACACATTTAATAAAACGCTAAAAGAAATTATAGAGCTATACTTTGTTTGAAACGATCAAAATACTTAAATAATATCTTGCATACTTTCCAAAACCCTTGAATGTCATGAAGACTTTGAATTCTTCATGAGAAGATCCTAATAGCTATTAAGACGAAAAATCAAATGAATTTGAAAAAAAAATCAGGAATTATTAGAAAAGGTATGCTAAGTAAGGTGTATTGGGTAATGGGTGGAGGTATACTAGATCAGCTTAATGAGAAATGAGTCAGAGTATATTAGATCAGGGTTAGGGGTAATGGGTATACAAGGTAAATGAGTAATTGTTCAGGATATACTAGAAAAGGGCAATGGGTAGGTGTACAGGTATATTAGGTTAGGTGTAATAGGTGATATAGTGATGATAAAAGAAACGGTCTGAAACACAATTGATGAAGGCTTATTCTTCTAAATATCATAAATTTTTGCCCATATTTTGTTTTCTAATAATAAGTGATCGTATTGTTAGTACTTGCTAGCGTGAAACTGAAGCAGCATAAGTCTCCACTGTCAGTTTACTCTGTACTATAGTAGACGCTATCTAGGCCCCCATCTCATAGAACACATAGCACTTTATCTCCGAAAATTCAAGAAGGAATATAATTTAATTGACCAATTGGCCCTTTTGGCTTTGATTTCCTGAAGTACAGTAGCCAAGAGCTTGTTCTTTAAATATATCTGGGAACGTACGGTCTAACAGACATTTAGGTACTCTTCTCAATGCCCTATGCCCGTAAAATAGGATTCAAATGAAATCAAGTCAATATTTCCGGCACAAGTTACCCAATCCCGCTTTGTTACCAAATCCCGATATACCGTTACCAAATCCCGCTCTAAGTTACCAAATCACGCTTGCTCATATAATTCATACATAAGTCATACTTAGGACCCTCGTTGGAACACCATTTTTAACTACCTGATACAGATAAAGACCCTCCAGCCACACGTACTTAACGAGTGCCTTTAAACCCAGTCAAACGGGAGATAGGTTAGGGTAGTTACCAAATCCCGCTCTAGGTTACCATTTCCCGCACAAGTTACCCAATCCCGCTTTGTTACCAAATCCCGATATACCGTTACCAAATCCCGCTCTAAGTTACCAAATCACGCTTGCTCATATAAATCGTACATAATTCATACTTAGGACCCTCGTTTGAACACCATTTTTAACTACCTGATACAGATGAAGACCCTCCAGCCCTACGTAGTTAACGATTGCCCTTAAACCCAGTCAAACGGGAGATAGGTTAGGGTTGGTTACCAAATCCCGCTCTCTAAGTTACCATTTAACGCTTGCTCATATAATTCATACATAATTCATACTTAGGACCCTCGTTTGAACACCATTTTTAACTACCTGATACAGATGAAGACCCTCCAGCCCCACGTACTTAACGAGTGCCCTTAAACCCAAACGGGAGATAGGTTAGGGTTAGTTACCAAATCCCGCTCTAAGTTACCAACATTTGACGTAATTTTTGGGATAGGAAATGACCCTTTAATATCATGAAGAATTTGAATTCTTCATGAAAAGACTCTAATAGCTAGTAAGGCGAAGAATCAAATGGGTTTGAAAAAAAAAATCATGTGTAATGAGAAAGGGTTATTCTAAGTAAGGTGTAATGTATATTAGGAAAGGGGCAATAGGTAGGTTTCCCGGTATACTAGGTTAGGGGTAATTGGTGATATAGTGATGATAAAAAGGCTTATTCTGAATCTTCAATTGTACCCGTCCGTCATCAAGATTAATATACCACAAATGCAACGTAAACCTTCGTACTCAAATTGATTAAAAACTCGTAATTAAGCCAAGATATCTATCATTCTCTGTCTACAGCATAAACTGCATCCATCTCTCTGTAAACTTATTCCAAATGTATTCTCCACTACAACTATAATACGTTGACACCGAGTTGATAAGTTGATAAAAAAAACCGCAATAGTACTTTTTTTCATCTTAGAAAAAAAAATCACATCCAACACTGTACCTGTCCCTATTGAAAACTGATAAATTGACTCTATGCACTACGACGCCCGTTCTATATATATACTCAAAGACAGTATCCTGCACTATACTTGTGCCGCCTCCACAGAAATCCTCATTTATTGTACCTGTCCTCCATCTGCTATATGAGTTGTTTTTTCTCCTGTTGATACATTGTACCTGTATTGATATACAATTTATACTTCATCTACCGTGGTTGTCATTTATCTACTAAGGAACTACAAACACCACCGTTCCTATTACATATCTTCTCTGATATAATGAGTACACCACAACCACCGTTGTTTCTATACCGAAAATACATTGATATACCTTAGAAACCACATCCTTTATAATATCCCTTAATGATATACTTGATATCCCCGGTCCTTACTTCAAACACTACATTAACAATGATTGCAGTGTTCTGTACCTAAATTTGTATGCAGTCTTAAATCAACTGTATATACCATCCCACTACTCTTGTATTACCATTACATTGGTATACTACATAGACTTTATTCACAACACAAAACCTGTCCTTAATTTATCATTATCAGTAAACTCTCTTTGATCGGCGTTTCCCTGTGTCCACTGAAAATTATGCTTGTTAACAAACCAAGAAGACTTGGATGCCAGAAGATTTGATAAAAGTTCCTCCCCAAGCCTTTTAATACAAAACAGTGTGCTAATAAGGCACCCAAGCCTCCCTGACAGTCCTTAGGGCACAGATGTACAGAAGATATTCTAAAGGCACTTGACGGTATCAACAATATTAAGCATGGCTTCTACCCATGTTCAAACATTTGAAACCTATTACCGTGACCCACACTTCCCTTTGTTGACTTCAAATTATGGATGTTAACAGAGAGGCCAACAAGACTTTGATGCCAAAAGATCTGATAAAAGTACATAGCCTAGCCATTCCAAACAAAACAGAGTGTTACACAAGATGAAAAGACCCTCCCAACAGTCTTTGTGGCACAGAAGGATAATAAATATTCATAAAATAGTCTCGCCAATCTCAAAAGCATTGTAAATGGCTTGAATATATGCTAGGGCTCTAAAAGATCCATAAACTACCATTTGTAGTCCCCAGCGGTAATTTTAAACTCCGGCGTTAATTGGTAACTTGTAGGTCTCCGGTCGGAGACAAAAACTCGATTTTTGGATTTTTGATAAATTTCAGCGTTCAAAGAGAGGTAACTCCAAGTTACCATTTCCCGCGTGTAAATACAATATCACCAAAATTTGACCCAATTTTCTGGATAGGAAATGACCCAAATAGTATAGAAAACACGACCCCAAAAAATGTTTTTTTTGTTGGACTTAGTTTTTTTTCGGGGTTACCAAATACCAGAGGGTGTTACCAAATACCGCAGAGAAGTCTTGCTTCAGAAAACACATTAAACAGAGCGCTAAACCAAATAATCGTCCAATACCTTGGTTAGAACGCTCAAAATACTTACATAATATTATGCATAATTTCCTAAACCCTTCAGAAAGAGATTTGTTACCAAATACCGCACAAGTTACCAAATGCCGCAGAAAGTTACCAAATACCCAGTTACCAATTCCCTAGTTACCAAATGCCGCGTTACAAAACACCGCTCCAAGTTACCAAATACCTCGCTCCAAAGTTACCATTTACCTACGAGTTACCAAATACCGATTTCGAATGTTACCAAATGCCGCAACCCCACCTGACAGGATGCTGTCAGGTTACCAAATAGACTGAAACCTATGCCCCTAACCCTAACCCTAACCCTAACCCTAACCCTAACCCTAACCCTAACCCTAACCCTAACCCTAACCCTAACCCTAACCCTAACTTTGGTACATTTTCCTCATCTTTAGTCTTTCATATCTTAAGAGAGAGAAACTATTTTTGCTTACTCTTTGTGGCTTCTAGGAGTCCCTATCGAGGTCTATTACTGACATAAATTTGGTGTTTCAATTTCCTTTACTGTTACTTCTATTCATGACATGACAAGAAAAGACAACTCAGAGAGATGAAAAAAAAACACTTTAATCTTTGTTCATTAAATTATCAAGACATCAGCGCGGGTTAAAAGCTAGTGCAGTCCACTAATTATTTCATCACATAAAGCTTTCGCTGTGTATTGCGTGGTCTGCTGTAGACGCACTCGCAGGCTTTGTGTATAGGATGCCATCCGCAACAGGTGTGAAATGCTTAGGTCAACACTTTGAGCGCGCGCCGACTTTGAATAGGGTAAGCGCATAGTTTCACAGACAGTGGAAAAAAGAAGACGTGAAAAAGGTAGGCAAAATACTTCATCGTTAGGTTATTAAGATATTATTTAAAAATGAATATTATTGCTGCGAAATTGAAGTAGTATATAATGTAAAATTAACATACACGTGGAATCTTTAGCGAGACACAAATTTAGCAATATTTTACATAAGATATTTGCCTTTTTGGGCTATTTTTTTTTTCTCCTTATAAATCATTTTGTATTTGATGAAACAGAAAAACATAAATAATCTTCATGACACAGGAATAATCGAAAAATCAAACAAATATTGGACCTCTGCTCAGAGGTCAATAGCACTTTAGGTGAATTTTTGTATGTCCCATTAAATATACATTTTTCTTGTATTTCTTAAAAACACAAGAAATAAAAGTGAAATTAGGCTTTCTTTTCCTTCGTCTAAGTGAACCGTGCAAATATAAAGCAACAAATTTCTATTCGATACGTAATCGACAAAGATAAGGACATGTTTGGTGTCGCGACATGTCGAAATCACTAAAGGCCTTCTTAATTTGTTGCGACATGAGTTTACGACTAACCGAGCATTGCGAACAATTAGTAACATGTTATGTTTTGTAAAGTTCTCACATACCATGCATTGTTGCAATTAAATTAGAACATTTCAATCTCAAGATATTTCAAGTTGAAAATGGTCAACAAATCTCATTCTGTTACTCTTTAAGTACAATCTTTGGTTTTAATTAAAACCCATGTTTTCACCCTTTCTGGCTACCTGCACTTTAAAACTCTCTCATAGTCTTATTGTCCGTTTTCTTACCTTTCCAACGACACCAAACTCGTCTAAATCCAATAATAAATAAGAGAGTTATGAGCTTCGGAAAATTCCACTATTTCCTTTACTATGACTTCTATCCATGACTTTCACTTTCACTTTCTTTGACCTAATTCCGGCATGACCTAATTCCGGCAACTTCGTTTTGTGCCCATACCCTAACCCCTAACCCTAACCCTAACCCAAACCCTAACCCTAACCCAAACCCAAACCCAAGCCCTAACCCTAACCCTAACCCTAACACTAACCCTAACCCCACTAACCCTAACCCTAACACTAACCCTAACCCCACTAACCCTAACCCTAACCCCACTAACCCTAACCCCACTAACCCTAACCCCACTAACCCTAACCCTAACCCCCACTAACCCTAACCCTAACTTCCACTAACTCTAACCCCCATTAACCCTAACCCCCACTTACCTTTAACCCTACCCCCCACTAATCCTGACTTTAACCCCTGCAAACACTTACTTTTCGTTTTTTGCTCATATCTTTCGACAGACTGCTCCGATGTTAACGTTCTTGGTGTCGCTGGAAAGGTCTTGAAGAGCTCTTTACGATGATGTCATGAACTTGTCAGTTCAGAGAGCAGAAAGTTGAATAACAAGCGATTTTCTTAATATGCTTGCAAACGGCAGAAGATCTTTACTTCGTTATGGATTTTCAAGTTCTTGGGCTTGTCAGAAAGCTCTTGACAACGTCTATCCATAACCGTAACGGTCAGAACCATTAACGACTTTTAACGAGGCTTTCTAGAGTAGATGTTGCCTAGGTGTACCCACGCTGCATACACAGACATCTTTCAACCCTCGCAACTTTTTTTTCGTTTTTAACCTTTAACAACCATCTTCGGATCGTGGACAGAACTTGCCAAGACCTTTCTAATGACACCAAGCGTTTGAAAATCGCATGAAAACTAAGAGAGATACGGACCTTTTAATTTGGCGTCAATTTGCCACCCCTTCTGAGCAGTTTTTGGTCAATTCAGAGAGAAGGATTGAGGTAGGGATTTCTAGACCTACTTGACCTTTCATGGGAAGAGGAGTTTCCTTTCGACCCAAATTTTCGACTTCCGCCGACGTCGCCTTCCGGTCCATCCGGCGTTACAGCACATTTTCTTCAAATACCCATAGGTTGCACGCCCTTGCAGCACTGAGGCTGAGCTTTGGTATGTGGATTCCTTGACCTCTACACAACTTTCGAAATACAAGCATTTGGGGGTCTAGCTCGCACCCTTTTCCAGTTACAAGCCGAAAAAGAACTTGGTGCAAAACGGAAATTCGAATTCATTCCCAGCCAAATCCCTTTTCTCGGCACTTGGAAAGTTCTCATTGAGACTTCCTCAGCAACGTCCGAGTTGTCGAGATCTGACCACGATAACCCGTCTAACCCCTCTTTCAAATTTTCCAAGACTTTGGTACATTTTCCTCATCTTTAGTCTTTCATATCTTAAGAGAGAGAAACTATTTTTGCTTACTCTTTGTGGCTTCTAGGAGTCCCTATCGAGGTCTATTACTGACATAAATTTGGTGTTTCAATTTCCTTTACTGTTACTTCTATTCATGACATGACAAGAAAAGACAACTCAGAGAGATGAAAAAAAAACACTTTAATCTTTGTTCATTAAATTATCAAGACATCAGCGCGGGTTAAAAGCTAGTGCAGTCCACTAATTATTTCATCACATAAAGCTTTCGCTGTGTATTGCGTGGTCTGCTGTAGACGCACTCGCAGGCTTTGTGTATAGGATGCCATCCGCAACAGGTGTGAAATGCTTAGGTCAACACTTTGAGCGCGCGCCGACTTTGAATAGGGTAAGCGCATAGTTTCACAGACAGTGGAAAAAAGAAGACGTGAAAAAGGTAGGCAAAATACTTCATCGTTAGGTTATTAAGATATTATTTAAAAATGAATATTATTGCTGCGAAATTGAAGTAGTATATAATGTAAAATTAACATACACGTGGAATCTTTAGCGAGACACAAATTTAGCAATATTTTACATAAGATATTTGCCTTTTTGGGCTATTTTTTTTTTCTCCTTATAAATCATTTTGTATTTGATGAAACAGAAAAACATAAATAATCTTCATGACACAGGAATAATCGAAAAATCAAACAAATATTGGACCTCTGCTCAGAGGTCAATAGCACTTTAGGTGAATTTTTGTATGTCCCATTAAATATACATTTTTCTTGTATTTCTTAAAAACACAAGAAATAAAAGTGAAATTAGGCTTTCTTTTCCTTCGTCTAAGTGAACCGTGCAAATATAAAGCAACAAATTTCTATTCGATACGTAATCGACAAAGATAAGGACATGTTTGGTGTCGCGACATGTCGAAATCACTAAAGGCCTTCTTAATTTGTTGCGACATGAGTTTACGACTAACCGAGCATTGCGAACAATTAGTAACATGTTATGTTTTGTAAAGTTCTCACATACCATGCATTGTTGCAATTAAATTAGAACATTTCAATCTCAAGATATTTCAAGTTGAAAATGGTCAACAAATCTCATTCTGTTACTCTTTAAGTACAATCTTTGGTTTTAATTAAAACCCATGTTTTCACCCTTTCTGGCTACCTGCACTTTAAAACTCTCTCATAGTCTTATTGTCCGTTTTCTTACCTTTCCAACGACACCAAACTCGTCTAAATCCAATAATAAATAAGAGAGTTATGAGCTTCGGAAAATTCCACTATTTCCTTTACTATGACTTCTATCCATGACTTTCACTTTCACTTTCTTTGACCTAATTCCGGCATGACCTAATTCCGGCAACTTCGTTTTGTGCCCATACCCTAACCCTAACCCTAACCCTAACCCTAACCCTAACCCTAACCCTGGCTCCGGAGCAATCTTCGTAAAACCCCCTATACCCTAACCCTAACCCTAACCCTAACCCTAACCCTAACCCTAACCCTAACCCTAACCCACCCTAACCCTAACCCTAACCCCTGACCCTAACCCTAACCCTAACCCTAACCCTAACCCAGATACCAGGTTAAGTTTAAGTTACCAGGTTAGGTTTAATTTACCAGGTTAGGTTTAAGATTCCAGGTTAGGTTTAAGATACCAGGTTAGGTTTAAGATACCAGGTTAGGTTTAATTTACCAGGTTAGGTTTAAGATTCCAGGTTAGGTTTAAGATTCCAGGTTAGGTTTAAGATACCAGGTTAGGTTTAAGATACCAGGTTAGGTTTAATTTACCAGGTAAGGTTTAAGATACCAGGTTAGGTTTAAGATACCAGGTTAGGTTTAAGATACCAGGTTAGATTTAAGATACCATGTAAAGTTTAAGATACCAGGTTATGTTTAAAAAACCAGGTTAGGTGTAAGTTACCAGGTTAGGTTTAAGATTAAGGTTAAGGTTAGGTTTGAAGATAAAGGTTAAGGTAAGGGTTAAGGATTAATATTAAAGGAAGGTTTTAAAGTTAATGAAGGGTTGAAGATTAAGATTAAATTTTAGTTCTTGTTTCAGAAAGGAATTTTGATATGGTAACTAATCTAAAAAATCTTCCTTTGTGAGAAATAATCTAGTAGTTGAATTTGTTAAGATTAAAATTTAAATTAAGGTTTAAAAAAAGGGAAGGTAAAGTTTTTTTGCTAAGATTAGGGTTACGGTTAAGATTAAGGTAAAGTTTTGATAAATGTTATGTTGATATTTTGAATTAATTGAACAGTTTCCATTATATTTATGGAATAAGCCTTGATTTAGAATTGAAAATAAGCAAATATCTTTAAAATTCATTTTAATACATGAGTTTTTGAAGTACATTTTAAAATTTTATATATTTTCAAATATCTTAATTTTAAAATTCATTTTATTACATGGATTTTTGAAGAACATTTTAACATTTTATATATCAAAATATTCTATTTGTTATTAGAAAAACAATTTTCAGTCAATCTGTTCAGGAGCTTCCATTCCGAAACCATGAGGGTGTCCAGGTTGAAACCTAGGAATCAAAACAATAAAATCAAAATAATTAATTCATGTATAAACCATCGTAAGTATGCATTTTATAGGTGTTTTACATTGCATAATAAACAAAATTTTGACACAAAAATACCTTGTGGCGCCATGAATACGATTCTCCACCATAATTAAACCGAATTTCGTCCTCTACCTCTATATCCTTCTTTGCTTTGAATATGATGTGTTGTTTTTCACCTTTTTCAACGAGTTTTGGAAAAATATTAGGATGGCAATGCTCGTCATTAATTAATCTGCCAAGGCTTCCATCGTCTACAGATGCGTCTATTCTAGAAGTAAATTAGTTTCTTTTAAATTTAAATGAAAGATGAAGGATACATTCTGCTGTGAAAATGATTAAAAACTACTCACATCTTCAATTTGCCATTGAAATTAAATTCAAAGAAATAGGTATCATCCTCGTCTTCAAGGAATGGACCTTCCCTCAATTTGCCTTTGTATTCAAGCAAAGGTTCACCTTTAGAGAACTTCTTCCTTGCAAATACACCATTTCCTGTAATATCAACATTCAAAATGTATCATTGATTCTATTATCTATACTCAGTGTATACAATTTACAAGTATTTTCAATTTTGTACCTATCTCATCATTAATATATTTCACCATGAAGTTAGAATCATCAATCAAATCAAGGACATCAGTCTCTTTTTTAGCTAAGTGTCTTTTTGGATAGCTTCTCAAGGTCTTAAATGGCCGTGAAATATGTGCAGAGTTTTTCTTCTCTGTAGTCAGTTCGACCTGATTGGAGACCTTGAAATTACTGTCGACAATATCATAACTAGGTTGCATTTGATTTACATATAAAACATGACTTTGAGTTGAATGAGCTCTTGCAGTGTTTGAAGGACGAATTAAAACGACCTTACACTGAGAAATATGCCTGTCTAGAATTTCTTTCAGAAATGTAGAGCCCAGAGATTCATCTTTAGGAGTTTTCCATAATTGGTCCCAACGGTGCCCTAGTAAATGATCTGTGAAGAGAACCATTTTCTGTGTCATTTCATATTCAAACGATTTGACTTTCAGTGAAACGGTCATCTTGATTTCTTCTTTTATTTTGTCCTGGATAAAAAACTCATTGCTAATTTCCCTGAAGACGTCCTCTTTCAATACTTTCATTTCTTCCATAATCATCACTTTCGTGTTTTCCATCACCAGACTCTTCAATGAGGTTATCTCTTTGGTAATAATATTGTCCAGCTCAGATATTGTAACATATTCTATTGAAAATATAATTAATTGAATTATGCACCTTGAAAATTAAAATAATTTTTCCTTTAAAAATGATTTGTTTTTAGCTTAATTTAATGTGTAAATATAGTTACCGTTCTCTTTTTCTGCGTTTGTGTCACATTCCATTTTCAACTGAAACACATTTTAAACCATGTAATTTATTTCTAACATTGAAAATGCACTGGTTTATATTGACCCTACAACAACTTCGATTCTACATATTCACCTTCTTTTCGATCTCTAGCGACAAACAATATACATTTATTAAAAACACAACCAAAAAAAAACACACACACACACCCTCTCCCTCACACACACACACACACCCTATTTAGTGTAAATCCAAAATTTAAACAATAATTCATTATGACGCTAAATGTGACAAGTATATTACAAAAAGATACCTAGCGGATATTTACATAATTCATTGACATAAACATATTTTCCAGAACTCACCTGATTTGAATACATACTAAACCCTTTTGTGCTCTACTTAAAAACCAACAGCCAAGTAAACATTCAAACTCAACCTGAAAGACATTATTTAACGATATATTTAGCTATACAGACTCAAACTTCGGTATAATCTTATGATTAGAGTTAAGGTTAAGGTTAAGTTCAAGATTAAGGTTAAGGTTAAGATTCAGATTCAGGTTAAGGTTAAGATTAGGTTAATGTTTTGAATTTTAGGTTTTGCGTATGATTAAGATGAAGTTTAAGGTTTGTATAAAGGTTAAGTTTAAGACTAAAGTTAAGGTTAAGGGAAATATTAAAATTTTTATTACATTTCCATTTAAGTTAAACGTTCATATTGAATTTATAGATCAAGTTAAGGTCAAGTTTGTCTTAAGGTTAAGGTTAGAATAAAGGCTTAAATTAAGAATAAGATTAAAGTTACAGTTACGCTTAAACTTGCAGTTAAGGTACGCTCACCTATGACTTTACCTTAAATAAACACATCTTATGCGGCTACAATAATTTGAAATTTGTTACCAAGAGGTTATTATTGATATCACAATAGTCTAACACCTCACCTTTATCAAAATAATTGACTTCTCTAGCCCTGCCGTTAACCTAACCTGCTAACCATTCCTCCAACGCTGATGAAGATGCTTATCTGTAACCTTAACCTTAACCCTAACCTTAAACCCTTACCCAAACAAACCTTATCCAGTTTATTACGTGTACATTCCAATTAATCGTTATGTAAAACTTAAAGTTGGAAGACATTGAAATGACAGACAACGAGGTCGAATCAGCATATATCACGACAGGTAAGGAAAATACCGAAGAAGTCATCAGGTTTGGCTTGAATCCAGCTAACATACTTACCAGAACTGAACCAATTAGAATAAGAGACTGTACGATTCCACGTGTCACTCAAACCTTGTGGTATGACTTCGATTTTGATGTGGACGGTATAGTGGCAACTTTAGAACGATTTTCAGATATTCCAGCTTCATTCACGTATTTAGGAATTCTACCAAGAGAGAAATTTAGTCTTATTAAAGTCTATAACATTGTCAGGAAGCATTTGCCTCTAGCCAGTTTTTCGAGGAGGGGGCTTGAATGTTTAAGATGGAGTGTGAGTACAAAAATGTTTGAAGGTGATGGTTTTGAATTTCATCTCGCTCTATTACCAAAACCTCAACGGACACATTTCACACATGTGAATGAATCACTTCTTCAAAAATATCAATACGATTTTTACAATACGTTCCGAAATAATTTTTCGAAGTGTATTCAATCCTTGTCGCCAGCGGATATATCTAGAGGTACATTTAAGAAAAATTCAATTAAAAATATCCGGAAATGGAGAGTGTTACCAGACGACAGGATTCTTGTGTTACGTCTTTTAGATGAAGCACTTCAAATAACGCTGCATAAAGAGGAATTTGAGGTAACAGTATTAGCTTTTCAATTAGGTCAACATGATACTTCGGATGAAATCATCGTGAAAGCATTTGATGTGAACAAAGCTACTATTTCTATTCATGCTGCGATAACCATTTCATCCAAGTTCTTTGATCAACATTTATTATGGTCAAGATTCGGACTACAAGATATTGTCGGTGAGCGTGGAACATTTACTACAGCACTCACTTTGAGTTCCTGTGCAAACTTCCAGACAAACTTAGACGGAAGAATACTTGACATTACTCAAGAACTACGACAAATTTGTAAAACTCCTCATGTCTTAAATTTTGTTCAATTCTATGCCGACACTCCACATTTGAGTGCATCGTATATTCATCCAACGTTTGGATGCATAGTTTCTACAGGTATTCTTCATCAGGAAATAATAAAAAGTTTAGAAAAAAAAAGCAAAGAGTACTTAGATATATGTGAAGAAAACTGCCTTAAACTGGTCAAGGTCAACGCTAGGGTTGAAATTGTTGCCTTGCAACAGAACAGTTCAAAAACAATTATCGCAAAAGACTTTATCGATTGTTCTGTGCTACAAAATCTAATTGCAAAGTACCCACTGTTGGTGCCATTTTCGAACAAAACATCATCACCAGATCCTCAACTGACTTTTTCTGCTTTTATATGCAGTATACCAAAGCATATTCATCAGACATTATTCACTTTGTTCGAAGAGAAAAAAAACAAAGGTGGTTTTTTTGATGTTTGGAAAGCATATCAATACGAAGTTGCCAATGAAAAATTCTGGAGAGGAAAACCAAATTCAGTACTTGACAATATTTTTGCATCAAATCTTGGACCGGGGGGATCCTCTCCTGACAGATCACTTACTTGGGAAAATGGATTCCTATGTCTTGAAAATAGTGAAGTAAGTGCACTAAACAATAGAAGTACCCCACCGCTGAAGTTTATAAAACTATCCAAAATAGAAGAAAACAGAATTCGACGTATATTCAATTTTTCTGACGTTTTGAAAAGTGGCGATGTAGTAATTGGCAAGAGAGCTGTCTTAATCTTAATTCAAGACATTATGGCTGATCCTTACAGAATAGCAAATTGTGGTCACTCTCTTTTAGCAAACATGAGAGGTAAAACTTTCCCAGGAGGGGGGAGATTTTCTGGATCCATCTCCTTGTTGGACTTATGCAACAAACTTTGCAACAAACTACAATATAAGCACCCATATGTATTTAAGCGGGTCTTAGAATTGATAGAAGAAGAGGGTAGAAATACTACAGATATTTTGATAAAGGGATTTCAAAGTTTAGATATTACATACTTCCCTGATCTATCATTTTATGACGGGAATAGAAATCCTAAAATAGCTTGGAGAGGAAGTGGGTATTTGAAAATTCTATATGAACAATCTGGCCAAATTTCTACTGAAAAAAGCATAGAAGTCACCAATCTTGTTATCCATTCTCTAGAATCAGAAGGATTAGTTCATTCTTCAAAATTCCGAGACATTGCAAAAGACAATAATTTTTCCTTTCCATGGATTTCGGAGGTTCTTTGCAATTTGATGGAAGAAAGTATCAACATTCAGTTGTTGACAGAAATTTGTACATATGTGTCATGCATAGGTTTGATGCAAAATAACTGGTATGTTTCCTACGAAAATTTCCAAAAACATCATTTGAAGATCCACAAGAAACTCCCAAATTTGACACATACCCTTCAGAATCATGAAATTCTTTCCAAATTTAGACTGCAAATTTTCCCTCATCTTACAGTAATGAAGTTGCATGATAATCTTCCGTATTTAATATCTAAGCCTGAAGTAATGTATGAGAGATCTGAAAAACTTAATGATGACTCTGAGAATGAAGACAGTTCAGGAGAGGTCGAAAGATTCGAAGATATGAACCCTAACCTTGATGATTTACCAGTTAATGAAATTCAGAGAGAGAATATTCAAAAGGTACCAAGAAAACACTGTACAGCTGGATTTCGAGGCCGCTGGCAAGGGTTGGAACTTGAAATCTTACATATTGTTAAACTAACAAAACCAAAGTCTCTTAACGCTGCATACAACTTCTACTTGAAATTGTGCGATGAAAGAAATGTTGTGGACAGAAGCTTCTTCTCTTTTAAGCACAAATTCAAAAACATACCTTGATTGCTTTTATTTTATTCGTGGCAAAGAGAAAATAAAGGAAAAAAATATTGAACACAAAATACTATTAATTTTCTTTGTCACTTTAAAAGAAACGAAAATGATATCAACTCATATTGTTAAAGTCAAAACAAGCAATATAAATAATAAAACATGTACATGTTTACTCTATAGCATACCAAATAATTGTTAAAAATGTGATAATGTTCACTCTCCACAATACAGTTATTTTAATTTGAAAATTTGAAAATTATTGAAACAAAACGGAAAATGACATTCATTCAGTCCTGTGAGAATATTGTCAGTGTGAATAAATTTGTCAAAACTTCAGTTTAAAGAGAAATGGACACAATATCACCTATTTCTTTTAACAATGAATTTTAATGTTTACAGCTTCTAATTCAAGCAAATCAAATGATCAGCAAAAATTTGAAAATCATTTGTTGATTTGTAAAGGAGATTCAGAACGTAAGAGTCATCAAAATATAAGCAAGACTTGTGCCTTGTTTTTGTTTACATGTAGAAAATATCATACTTATAATATTAAGAGATTCATCAAATCAATAGAAACTGTGTAATCATATTTAGAATTAACTTCTTTATTGAGAATATCTGCTTTGAAAAATCATTTTAGAATATTTAACCTATGTAAACAATAACATGGAAGGTACCTTGTTTAATTGACAAAGGTTTGGGGTTCTAAATCTGTCTTGTATGTCTACTACTGAGAGTCAATTTTTTGCTCATCATTAAAAATAGGCAAATTAAAAATATTTGGACAAACATATTTATAATTTTCTTTGTCAATTCAAAAAAAAAAAAAAAAAAACAAAAAAAAAACAATGATATCGACTCATATTGTAAAAGTCGAAATAAGCAATGTACCTGTTTATAATAATACATTGTATATGTTCATTTTATAGCATACAATAAAAAAGTTGTTAAAATGTCATAATGTTTACTCGCTCCAATACAGTTATTTTAAGTTGAAAAATATTTAAAATATTGAAACAAAACTTGAAATGATCTTCATTGTCAGAGATTATTGGAAATGTGTAAACACTTTCAAACCTTCAGGTTAAAGGGACAGGACACAATTTCAACTTATTTTTTTTTTTAAATAAATTTTAATGTTTACAATTCCTAATCAAAGCAAATCAAATGATCAGCAAAAATTTGAACATCATTTGTTGATTTACAAAACAGATGTAGAATGTAAAGGCATTTAAACAAGACTCGTGCCTGAATTTTGTTTACGCATAGAAAATATCATAGTCACAACATAGTCGAGATTCACCAATTCACTACAAATTGTGTAATCGTCTTTAGAACTAGCTTCTTTATAGAGAAATTATGTTTTGAAAGATCATATTAATGTATTTAACCTATGTAAACAAAAACACGGAACCTTAATTTTTTTATTTGACAAAGGTTTGAGGTTATAATTCTGTCTTGTATCTCTATTACTGGTATACAAATTTTTGCTTATCATTGAAATGTTACAAAATAAAAATAATTGGACAAAATATTTCTAATTTTCTTTGTCAATTAAAAACAAAACCAAACTAAAAAACAAAAGAAAAAAAACCCACAATGATATCGACCCATAATGTAAAAGTCGAAAAAAGCAATATACATGTATGTAATAATACTGTATATTTTACTTTATATCTTGCAAAAAAATTGTTAATATGTGATCATATAAACTCTCTCCAATAGAGTTAATTTGAAAAATGTGAAAATATTGAACAAAACTGAAAATGAACTTCATTCTCAGAGATTATTTACAATGTGTTAGAACTTTCGAACCTTCAGGTAAAAGGGACATGGACACAATTTCAACTTATTTTTTAAAGAATTTTTTTAATGTTTTCAATTCCCTAGCAAAAAAAAATACTATAGTTAACTATAGTAAATCAAAGTGTCAAAGTTTTTGTCAAACTTTTCTAAAGTGTCAAAGTTTTCACCAAAGTTATTTCAAAGTGTCAACGTTTTCACTTAAGTTTTTCAAAGTGTCAAAGTTTTCGCCAAAGTTTGTCAAAGTGTCAGAGTTTTTGCCAAAGTTTTTCAAAGTGTCAAAGTTTTCACTAAAGTTTTCGCTAAAGGTTTTCAAGTTTTTGCCAAAGTTTTTCAAAGTGTCAAAATTTTTGACAAAGCTTTTCAAAGTGTCAAAGTTTTTGCTAAAGTTTTTAAAAGTGTCAAAGTTTTTAGCTTAAGTTTTTCAAAGTGTCAAAGTTTTTGCTAAAGTTTTTAAAAGTTTCAAAGTTTGCGATAAAGTTTTTCAGAGTGTCAAAGTTTTAGCCAAAATTTTTCAAAGTGTCAAAGTTTTCGCTAAAGTTTTTCAAAGTGTCAAAGTTTGTGCTAAAGTTTTTCAAAGTGTCAAAGTTCTCGCCAAAGTTTGTCAAAGTGTCAAAGTTTTCGCCAAAGTTTGTCAAAGTGTCAAAGTTTTCGCCAAAGTTTTTCAAAGTGTCAAAGTTTTCACCAAAGTTTTTCAAAGTGTCTAACTCTTTTCGCTAAAGTTTTTCAAAGTGTCAAAGTTTTAGCCAGTTTTCCAAAGTGTCAAAGTTTATGATAAAGTTTTTCAATGTATCCAAGTTTTTCGATAAAATTTTTTCAAAGTGTCAAAGTTTTCGCCAAAGTTTTTTTAAGTGTCAAAGTTTTCGCCAAAGTTTTTCAAAGTGTCAAAGTTTTCACCAAAGTTTTTCAAAGTGTCAAAGTTTTCGTCAAAGTTTTTCAAAATGTCAAAGTTTTCGTCAAAGTTTTTCAAAATGTCAAAGTTTTCGTCAAGGTTTTTCGAAAAGTCAAAGTTTTCGTTAAAGTTTTTCAAAGTGTCAGTGTTATCACTATAGTAAATCAAAGTTTTCAAAGTGTGAAAGTTATAACTATAATTAACTATAGTAAACTATAGTTAACTATAATATTTTTTGTTAGGGTTCCCAATCAACACAAATCAAATGATCAGCAAAACTTTGAACATCATTTTTGGATTTACAAAACAGATGTAGAACTTAAAAGTTATCCAAATTTAAACAATACTCGTGTCTGTTTTTTATTTACATATAGAAAATATCATACTCATAATATAACGAGATTCACCAAATCACTACAAATTGTGTGATCGTCGTTAGAAATAGTTTCTTTATTGAGAATTGTGCTTTGAAAGATCATATTAGTATATTTAACTTATATAAACAAAAACATGGAACGGACCTTGTTTAAAAAACAAAGGTTTGGAGTTCTATATTTGTTTTCTATCTCTACTACTGATATTCAAATTTTGCTAATCGTTAAAAAACAGCGTGTTTCAACTAACATGTCCCGACTATTATTCTCTATATTTTTGCACAGTAATGAAATATTTTAAAAATATAACTGTGTATTTTAAAGCCCATTTTCTTGAAATATCTTGTGTTATAAACAATATAAGATATAAGATAAATTCTTTTTTTCCATTGAAGTTTTGATTACATTATCAAAAATTGGTTTTTGAGGGTTTATTTTTCATAAATGGATCAATGGAGGTTTAAAAACGAAACAATGCAAACAGAAAATCTCTAAAATCATCAATATTAGTGCATACGGTTTTGAAAAAGAAAGTAGTCAAATTAAAATAATCTTTTTAGAATACATCTTTTCATTAGACATGTCAAAAAAAAATGTCATAAAGGAATTAAGAGACAAAATGAGGATGCTTACTGAAAATATTGTGACTTTTTAGAAAACATAAAAATGACGATAAATTGAAAACTATTTGTTCAAAGTTTAAATATGCCTGTCTTAGAAAAATAATTGATTAAAAATTACTCCAACTTTTATGTTAGGAAAATTGTTTTCATTTTTGCAAAACATTCTTTCGTTTTCACTGTTAAACTCTCTATTGAAACCACAAAATCGGGACATGTTTCCTGAAACACCCTGTGCCTTGGTTGAATTTTTGTTATTATAATAAAGGAAAAACATAAATTTTCAGCTGAATCTGTGTCCATGTCCCTTAAGTGTATTGACAATGTCTGCCGATAAGCTTATTGGTGTCGGCAGACATTGTCAATCCTGGTGATCACCCGTGAATACCATGCTCTTGAATCACTCCAAAATCCTTTCTTTGCTCCCTCCTCAAAGATAGCTTCCTTGATGGAGATTGTTCTGCGATAATTATTGTCCTTGCATTTGTTTACAATAAAATCATTACCTCTTGGGTTTGAACCCCAATTAAATCTTGGGATTTTTCTTGGAGCTGATTTTGGAGTGGATGTGACGATTTTACCATCTTCACCCGATGGAACACTTTCACTTCGATCGAGATCTTTTTCGGATCTGGATGAACCAGCTTCATTGGTGGGAAATGACGGTTGTGACGTGGATGGACCAGCTTCACTTTCATCCATCTTTTCTTCTGATTGCTTTACATCAGTTTCAGGCATTGTTAGGTTATCCACAACAGAAATTATGTTTATATTCGATGGATGAACCAGGGCCACATTGCATTCCGCCACATACTGGTTCACACATCCTCTAATCCTCTGTTCAGATATGTCTATCTCTGTCTTCATCCGCTTCAAAAACCCTTCCTGCCAGTTAACAAATTCTTCTCTTGATAACGCTTTCACCTCTTGCTTCATCTCTTGTACCTTTTCTGCCGTTACTTCCCTCACTGCATTTCTAATCTGCATTCTGAAACCCTCCATCTCTTCCTGGATGATATTTCTCGTCTCCTTAATTAAGATTTGTCCCATCCGAGACATTTCCCTCTGTAAAATACCGTCTAAGGCAGAGGCTGTTACAAATTCTGCAAGAATAGAATGACCAGACTATAACACAATTAGAAACATATTTATGCTGCTAATTTGAATGGCTTTTACATTGCAAGTTAGAAAATACTTTGTGATAAAAAAAGAATACACACATGTAATATCCCAGATGCACATATTTTTTTTTTGTTTTCCTTAAAATAAAATTTGAAGATTGACCTACCATCCTCATACTCGGACTCTTCAAAAGATGCTTCGTTTGTTGCCATCCTTAGAATCTATAAAAATAAAAAGTGACATTTATTTCTTACGATAAGTATCAAATAAGGACTCTAATATCCCTCCCTTTTCTAAAAAGATCTAGTAAAATGATCAATATCCAAAGTATTACCTTTTCTTGTTAACAAAAACCGGAAAACAATATTTTATATCTTACTTAAAGATACCAGGTTAGGTTTAAGATACCAGGTTAGGTTTAAGATACCAGGTTAAGTTTAAGATACCAGGTTAGGTTTAAGATACCAGGTTAGGTTTAAGATACCAGGTTAGGTTTAAGATACCAGGTTAAGTTTAAGATACCAGGTTAGGTTTAAGATTAAGGTTAGGTTTAAGATACCAGGTTAGGTTTAAGATACCAGGTTAAGTTTAAGATACCAGGTTAGGTTTAAGATACCAGGTTAGGTTTAAGATACCAGGTTAGGTTTAAGATACCAGGTTAGGTTTAAGATACCAGGTTAAGTTTAAGATACCAGGTTAGGTTTAAGATTAAGGTTAGGTTTAAGATACCAGGTTAGGTTTAAGATACCAGGTTAAGTTTAAGATACCAGGTTAGGTTTAAGATACCAGGTTAGGTTTAAGATACCAGGTTAGGTTTAAGATTAAGGTTAGGTTTAAGATTAAGGTTAGGTTTAAGATTAAGGTTAGGTTTAAGATACCAGGTTAGGTTTAAGATACCAGGTTAGGTTTAAGATACCAGGTTAGGTTTAAGATACCAGGTTAAGTTTAAGATACCAGGTTAGGTTTAAGATTAAGGTTAGGTTTAAGATACCAGGTTAGGTTTAAGATACCAGGTTAGGTTTAAGATACCAGGTTAGGTTTAAGATACCAGGTTAAGTTTAAGATACCAGGTTAAGTTTAAGATACAAGGTTAGGTTTAAGATACCAGGTTAAGGTTAGGTTTGAAGATAAAGGTTAAGGTTAGGGTTAAAGATTGATATTAAAGGAAGGTTTAAAAGTTAATGAGGGGTTGAAGATTTAGATTAAATTTTAGTTCTTGTTTCAGAGTGGAATCTTGATATGGTAACTAATCAAACAAATCTTCATTTTTGAAAAGTAATCTAGTAGTTGAATTTGTAAGACCAATGCATGGACTATCGTGTGTGTAAAAGACAAAAAATGATTTGCTCGGAAAGTATGGACAAATGATTTAAATAAATTTTAGGGGCAGATAATTCGGCGGTATTTGGTAACCTCTAATTTAAAAAAAAAAACTATTGTCATAAGGTTGAGTTCATAGGTTAGATTAAGGGTTAGTGTAAGGCTAAGATTAAAATTAAAATTAAGGTTTGAAAAAAAGGGAAAGTAAAGTTTATTGCAAAAGTTAGGGTGAAGGTCTACTTCAGGGTTAAACGTCATGGTTTATTTTGTAAATAAAGTTCGGGTTTAGTTTAAAGTTAAGGTAAGGTTTAAGATTATAGTTAAGGTTATGTTTACAATTAAAGGTAGGGTTAACATAAGAATCAAGCTAAGGTTTACTATCAAGGTATCCATTAGGTTTCAGATTCAGGTTAGGTTTAAGATTGAATTTAATGTTATGGTTAAGATTAAGATTCAGATTAGAGTTAAGGATGGGTTAAAGAGTAAAAATATGTTTGAATTAAATTGATGATAAATTAAGGTTGTGATTTAGGTTTAAGTTATGGTTAAAGTTTAGTTTATGGTTAAGAGATAGATTAAGGATAAGCTTGAGGTTTATTTGAGGTTTGAAGATTAAGATTGACGTAAAAGTGAAGGTTTACTTCTAGGTTAAGATTCAAATTAAGGTTTGAATTCGGATTACATATAATATTTAGTTTAAGATTAAGAACAAATGTTAAAGTGGAATGCCAGGCCAACTCTTTATTTTATAGATCTTTGTGGCATCCTTTTTAGAGAATGGTATGAGGCATTAAAAGGCCGATATTAGCTCTGATTTTTTCTTTTGTATATTTTTAAAGAAAAATAAAGAAAAAAGTATTTATATCCAAATCAGATGTTTTCTACTTAAAAGTTTGCTGTAAATGAATGCATCATATAAATGTCTAATAAAATATGCAAAGAAATGCTGCAAAGACTTTTTAAATTAATTTTATACCAATTATTTATGCAATTGAATTTCATCATTTGTGAAATATTTTTAAACCTATGGTTAAAAACACCATGAAACTAGTCATAACTTAAGAGAACATGTTTTCCAATCATATTTTAAAGAGAAATTGAACTGAAATTGCAAAAATTTAGGGGAAAAAATAATTTTTTTTTAAATTTGTTATTTAACCCGATCAAAATTACACCGATCCTCATCAAAATTTCAACATAATAACTACAAAACTAGTTTATTGCCTTTTTCATGGATTTACTATTAAAGAATATATTTGATTGTCAAGTTCAATTTTTTTTAAACTCCTATTATACCGAATAAGACGAGTTTTCTTCGAGAAATGTTATTTATATCTAATAAATGTACAATTCTGGTTGGGATCGGTTTATTTTTCATCAGGATTGGCCAAACTTTAAAAAAATATGTTTCTGTAAAATTTAAAACTTTCATGCCCATTTCTTATAAAATATGATTAACAAACATGTTTTTCTCCAGTTGTGCCTAGTTTTAAGAATTTAAACACAAGTTAAAAAAAATTATTTGTTTTATTTTAATTATTTTTTTTCTATTTCTAAAAATTTCTATTCGACTTTTCTCTACATATTTTATTAGGTATCCATGTGATGCATTGATTTATAGCAAATATTTTACAAGAAACATCTAATTTTGATGTAATTTTTTTTCCCATTTTGTTAAAATAGGAAACTAATTCTATTAAATTATTAAGAGCTAATGTGTGCCTTTCAATGCAGAAACCATCATTTAAAAGGATTGAAACAGAGATCTATAAAATTAAAAGCTTTGGGGATATTCTTTGGGATACTCCTTAAGCATTATCACAACCTTCACGTCAACCCCTTTGTTTCTTTGGCTGATTTATCTTTACTCATAGTCTTGCAATCAAAGGTTAAAATAATTTTATATTCTCAACCTCATATCTAAAGTCGCCCGGGTTGTGAAATGTTAGAGAAGGATATGGAGATAACGAGCAATATTCAATCTCAAAGTCCATTAAACAATATACAAAATAAGAGCAGAGGAAACACGGACCTCCGAAACATCAGAGGTGGGATCAGATTCCATGGAGGAGTGAGCATCCCCTGCCAAGCGGTCACAACCGCCGTGTGCTCGTTGTCATGATCAGGAAATAATGGGGGGGGGGGAATCTGTCGTCAATTCAGTATATAAATAATGGACTAACAATTAATATGAAAAACTTCAGTCAGCATTTGACTGAGAGCGTCTTCTCTATAAATCGTGAAGTGAGGTGTTGATCCTGAACTCGATAGTTCGAATCCAACTGTGGGACATGTACACCGGTTCCTCTGGTGAGACCGTATAAACCGAAGTCCCGTGTCGCAGTAGGTGCTGGCACGAAAAAGATCCCTCCCTGCTCAGTAGTCCTGAGTGTCGAGTATAGTACAGAATATACTGCTCTCTACCAGCAAATGGTGACATCTCCATATGAGTGAACAATTTTCGAAAAATTCAATCAATCACTCACATATTTTACATTGTTCAGGAAGTTTTTAATAAAGTTTCTTTGAGGGAAAAAATCCACCCTATTCTGATAACTAGACCATCAGCTTTCATAGTATTTATCTAGAAACATCTTGCTAGATTTCAACATAATTTCTCCCCATTTAGGTTTTGAAAAATTGATCAAGTTCAATAACAAATCATTCCTTAACTAAATACACTGATTGCTCAAATTTATTTCTTCAAAGTATGGAACTTTTGTCTTTACAAACAAACATCAACCTCCAGTTTTTTTTCTATATTCCAAATGAAATTTCTAACAAAATTAATTAAACATTTCTTTAATGTTCAATCAAAGCATCATGTTCAAGACAAGATTTAACTTTATTTTAAAAAAATGTCAAAAAAAACGTCATGTTAAAACAAGCAATCAGCGTCATTTTAATTGAAACCCATTTTTCCTGATAAAGCTATGTTTTTGTTTTCATAACTTCTTCGGTTCGTTGACCATACGATATCGGTGTTTTCATCGTTGACTTGAAGGGATTTCATCATCCTCGATACATATATTCTGTCTCACTGGCGTATCTGTAAAACATTTTAAAAATTATACCTAAGAGTCCTAATTCTCTTTTTATCTTTTCTGTTTAAAGGAGATACTAAGATAAATAAAAAACAGCTTAAAAACTTTTTTACATTCCACTTAGAAACCATACATCAAGCATGAAAATCAGTCAATAACATTTTCACTATGAATATAGTTCAATATTTTTTTTTTAAATTAATATCATTGCATCTAATACAAGAGGCCCATGGGCCACATTGCTCACCTCAGCACTGTGGCTAGCATAAAAGCAAAAATTAGTTAATTATTGAAAAGTTTAAACCCAAAAAAGTCCCAACCATTCCTTAAAGGGGATAGGGTATGATTTGCACAAACCTGAGTCTAAACTTCCTGAGAATGCTTCCATATAAATATATGTATGACCAATTACATCTTTGCTATTCTCGACAAAATATTTAAAGAATTTTATTATATATTTCTATGTTAAACTTTGGTCAGCCAGTGTGGCCCTGCCCAACCACCGGGGGTGGTGGTTGAAACAAATTTGAATCTACACTAACTGAGAATGCTTCCGTATAAATATGATCAATCATGGCTTTGCTATTCTTTAGTTTTTAATACATTTTTCCTACATATTTCAATGTGAAACTTTGCTCGGTCATTGTGGACGCTGCCAAGCCCCGGGTGTCGTGTCATGATTTGAACTTGAATCTACACTAACTGAGGATGCTTCCAAATAAATATGACCAATCATGGCTTTTTTAATCTTGGGAAGTTATTTAAAGAATTGTCCTATATATTTCTTTTTAAAACAATGGTCAGTCATTGTGGCCCCGCCCTTCCCCTGGGGGTCATGATTTCTATAAACTTGAAGATTCACTACCTGATGATGATTCCATATAAATATGACCAAACATGGCTTTGTTTTTTACTAATTCATAATTATGTCCCCTTTGAAGGGGGCATAGCCCTTCATTTGAACAAATTTGAATCCCCTTAACTAAAACATACTTTGTGGCAAGTTTTGTTGAAATTGGCCCAGAAGTTCTTGAGAAGACGATGAAAATGTGAAAAGTTTACAGACTAACGGACAGACAGAGGGACATACAGACTGACAGACGGACAGACGGATGCCGGACAAGATGTGATCAGAAAAGCTCACTTAAGATTTCAGTTCAGGTGAGCTGATAAACTGATTCCAAAACCAAACCTAATTCTCTTATTTGAGGTTTTATTATCCTACCAACTACAACACTGCTTGTTGAAATTAAACATATTTTTGGTCTACCTTCATTCTTTCTGTCTTGCTTTAATTCCAAGTTCTCTTCTTTTCCTTGTTCGATTCCACTTGTGCTCGAGACAGGATCTGAAAATTTCAATTGTTCTTTGGAAGAAACCATTCATCAAGCATGGGAAACAGTCAGTTATATTTTCATCATGAATAAAGTTCAATAATTTTAATTTACATTAGTTTCATTGCATCTAGTTTAAACTGAACCCAAAACTTAACCTCTAATTTGGAGTTTTATCATCCTACCACCTACAACATTGGTTGTTGTCTTTTGAATGAAATAAAAAGAATTCATATAGTTTGATAACTAATTGTTGATAAGCTTTGGTCTACCTTCAATCTTTCTTTCTTGCTTTCCTTTCAAGTCCTCTTCTTTTCCTTGCTCCATACAACTTGTGGATGAGACAGGATCTGAAAATTTCATTTGTTCTTTTGAAGAAATCATTCATCAAGCATGAGAATCAGTTAATTATATTTTCACCATGAATATAGTTCAAACAATATTCTTTACATTAATTTCATTGCATAAAGTTTAAACCGAAACCAAATCAAAAACTCTAATTGGAGTTTTATCATCCTACCAACTACCACATTGCTTGTTGTCCTTTGAATGAAATTAAACAGAATTCATAAAGTATGATAACTAATTGTTGATAAGTTTTGATCTACCTTCTATCTTCTTTTCTTGCTTTTCTTTCATCTCCTCTTTTCCAGGTTTAGAGAGTCGAGATTCATCTATTAATTAAATATAGTTTAACTTGAAATCTTCCTAATAATTATTACTTACTCATGTTTCTAAGCGAAGAAATTATTTGTTTTGGATCATCATTGTATGAAAATCTAATGAAGTAATCAGTATGTGCTTACATTATTCTGTTCTTTCAGTGAGATTTAAGGGGTAAATATATTAAGGTTAGGATTGAGGTTAAGATTAAGGTTAAGGTTAGGGTTAATTTGATATAATGGTTTATGTAAAGATTTAAGTTTGGTACTAAGATCACATACAAAGTATGACTTGAGATTTAAAAGAAAACAAATTTACCACGGAATATATATATTTTGTGAATTAATTTTCACTTTAATACAGTTGACGTAAAGAAGTTTTCAAGAGAATTGTCTATTCCAATAAATTCCCCTCATGGACAAAGTCAATATTCCATGACTCATATTATCGGGTCAAGAGAAGATATTTATTTATTTGCATGTTTCATTACGCAATTTTTACACTTCGGATCAGGGTCTTCACTGTGACCCTTTCAATACGGTATTACTTATATCTTCAACTTAATTCATTTTCTCTTATTTATATCTCTAATTTTGATGATCGTTAAAACTACTTTATTTCTTATTAAATCGGTCATTTTCAACCACATATTGAAGTTTGTTCTCATTCTAAGAAAATATTTTAATCTCCAGCATTAAAAAAAGATTCCTTTTCCTCTATTCCACTTACCGGGTTCTTCGACTTTCTTTGACATCTTCCTACTGTCTCGTTTAGTAAAATGGCGGCTCAAACCTACAAGTATGCACGTGACAATAAAAATAGAACTGACGTAAAGGTTCTAGAACTCTCTATGGTAAAATATCTATCAGAAAACTGGACCTACAATTATCACGTGATTTTTTTTGGCATTGACAAGATGCAACTGAGTTACAATAAAAGCCCCATTAGCCTACCCCTAACAAAGAGTAAAAGCTGCATCAATATGCTAATAAACATTCTTTAGAGTAAGAGTTGTACCAAACTGCATGATAGAAAAGAGGGGTTAGGGAGCGGCAGTGAATTATTCTTGTTATACGAAATGAAATTATTATTTTTTTTATTGTAACACTTCCTTCCTTGTGATTTCAATAATCTCTCTATATATCCAAACAAATGATTTCGAAGCAAGCTTTGGACAAAAGGGTATAAAATCTCAATATATACTAATATTTGACTCGAAAAGATCTGTAATTAATCAGCGACTTTCATCTTAAAAAAAAAAATAAAAAGAGCTATAAAATGAACGATCCCATCGGGAATCGAACCCGGCACCCCTTAATCTGAAGTCCGCTGTTCTACCTACTGAGCCAAAGTGTATGATGGAAATGACGAAATAAACTTTAATAGTTTCGCTACACAAAGTATTTAATAACCACGCCTACTGAAATCACGTGACAGAAAGTGACATTGACGAGATGGCTCCGGAGCAATCTTCGTAAAACCCCCTATACCCTAACCCTAACCCTAACCCTAACCCTAACCCTAACCCTGACCCTAACCCTAACCCTAACCCTAACCCTAACCCTAACCCTAACCCTAACCCTAACCCTAACCCTAACCCTAACCCTAACCCTAACCCTAACCTTCCAGA
Source organism: Saccostrea echinata (assembly GCF_033153115.1). Taxonomy (NCBI): domain Eukaryota; kingdom Metazoa; phylum Mollusca; class Bivalvia; order Ostreida; family Ostreidae; genus Saccostrea; species Saccostrea echinata. The sequence goes on along the minus strand of NW_026889782.1, from coordinate 38,570,006 downwards.
CAAACTTAGACGGAAGAATACTTGACATTACTCAAGAACTACGACAAATTTGTAAAACTCCTCATGTCTTAAATTTTGTTCAATTCTATGCCGACACTCCACATTTGAGTGCATCGTATATTCATCCAACGTTTGGATGCATAGTTTCTACAGGTATTCTTCATCAGGAAATAATAAAAAGTTTAGAAAAAAAAAGCAAAGAGTACTTAGATATATGTGAAGAAAACTGCCTTAAACTGGTCAAGGTCAACGCTAGGGTTGAAATTGTTGCCTTGCAACAGAACAGTTCAAAAACAATTATCGCAAAAGACTTTATCGATTGTTCTGTGCTACAAAATCTAATTGCAAAGTACCCACTGTTGGTGCCATTTTCGAACAAAACATCATCACCAGATCCTCAACTGACTTTTTCTGCTTTTATATGCAGTATACCAAAGCATATTCATCAGACATTATTCACTTTGTTCGAAGAGAAAAAAAACAAAGGTGGTTTTTTTGATGTTTGGAAAGCATATCAATACGAAGTTGCCAATGAAAAATTCTGGAGAGGAAAACCAAATTCAGTACTTGACAATATTTTTGCATCAAATCTTGGACCGGGGGGATCCTCTCCTGACAGATCACTTACTTGGGAAAATGGATTCCTATGTCTTGAAAATAGTGAAGTAAGTGCACTAAACAATAGAAGTACCCCACCGCTGAAGTTTATAAAACTATCCAAAATAGAAGAAAACAGAATTCGACGTATATTCAATTTTTCTGACGTTTTGAAAAGTGGCGATGTAGTAATTGGCAAGAGAGCTGTCTTAATCTTAATTCAAGACATTATGGCTGATCCTTACAGAATAGCAAATTGTGGTCACTCTCTTTTAGCAAACATGAGAGGTAAAACTTTCCCAGGAGGGGGGAGATTTTCTGGATCCATCTCCTTGTTGGACTTATGCAACAAACTTTGCAACAAACTACAATATAAGCACCCATATGTATTTAAGCGGGTCTTAGAATTGATAGAAGAAGAGGGTAGAAATACTACAGATATTTTGATAAAGGGATTTCAAAGTTTAGATATTACATACTTCCCTGATCTATCATTTTATGACGGGAATAGAAATCCTAAAATAGCTTGGAGAGGAAGTGGGTATTTGAAAATTCTATATGAACAATCTGGCCAAATTTCTACTGAAAAAAGCATAGAAGTCACCAATCTTGTTATCCATTCTCTAGAATCAGAAGGATTAGTTCATTCTTCAAAATTCCGAGACATTGCAAAAGACAATAATTTTTCCTTTCCATGGATTTCGGAGGTTCTTTGCAATTTGATGGAAGAAAGTATCAACATTCAGTTGTTGACAGAAATTTGTACATATGTGTCATGCATAGGTTTGATGCAAAATAACTGGTATGTTTCCTACGAAAATTTCCAAAAACATCATTTGAAGATCCACAAGAAACTCCCAAATTTGACACATACCCTTCAGAATCATGAAATTCTTTCCAAATTTAGACTGCAAATTTTCCCTCATCTTACAGTAATGAAGTTGCATGATAATCTTCCGTATTTAATATCTAAGCCTGAAGTAATGTATGAGAGATCTGAAAAACTTAATGATGACTCTGAGAATGAAGACAGTTCAGGAGAGGTCGAAAGATTCGAAGATATGAACCCTAACCTTGATGATTTACCAGTTAATGAAATTCAGAGAGAGAATATTCAAAAGGTACCAAGAAAACACTGTACAGCTGGATTTCGAGGCCGCTGGCAAGGGTTGGAACTTGAAATCTTACATATTGTTAAACTAACAAAACCAAAGTCTCTTAACGCTGCATACAACTTCTACTTGAAATTGTGCGATGAAAGAAATGTTGTGGACAGAAGCTTCTTCTCTTTTAAGCACAAATTCAAAAACATACCTTGATTGCTTTTATTTTATTCGTGGCAAAGAGAAAATAAAGGAAAAAAATATTGAACACAAAATACTATTAATTTTCTTTGTCACTTTAAAAGAAACGAAAATGATATCAACTCATATTGTTAAAGTCAAAACAAGCAATATAAATAATAAAACATGTACATGTTTACTCTATAGCATACCAAATAATTGTTAAAAATGTGATAATGTTCACTCTCCACAATACAGTTATTTTAATTTGAAAATTTGAAAATTATTGAAACAAAACGGAAAATGACATTCATTCAGTCCTGTGAGAATATTGTCAGTGTGAATAAATTTGTCAAAACTTCAGTTTAAAGAGAAATGGACACAATATCACCTATTTCTTTTAACAATGAATTTTAATGTTTACAGCTTCTAATTCAAGCAAATCAAATGATCAGCAAAAATTTGAAAATCATTTGTTGATTTGTAAAGGAGATTCAGAACGTAAGAGTCATCAAAATATAAGCAAGACTTGTGCCTTGTTTTTGTTTACATGTAGAAAATATCATACTTATAATATTAAGAGATTCATCAAATCAATAGAAACTGTGTAATCATATTTAGAATTAACTTCTTTATTGAGAATATCTGCTTTGAAAAATCATTTTAGAATATTTAACCTATGTAAACAATAACATGGAAGGTACCTTGTTTAATTGACAAAGGTTTGGGGTTCTAAATCTGTCTTGTATGTCTACTACTGAGAGTCAATTTTTTGCTCATCATTAAAAATAGGCAAATTAAAAATATTTGGACAAACATATTTATAATTTTCTTTGTCAATTCAAAAAAAAAAAAAAAAAAACAAAAAAAAAACAATGATATCGACTCATATTGTAAAAGTCGAAATAAGCAATGTACCTGTTTATAATAATACATTGTATATGTTCATTTTATAGCATACAATAAAAAAGTTGTTAAAATGTCATAATGTTTACTCGCTCCAATACAGTTATTTTAAGTTGAAAAATATTTAAAATATTGAAACAAAACTTGAAATGATCTTCATTGTCAGAGATTATTGGAAATGTGTAAACACTTTCAAACCTTCAGGTTAAAGGGACAGGACACAATTTCAACTTATTTTTTTTTTTAAATAAATTTTAATGTTTACAATTCCTAATCAAAGCAAATCAAATGATCAGCAAAAATTTGAACATCATTTGTTGATTTACAAAACAGATGTAGAATGTAAAGGCATTTAAACAAGACTCGTGCCTGAATTTTGTTTACGCATAGAAAATATCATAGTCACAACATAGTCGAGATTCACCAATTCACTACAAATTGTGTAATCGTCTTTAGAACTAGCTTCTTTATAGAGAAATTATGTTTTGAAAGATCATATTAATGTATTTAACCTATGTAAACAAAAACACGGAACCTTAATTTTTTTATTTGACAAAGGTTTGAGGTTATAATTCTGTCTTGTATCTCTATTACTGGTATACAAATTTTTGCTTATCATTGAAATGTTACAAAATAAAAATAATTGGACAAAATATTTCTAATTTTCTTTGTCAATTAAAAACAAAACCAAACTAAAAAACAAAAGAAAAAAAACCCACAATGATATCGACCCATAATGTAAAAGTCGAAAAAAGCAATATACATGTATGTAATAATACTGTATATTTTACTTTATATCTTGCAAAAAAATTGTTAATATGTGATCATATAAACTCTCTCCAATAGAGTTAATTTGAAAAATGTGAAAATATTGAACAAAACTGAAAATGAACTTCATTCTCAGAGATTATTTACAATGTGTTAGAACTTTCGAACCTTCAGGTAAAAGGGACATGGACACAATTTCAACTTATTTTTTAAAGAATTTTTTTAATGTTTTCAATTCCCTAGCAAAAAAAAATACTATAGTTAACTATAGTAAATCAAAGTGTCAAAGTTTTTGTCAAACTTTTCTAAAGTGTCAAAGTTTTCACCAAAGTTATTTCAAAGTGTCAACGTTTTCACTTAAGTTTTTCAAAGTGTCAAAGTTTTCGCCAAAGTTTGTCAAAGTGTCAGAGTTTTTGCCAAAGTTTTTCAAAGTGTCAAAGTTTTCACTAAAGTTTTCGCTAAAGGTTTTCAAGTTTTTGCCAAAGTTTTTCAAAGTGTCAAAATTTTTGACAAAGCTTTTCAAAGTGTCAAAGTTTTTGCTAAAGTTTTTAAAAGTGTCAAAGTTTTTAGCTTAAGTTTTTCAAAGTGTCAAAGTTTTTGCTAAAGTTTTTAAAAGTTTCAAAGTTTGCGATAAAGTTTTTCAGAGTGTCAAAGTTTTAGCCAAAATTTTTCAAAGTGTCAAAGTTTTCGCTAAAGTTTTTCAAAGTGTCAAAGTTTGTGCTAAAGTTTTTCAAAGTGTCAAAGTTCTCGCCAAAGTTTGTCAAAGTGTCAAAGTTTTCGCCAAAGTTTGTCAAAGTGTCAAAGTTTTCGCCAAAGTTTTTCAAAGTGTCAAAGTTTTCACCAAAGTTTTTCAAAGTGTCTAACTCTTTTCGCTAAAGTTTTTCAAAGTGTCAAAGTTTTAGCCAGTTTTCCAAAGTGTCAAAGTTTATGATAAAGTTTTTCAATGTATCCAAGTTTTTCGATAAAATTTTTTCAAAGTGTCAAAGTTTTCGCCAAAGTTTTTTTAAGTGTCAAAGTTTTCGCCAAAGTTTTTCAAAGTGTCAAAGTTTTCACCAAAGTTTTTCAAAGTGTCAAAGTTTTCGTCAAAGTTTTTCAAAATGTCAAAGTTTTCGTCAAAGTTTTTCAAAATGTCAAAGTTTTCGTCAAGGTTTTTCGAAAAGTCAAAGTTTTCGTTAAAGTTTTTCAAAGTGTCAGTGTTATCACTATAGTAAATCAAAGTTTTCAAAGTGTGAAAGTTATAACTATAATTAACTATAGTAAACTATAGTTAACTATAATATTTTTTGTTAGGGTTCCCAATCAACACAAATCAAATGATCAGCAAAACTTTGAACATCATTTTTGGATTTACAAAACAGATGTAGAACTTAAAAGTTATCCAAATTTAAACAATACTCGTGTCTGTTTTTTATTTACATATAGAAAATATCATACTCATAATATAACGAGATTCACCAAATCACTACAAATTGTGTGATCGTCGTTAGAAATAGTTTCTTTATTGAGAATTGTGCTTTGAAAGATCATATTAGTATATTTAACTTATATAAACAAAAACATGGAACGGACCTTGTTTAAAAAACAAAGGTTTGGAGTTCTATATTTGTTTTCTATCTCTACTACTGATATTCAAATTTTGCTAATCGTTAAAAAACAGCGTGTTTCAACTAACATGTCCCGACTATTATTCTCTATATTTTTGCACAGTAATGAAATATTTTAAAAATATAACTGTGTATTTTAAAGCCCATTTTCTTGAAATATCTTGTGTTATAAACAATATAAGATATAAGATAAATTCTTTTTTTCCATTGAAGTTTTGATTACATTATCAAAAATTGGTTTTTGAGGGTTTATTTTTCATAAATGGATCAATGGAGGTTTAAAAACGAAACAATGCAAACAGAAAATCTCTAAAATCATCAATATTAGTGCATACGGTTTTGAAAAAGAAAGTAGTCAAATTAAAATAATCTTTTTAGAATACATCTTTTCATTAGACATGTCAAAAAAAAATGTCATAAAGGAATTAAGAGACAAAATGAGGATGCTTACTGAAAATATTGTGACTTTTTAGAAAACATAAAAATGACGATAAATTGAAAACTATTTGTTCAAAGTTTAAATATGCCTGTCTTAGAAAAATAATTGATTAAAAATTACTCCAACTTTTATGTTAGGAAAATTGTTTTCATTTTTGCAAAACATTCTTTCGTTTTCACTGTTAAACTCTCTATTGAAACCACAAAATCGGGACATGTTTCCTGAAACACCCTGTGCCTTGGTTGAATTTTTGTTATTATAATAAAGGAAAAACATAAATTTTCAGCTGAATCTGTGTCCATGTCCCTTAAGTGTATTGACAATGTCTGCCGATAAGCTTATTGGTGTCGGCAGACATTGTCAATCCTGGTGATCACCCGTGAATACCATGCTCTTGAATCACTCCAAAATCCTTTCTTTGCTCCCTCCTCAAAGATAGCTTCCTTGATGGAGATTGTTCTGCGATAATTATTGTCCTTGCATTTGTTTACAATAAAATCATTACCTCTTGGGTTTGAACCCCAATTAAATCTTGGGATTTTTCTTGGAGCTGATTTTGGAGTGGATGTGACGATTTTACCATCTTCACCCGATGGAACACTTTCACTTCGATCGAGATCTTTTTCGGATCTGGATGAACCAGCTTCATTGGTGGGAAATGACGGTTGTGACGTGGATGGACCAGCTTCACTTTCATCCATCTTTTCTTCTGATTGCTTTACATCAGTTTCAGGCATTGTTAGGTTATCCACAACAGAAATTATGTTTATATTCGATGGATGAACCAGGGCCACATTGCATTCCGCCACATACTGGTTCACACATCCTCTAATCCTCTGTTCAGATATGTCTATCTCTGTCTTCATCCGCTTCAAAAACCCTTCCTGCCAGTTAACAAATTCTTCTCTTGATAACGCTTTCACCTCTTGCTTCATCTCTTGTACCTTTTCTGCCGTTACTTCCCTCACTGCATTTCTAATCTGCATTCTGAAACCCTCCATCTCTTCCTGGATGATATTTCTCGTCTCCTTAATTAAGATTTGTCCCATCCGAGACATTTCCCTCTGTAAAATACCGTCTAAGGCAGAGGCTGTTACAAATTCTGCAAGAATAGAATGACCAGACTATAACACAATTAGAAACATATTTATGCTGCTAATTTGAATGGCTTTTACATTGCAAGTTAGAAAATACTTTGTGATAAAAAAAGAATACACACATGTAATATCCCAGATGCACATATTTTTTTTTTGTTTTCCTTAAAATAAAATTTGAAGATTGACCTACCATCCTCATACTCGGACTCTTCAAAAGATGCTTCGTTTGTTGCCATCCTTAGAATCTATAAAAATAAAAAGTGACATTTATTTCTTACGATAAGTATCAAATAAGGACTCTAATATCCCTCCCTTTTCTAAAAAGATCTAGTAAAATGATCAATATCCAAAGTATTACCTTTTCTTGTTAACAAAAACCGGAAAACAATATTTTATATCTTACTTAAAGATACCAGGTTAGGTTTAAGATACCAGGTTAGGTTTAAGATACCAGGTTAAGTTTAAGATACCAGGTTAGGTTTAAGATACCAGGTTAGGTTTAAGATACCAGGTTAGGTTTAAGATACCAGGTTAAGTTTAAGATACCAGGTTAGGTTTAAGATTAAGGTTAGGTTTAAGATACCAGGTTAGGTTTAAGATACCAGGTTAAGTTTAAGATACCAGGTTAGGTTTAAGATACCAGGTTAGGTTTAAGATACCAGGTTAGGTTTAAGATTAAGGTTAGGTTTAAGATTAAGGTTAGGTTTAAGATTAAGGTTAGGTTTAAGATACCAGGTTAGGTTTAAGATACCAGGTTAGGTTTAAGATACCAGGTTAGGTTTAAGATACCAGGTTAAGTTTAAGATACCAGGTTAGGTTTAAGATTAAGGTTAGGTTTAAGATACCAGGTTAGGTTTAAGATACCAGGTTAGGTTTAAGATACCAGGTTAAGTTTAAGATACCAGGTTAAGTTTAAGATACAAGGTTAGGTTTAAGATACCAGGTTAAGGTTAGGTTTGAAGATAAAGGTTAAGGTACCAGGTTAGGTTTAAGATTAAGGTTAGGTTTAAGATACCAGGTTAGGTTTAAGATACCAGGTTAGGTTTAAGATACCAGGTTAGGTTTAAGATACCAGGTTAAGTTTAAGATACCAGGTTAAGTTTAAGATACAAGGTTAGGTTTAAGATACCAGGTTAAGGTTAGGTTTGAAGATAAAGGTTAAGGTTAGGGTTAAAGATTGATATTAAAGGAAGGTTTAAAAGTTAATGAGGGGTTGAAGATTTAGATTAAATTTTAGTTCTTGTTTCAGAGTGGAATCTTGATATGGTAACTAATCAAACAAATCTTCATTTTTGAAAAGTAATCTAGTAGTTGAATTTGTAAGACCAATGCATGGACTATCGTGTGTGTAAAAGACAAAAAATGATTTGCTCGGAAAGTATGGACAAATGATTTAAATAAATTTTAGGGGCAGATAATTCGGCGGTATTTGGTAACCTCTAATTTAAAAAAAAAAACTATTGTCATAAGGTTGAGTTCATAGGTTAGATTAAGGGTTAGTGTAAGGCTAAGATTAAAATTAAAATTAAGGTTTGAAAAAAAGGGAAAGTAAAGTTTATTGCAAAAGTTAGGGTGAAGGTCTACTTCAGGGTTAAACGTCATGGTTTATTTTGTAAATAAAGTTCGGGTTTAGTTTAAAGTTAAGGTAAGGTTTAAGATTATAGTTAAGGTTATGTTTACAATTAAAGGTAGGGTTAACATAAGAATCAAGCTAAGGTTTACTATCAAGGTATCCATTAGGTTTCAGATTCAGGTTAGGTTTAAGATTGAATTTAATGTTATGGTTAAGATTAAGATTCAGATTAGAGTTAAGGATGGGTTAAAGAGTAAAAATATGTTTGAATTAAATTGATGATAAATTAAGGTTGTGATTTAGGTTTAAGTTATGGTTAAAGTTTAGTTTATGGTTAAGAGATAGATTAAGGATAAGCTTGAGGTTTATTTGAGGTTTGAAGATTAAGATTGACGTAAAAGTGAAGGTTTACTTCTAGGTTAAGATTCAAATTAAGGTTTGAATTCGGATTACATATAATATTTAGTTTAAGATTAAGAACAAATGTTAAAGTGGAATGCCAGGCCAACTCTTTATTTTATAGATCTTTGTGGCATCCTTTTTAGAGAATGGTATGAGGCATTAAAAGGCCGATATTAGCTCTGATTTTTTCTTTTGTATATTTTTAAAGAAAAATAAAGAAAAAAGTATTTATATCCAAATCAGATGTTTTCTACTTAAAAGTTTGCTGTAAATGAATGCATCATATAAATGTCTAATAAAATATGCAAAGAAATGCTGCAAAGACTTTTTAAATTAATTTTATACCAATTATTTATGCAATTGAATTTCATCATTTGTGAAATATTTTTAAACCTATGGTTAAAAACACCATGAAACTAGTCATAACTTAAGAGAACATGTTTTCCAATCATATTTTAAAGAGAAATTGAACTGAAATTGCAAAAATTTAGGGGAAAAAATAATTTTTTTTTAAATTTGTTATTTAACCCGATCAAAATTACACCGATCCTCATCAAAATTTCAACATAATAACTACAAAACTAGTTTATTGCCTTTTTCATGGATTTACTATTAAAGAATATATTTGATTGTCAAGTTCAATTTTTTTTAAACTCCTATTATACCGAATAAGACGAGTTTTCTTCGAGAAATGTTATTTATATCTAATAAATGTACAATTCTGGTTGGGATCGGTTTATTTTTCATCAGGATTGGCCAAACTTTAAAAAAATATGTTTCTGTAAAATTTAAAACTTTCATGCCCATTTCTTATAAAATATGATTAACAAACATGTTTTTCTCCAGTTGTGCCTAGTTTTAAGAATTTAAACACAAGTTAAAAAAAATTATTTGTTTTATTTTAATTATTTTTTTTCTATTTCTAAAAATTTCTATTCGACTTTTCTCTACATATTTTATTAGGTATCCATGTGATGCATTGATTTATAGCAAATATTTTACAAGAAACATCTAATTTTGATGTAATTTTTTTTCCCATTTTGTTAAAATAGGAAACTAATTCTATTAAATTATTAAGAGCTAATGTGTGCCTTTCAATGCAGAAACCATCATTTAAAAGGATTGAAACAGAGATCTATAAAATTAAAAGCTTTGGGGATATTCTTTGGGATACTCCTTAAGCATTATCACAACCTTCACGTCAACCCCTTTGTTTCTTTGGCTGATTTATCTTTACTCATAGTCTTGCAATCAAAGGTTAAAATAATTTTATATTCTCAACCTCATATCTAAAGTCGCCCGGGTTGTGAAATGTTAGAGAAGGATATGGAGATAACGAGCAATATTCAATCTCAAAGTCCATTAAACAATATACAAAATAAGAGCAGAGGAAACACGGACCTCCGAAACATCAGAGGTGGGATCAGATTCCATGGAGGAGTGAGCATCCCCTGCCAAGCGGTCACAACCGCCGTGTGCTCGTTGTCATGATCAGGAAATAATGGGGGGGGGGGAATCTGTCGTCAATTCAGTATATAAATAATGGACTAACAATTAATATGAAAAACTTCAGTCAGCATTTGACTGAGAGCGTCTTCTCTATAAATCGTGAAGTGAGGTGTTGATCCTGAACTCGATAGTTCGAATCCAACTGTGGGACATGTACACCGGTTCCTCTGGTGAGACCGTATAAACCGAAGTCCCGTGTCGCAGTAGGTGCTGGCACGAAAAAGATCCCTCCCTGCTCAGTAGTCCTGAGTGTCGAGTATAGTACAGAATATACTGCTCTCTACCAGCAAATGGTGACATCTCCATATGAGTGAACAATTTTCGAAAAATTCAATCAATCACTCACATATTTTACATTGTTCAGGAAGTTTTTAATAAAGTTTCTTTGAGGGAAAAAATCCACCCTATTCTGATAACTAGACCATCAGCTTTCATAGTATTTATCTAGAAACATCTTGCTAGATTTCAACATAATTTCTCCCCATTTAGGTTTTGAAAAATTGATCAAGTTCAATAACAAATCATTCCTTAACTAAATACACTGATTGCTCAAATTTATTTCTTCAAAGTATGGAACTTTTGTCTTTACAAACAAACATCAACCTCCAGTTTTTTTTCTATATTCCAAATGAAATTTCTAACAAAATTAATTAAACATTTCTTTAATGTTCAATCAAAGCATCATGTTCAAGACAAGATTTAACTTTATTTTAAAAAAATGTCAAAAAAAACGTCATGTTAAAACAAGCAATCAGCGTCATTTTAATTGAAACCCATTTTTCCTGATAAAGCTATGTTTTTGTTTTCATAACTTCTTCGGTTCGTTGACCATACGATATCGGTGTTTTCATCGTTGACTTGAAGGGATTTCATCATCCTCGATACATATATTCTGTCTCACTGGCGTATCTGTAAAACATTTTAAAAATTATACCTAAGAGTCCTAATTCTCTTTTTATCTTTTCTGTTTAAAGGAGATACTAAGATAAATAAAAAACAGCTTAAAAACTTTTTTACATTCCACTTAGAAACCATACATCAAGCATGAAAATCAGTCAATAACATTTTCACTATGAATATAGTTCAATATTTTTTTTTTAAATTAATATCATTGCATCTAATACAAGAGGCCCATGGGCCACATTGCTCACCTCAGCACTGTGGCTAGCATAAAAGCAAAAATTAGTTAATTATTGAAAAGTTTAAACCCAAAAAAGTCCCAACCATTCCTTAAAGGGGATAGGGTATGATTTGCACAAACCTGAGTCTAAACTTCCTGAGAATGCTTCCATATAAATATATGTATGACCAATTACATCTTTGCTATTCTCGACAAAATATTTAAAGAATTTTATTATATATTTCTATGTTAAACTTTGGTCAGCCAGTGTGGCCCTGCCCAACCACCGGGGGTGGTGGTTGAAACAAATTTGAATCTACACTAACTGAGAATGCTTCCGTATAAATATGATCAATCATGGCTTTGCTATTCTTTAGTTTTTAATACATTTTTCCTACATATTTCAATGTGAAACTTTGCTCGGTCATTGTGGACGCTGCCAAGCCCCGGGTGTCGTGTCATGATTTGAACTTGAATCTACACTAACTGAGGATGCTTCCAAATAAATATGACCAATCATGGCTTTTTTAATCTTGGGAAGTTATTTAAAGAATTGTCCTATATATTTCTTTTTAAAACAATGGTCAGTCATTGTGGCCCCGCCCTTCCCCTGGGGGTCATGATTTCTATAAACTTGAAGATTCACTACCTGATGATGATTCCATATAAATATGACCAAACATGGCTTTGTTTTTTACTAATTCATAATTATGTCCCCTTTGAAGGGGGCATAGCCCTTCATTTGAACAAATTTGAATCCCCTTAACTAAAACATACTTTGTGGCAAGTTTTGTTGAAATTGGCCCAGAAGTTCTTGAGAAGACGATGAAAATGTGAAAAGTTTACAGACTAACGGACAGACAGAGGGACATACAGACTGACAGACGGACAGACGGATGCCGGACAAGATGTGATCAGAAAAGCTCACTTAAGATTTCAGTTCAGGTGAGCTGATAAACTGATTCCAAAACCAAACCTAATTCTCTTATTTGAGGTTTTATTATCCTACCAACTACAACACTGCTTGTTGAAATTAAACATATTTTTGGTCTACCTTCATTCTTTCTGTCTTGCTTTAATTCCAAGTTCTCTTCTTTTCCTTGTTCGATTCCACTTGTGCTCGAGACAGGATCTGAAAATTTCAATTGTTCTTTGGAAGAAACCATTCATCAAGCATGGGAAACAGTCAGTTATATTTTCATCATGAATAAAGTTCAATAATTTTAATTTACATTAGTTTCATTGCATCTAGTTTAAACTGAACCCAAAACTTAACCTCTAATTTGGAGTTTTATCATCCTACCACCTACAACATTGGTTGTTGTCTTTTGAATGAAATAAAAAGAATTCATATAGTTTGATAACTAATTGTTGATAAGCTTTGGTCTACCTTCAATCTTTCTTTCTTGCTTTCCTTTCAAGTCCTCTTCTTTTCCTTGCTCCATACAACTTGTGGATGAGACAGGATCTGAAAATTTCATTTGTTCTTTTGAAGAAATCATTCATCAAGCATGAGAATCAGTTAATTATATTTTCACCATGAATATAGTTCAAACAATATTCTTTACATTAATTTCATTGCATAAAGTTTAAACCGAAACCAAATCAAAAACTCTAATTGGAGTTTTATCATCCTACCAACTACCACATTGCTTGTTGTCCTTTGAATGAAATTAAACAGAATTCATAAAGTATGATAACTAATTGTTGATAAGTTTTGATCTACCTTCTATCTTCTTTTCTTGCTTTTCTTTCATCTCCTCTTTTCCAGGTTTAGAGAGTCGAGATTCATCTATTAATTAAATATAGTTTAACTTGAAATCTTCCTAATAATTATTACTTACTCATGTTTCTAAGCGAAGAAATTATTTGTTTTGGATCATCATTGTATGAAAATCTAATGAAGTAATCAGTATGTGCTTACATTATTCTGTTCTTTCAGTGAGATTTAAGGGGTAAATATATTAAGGTTAGGATTGAGGTTAAGATTAAGGTTAAGGTTAGGGTTAATTTGATATAATGGTTTATGTAAAGATTTAAGTTTGGTACTAAGATCACATACAAAGTATGACTTGAGATTTAAAAGAAAACAAATTTACCACGGAATATATATATTTTGTGAATTAATTTTCACTTTAATACAGTTGACGTAAAGAAGTTTTCAAGAGAATTGTCTATTCCAATAAATTCCCCTCATGGACAAAGTCAATATTCCATGACTCATATTATCGGGTCAAGAGAAGATATTTATTTATTTGCATGTTTCATTACGCAATTTTTACACTTCGGATCAGGGTCTTCACTGTGACCCTTTCAATACGGTATTACTTATATCTTCAACTTAATTCATTTTCTCTTATTTATATCTCTAATTTTGATGATCGTTAAAACTACTTTATTTCTTATTAAATCGGTCATTTTCAACCACATATTGAAGTTTGTTCTCATTCTAAGAAAATATTTTAATCTCCAGCATTAAAAAAAGATTCCTTTTCCTCTATTCCACTTACCGGGTTCTTCGACTTTCTTTGACATCTTCCTACTGTCTCGTTTAGTAAAATGGCGGCTCAAACCTACAAGTATGCACGTGACAATAAAAATAGAACTGACGTAAAGGTTCTAGAACTCTCTATGGTAAAATATCTATCAGAAAACTGGACCTACAATTATCACGTGATTTTTTTTGGCATTGACAAGATGCAACTGAGTTACAATAAAAGCCCCATTAGCCTACCCCTAACAAAGAGTAAAAGCTGCATCAATATGCTAATAAACATTCTTTAGAGTAAGAGTTGTACCAAACTGCATGATAGAAAAGAGGGGTTAGGGAGCGGCAGTGAATTATTCTTGTTATACGAAATGAAATTATTATTTTTTTTATTGTAACACTTCCTTCCTTGTGATTTCAATAATCTCTCTATATATCCAAACAAATGATTTCGAAGCAAGCTTTGGACAAAAGGGTATAAAATCTCAATATATACTAATATTTGACTCGAAAAGATCTGTAATTAATCAGCGACTTTCATCTTAAAAAAAAAAATAAAAAGAGCTATAAAATGAACGATCCCATCGGGAATCGAACCCGGCACCCCTTAATCTGAAGTCCGCTGTTCTACCTACTGAGCCAAAGTGTATGATGGAAATGACGAAATAAACTTTAATAGTTTCGCTACACAAAGTATTTAATAACCACGCCTACTGAAATCACGTGACAGAAAGTGACATTGACGAGATGGCTCCGGAGCAATCTTCGTAAAACCCCCTATACCCTAACCCTAACCCTAACCCTAACCCTAACCCTAACCCTAACCCCTAACCCCTAACCCTAACCCTAACCCTAACCCTAACCCTAACCCTAACCCTAACCCTGGCTCCGGAGCAATCTTCGTAAAACCCCCTATACCCTAACCCTAACCCTAACCCTAACCCTAACCCTAACCCTAACCCTAACCCTAACCCTAACCCACCCTAACCCTAACCCTAACCCCTGACCCTAACCCTAACCCTAACCCTAACCCTAACCCAGATACCAGGTTAAGTTTAAGTTACCAGGTTAGGTTTAATTTACCAGGTTAGGTTTAAGATTCCAGGTTAGGTTTAAGATACCAGGTTAGGTTTAAGATACCAGGTTAGGTTTAATTTACCAGGTTAGGTTTAAGATTCCAGGTTAGGTTTAAGATTCCAGGTTAGGTTTAAGATACCAGGTTAGGTTTAAGATACCAGGTTAGGTTTAATTTACCAGGTAAGGTTTAAGATACCAGGTTAGGTTTAAGATACCAGGTTAGGTTTAAGATACCAGGTTAGATTTAAGATACCATGTAAAGTTTAAGATACCAGGTTATGTTTAAAAAACCAGGTTAGGTGTAAGTTACCAGGTTAGGTTTAAGATTAAGGTTAAGGTTAGGTTTGAAGATAAAGGTTAAGGTAAGGGTTAAGGATTAATATTAAAGGAAGGTTTTAAAGTTAATGAAGGGTTGAAGATTAAGATTAAATTTTAGTTCTTGTTTCAGAAAGGAATTTTGATATGGTAACTAATCTAAAAAATCTTCCTTTGTGAGAAATAATCTAGTAGTTGAATTTGTTAAGATTAAAATTTAAATTAAGGTTTAAAAAAAGGGAAGGTAAAGTTTTTTTGCTAAGATTAGGGTTACGGTTAAGATTAAGGTAAAGTTTTGATAAATGTTATGTTGATATTTTGAATTAATTGAACAGTTTCCATTATATTTATGGAATAAGCCTTGATTTAGAATTGAAAATAAGCAAATATCTTTAAAATTCATTTTAATACATGAGTTTTTGAAGTACATTTTAAAATTTTATATATTTTCAAATATCTTAATTTTAAAATTCATTTTATTACATGGATTTTTGAAGAACATTTTAACATTTTATATATCAAAATATTCTATTTGTTATTAGAAAAACAATTTTCAGTCAATCTGTTCAGGAGCTTCCATTCCGAAACCATGAGGGTGTCCAGGTTGAAACCTAGGAATCAAAACAATAAAATCAAAATAATTAATTCATGTATAAACCATCGTAAGTATGCATTTTATAGGTGTTTTACATTGCATAATAAACAAAATTTTGACACAAAAATACCTTGTGGCGCCATGAATACGATTCTCCACCATAATTAAACCGAATTTCGTCCTCTACCTCTATATCCTTCTTTGCTTTGAATATGATGTGTTGTTTTTCACCTTTTTCAACGAGTTTTGGAAAAATATTAGGATGGCAATGCTCGTCATTAATTAATCTGCCAAGGCTTCCATCGTCTACAGATGCGTCTATTCTAGAAGTAAATTAGTTTCTTTTAAATTTAAATGAAAGATGAAGGATACATTCTGCTGTGAAAATGATTAAAAACTACTCACATCTTCAATTTGCCATTGAAATTAAATTCAAAGAAATAGGTATCATCCTCGTCTTCAAGGAATGGACCTTCCCTCAATTTGCCTTTGTATTCAAGCAAAGGTTCACCTTTAGAGAACTTCTTCCTTGCAAATACACCATTTCCTGTAATATCAACATTCAAAATGTATCATTGATTCTATTATCTATACTCAGTGTATACAATTTACAAGTATTTTCAATTTTGTACCTATCTCATCATTAATATATTTCACCATGAAGTTAGAATCATCAATCAAATCAAGGACATCAGTCTCTTTTTTAGCTAAGTGTCTTCTTGGATAGCTTCTCAAGGTCTTAAATGGCCGTGAAATATGTGCAGAGTTTTTCTTCTCTGTAGTCAGTTCGACCTGATTGGAGACCTTGAAATTACTGTCGACAATATCATAACTAGGTTGCATTTGATTTACATATAAAACATGACTTTGAGTTGAATGAGCTCTTGCAGTGTTTGAAGGACGAATTAAAACGACCTTACACTGAGAAATATGCCTGTCTAGAATTTCTTTCAGAAATGTAGAGCCCAGAGATTCATCTTTAGGAGTTTTCCATAATTGGTCCCAACGGTGCCCTAGTAAATGATCTGTGAAGAGAACCATTTTCTGTGTCATTTCATATTCAAACGATTTGACTTTCAGTGAAACGGTCATCTTGATTTCTTCTTTTATTTTGTCCTGGATAAAAAACTCATTGCTAATTTCCCTGAAGACGTCCTCTTTCAATACTTTCATTTCTTCCATAATCATCACTTTCGTGTTTTCCATCACCAGACTCTTCAATGAGGTTATCTCTTTGGTAATAATATTGTCCAGCTCAGATATTGTAACATATTCTATTGAAAATATAATTAATTGAATTATGCACCTTGAAAATTAAAATAATTTTTCCTTTAAAAATGATTTGTTTTTAGCTTAATTTAATGTGTAAATATAGTTACCGTTCTCTTTTTCTGCGTTTGTGTCACATTCCATTTTCAACTGAAACACATTTTAAACCATGTAATTTATTTCTAACATTGAAAATGCACTGGTTTATATTGACCCTACAACAACTTCGATTCTACATATTCACCTTCTTTTCGATCTCTAGCGACAAACAATATACATTTATTAAAAACACAACCAAAAAAAAACACACACACACACCCTCTCCCTCACACACACACACACACCCTATTTAGTGTAAATCCAAAATTTAAACAATAATTCATTATGACGCTAAATGTGACAAGTATATTACAAAAAGATACCTAGCGGATATTTACATAATTCATTGACATAAACATATTTTCCAGAACTCACCTGATTTGAATACATACTAAACCCTTTTGTGCTCTACTTAAAAACCAACAGCCAAGTAAACATTCAAACTCAACCTGAAAGACATTATTTAACGATATATTTAGCTATACAGACTCAAACTTCGGTATAATCTTATGATTAGAGTTAAGGTTAAGGTTAAGTTCAAGATTAAGGTTAAGGTTAAGATTCAGATTCAGGTTAAGGTTAAGATTAGGTTAATGTTTTGAATTTTAGGTTTTGCGTATGATTAAGATGAAGTTTAAGGTTTGTATAAAGGTTAAGTTTAAGACTAAAGTTAAGGTTAAGGGAAATATTAAAATTTTTATTACATTTCCATTTAAGTTAAACGTTCATATTGAATTTATAGATCAAGTTAAGGTCAAGTTTGTCTTAAGGTTAAGGTTAGAATAAAGGCTTAAATTAAGAATAAGATTAAAGTTACAGTTACGCTTAAACTTGCAGTTAAGGTACGCTCACCTATGACTTTACCTTAAATAAACACATCTTATGCGGCTACAATAATTTGAAATTTGTTACCAAGAGGTTATTATTGATATCACAATAGTCTAACACCTCACCTTTATCAAAATAATTGACTTCTCTAGCCCTGCCGTTAACCTAACCTGCTAACCATTCCTCCAACGCTGATGAAGATGCTTATCTGTAACCTTAACCTTAACCCTAACCTTAAACCCTTACCCAAACAAACCTTATCCAGTTTATTACGTGTACATTCCAATTAATCGTTATGTAAAACTTAAAGTTGGAAGACATTGAAATGACAGACAACGAGGTCGAATCAGCATATATCACGACAGGTAAGGAAAATACCGAAGAAGTCATCAGGTTTGGCTTGAATCCAGCTAACATACTTACCAGAACTGAACCAATTAGAATAAGAGACTGTACGATTCCACGTGTCACTCAAACCTTGTGGTATGACTTCGATTTTGATGTGGACGGTATAGTGGCAACTTTAGAACGATTTTCAGATATTCCAGCTTCATTCACGTATTTAGGAATTCTACCAAGAGAGAAATTTAGTCTTATTAAAGTCTATAACATTGTCAGGAAGCATTTGCCTCTAGCCAGTTTTTCGAGGAGGGGGCTTGAATGTTTAAGATGGAGTGTGAGTACAAAAATGTTTGAAGGTGATGGTTTTGAATTTCATCTCGCTCTATTACCAAAACCTCAACGGACACATTTCACACATGTGAATGAATCACTTCTTCAAAAATATCAATACGATTTTTACAATACGTTCCGAAATAATTTTTCGAAGTGTATTCAATCCTTGTCGCCAGCGGATATATCTAGAGGTACATTTAAGAAAAATTCAATTAAAAATATCCGGAAATGGAGAGTGTTACCAGACGACAGGATTCTTGTGTTACGTCTTTTAGATGAAGCACTTCAAATAACGCTGCATAAAGAGGAATTTGAGGTAACAGTATTAGCTTTTCAATTAGGTCAACATGATACTTCGGATGAAATCATCGTGAAAGCATTTGATGTGAACAAAGCTACTATTTCTATTCATGCTGCGATAACCATTTCATCCAAGTTCTTTGATCAACATTTATTATGGTCAAGATTCGGACTACAAGATATTGTCGGTGAGCGTGGAACATTTACTACAGCACTCACTTTGAGTTCCTGTGCAAACTTCCAGACAAACTTAGACGGAAGAATACTTGACATTACTCAAGAACTACGACAAATTTGTAAAACTCCTCATGTCTTAAATTTTGTTCAATTCTATGCCGACACTCCACATTTGAGTGCATCGTATATTCATCCAACGTTTGGATGCATAGTTTCTACAGGTATTCTTCATCAGGAAATAATAAAAAGTTTAGAAAAAAAAAGCAAAGAGTACTTAGATATATGTGAAGAAAACTGCCTTAAACTGGTCAAGGTCAACGCTAGGGTTGAAATTGTTGCCTTGCAACAGAACAGTTCAAAAACAATTATCGCAAAAGACTTTATCGATTGTTCTGTGCTACAAAATCTAATTGCAAAGTACCCACTGTTGGTGCCATTTTCGAACAAAACATCATCACCAGATCCTCAACTGACTTTTTCTGCTTTTATATGCAGTATACCAAAGCATATTCATCAGACATTATTCACTTTGTTCGAAGAGAAAAAAAACAAAGGTGGTTTTTTTGATGTTTGGAAAGCATATCAATACGAAGTTGCCAATGAAAAATTCTGGAGAGGAAAACCAAATTCAGTACTTGACAATATTTTTGCATCAAATCTTGGACCGGGGGGATCCTCTCCTGACAGATCACTTACTTGGGAAAATGGATTCCTATGTCTTGAAAATAGTGAAGTAAGTGCACTAAACAATAGAAGTACCCCACCGCTGAAGTTTATAAAACTATCCAAAATAGAAGAAAACAGAATTCGACGTATATTCAATTTTTCTGACGTTTTGAAAAGTGGCGATGTAGTAATTGGCAAGAGAGCTGTCTTAATCTTAATTCAAGACATTATGGCTGATCCTTACAGAATAGCAAATTGTGGTCACTCTCTTTTAGCAAACATGAGAGGTAAAACTTTCCCAGGAGGGGGGAGATTTTCTGGATCCATCTCCTTGTTGGACTTATGCAACAAACTTTGCAACAAACTACAATATAAGCACCCATATGTATTTAAGCGGGTCTTAGAATTGATAGAAGAAGAGGGTAGAAATACTACAGATATTTTGATAAAGGGATTTCAAAGTTTAGATATTACATACTTCCCTGATCTATCATTTTATGACGGGAATAGAAATCCTAAAATAGCTTGGAGAGGAAGTGGGTATTTGAAAATTCTATATGAACAATCTGGCCAAATTTCTACTGAAAAAAGCATAGAAGTCACCAATCTTGTTATCCATTCTCTAGAATCAGAAGGATTAGTTCATTCTTCAAAATTCCGAGACATTGCAAAAGACAATAATTTTTCCTTTCCATGGATTTCGGAGGTTCTTTGCAATTTGATGGAAGAAAGTATCAACATTCAGTTGTTGACAGAAATTTGTACATATGTGTCATGCATAGGTTTGATGCAAAATAACTGGTATGTTTCCTACGAAAATTTCCAAAAACATCATTTGAAGATCCACAAGAAACTCCCAAATTTGACACATACCCTTCAGAATCATGAAATTCTTTCCAAATTTAGACTGCAAATTTTCCCTCATCTTACAGTAATGAAGTTGCATGATAATCTTCCGTATTTAATATCTAAGCCTGAAGTAATGTATGAGAGATCTGAAAAACTTAATGATGACTCTGAGAATGAAGACAGTTCAGGAGAGGTCGAAAGATTCGAAGATATGAACCCTAACCTTGATGATTTACCAGTTAATGAAATTCAGAGAGAGAATATTCAAAAGGTACCAAGAAAACACTGTACAGCTGGATTTCGAGGCCGCTGGCAAGGGTTGGAACTTGAAATCTTACATATTGTTAAACTAACAAAACCAAAGTCTCTTAACGCTGCATACAACTTCTACTTGAAATTGTGCGATGAAAGAAATGTTGTGGACAGAAGCTTCTTCTCTTTTAAGCACAAATTCAAAAACATACCTTGATTGCTTTTATTTTATTCGTGGCAAAGAGAAAATAAAGGAAAAAAATATTGAACACAAAATACTATTAATTTTCTTTGTCACTTTAAAAGAAACGAAAATGATATCAACTCATATTGTTAAAGTCAAAACAAGCAATATAAATAATAAAACATGTACATGTTTACTCTATAGCATACCAAATAATTGTTAAAAATGTGATAATGTTCACTCTCCACAATACAGTTATTTTAATTTGAAAATTTGAAAATTATTGAAACAAAACGGAAAATGACATTCATTCAGTCCTGTGAGAATATTGTCAGTGTGAATAAATTTGTCAAAACTTCAGTTTAAAGAGAAATGGACACAATATCACCTATTTCTTTTAACAATGAATTTTAATGTTTACAGCTTCTAATTCAAGCAAATCAAATGATCAGCAAAAATTTGAAAATCATTTGTTGATTTGTAAAGGAGATTCAGAACGTAAGAGTCATCAAAATATAAGCAAGACTTGTGCCTTGTTTTTGTTTACATGTAGAAAATATCATACTTATAATATTAAGAGATTCATCAAATCAATAGAAACTGTGTAATCATATTTAGAATTAACTTCTTTATTGAGAATATCTGCTTTGAAAAATCATTTTAGAATATTTAACCTATGTAAACAATAACATGGAAGGTACCTTGTTTAATTGACAAAGGTTTGGGGTTCTAAATCTGTCTTGTATGTCTACTACTGAGAGTCAATTTTTTGCTCATCATTAAAAATAGGCAAATTAAAAATATTTGGACAAACATATTTATAATTTTCTTTGTCAATTCATAATGTTTACTCGCTCCAATACAGTTATTTTAAGTTGAAAAATATTTAAAATATTGAAACAAAACTTGAAATGATCTTCATTGTCAGAGATTATTGGAAATGTGTAAACACTTTCAAACCTTCAGGTTAAAGGGACAGGACACAATTTCAACTTATTTTTTTTTTTAAATAAATTTTAATGTTTACAATTCCTAATCAAAGCAAATCAAATGATCAGCAAAAATTTGAACATCATTTGTTGATTTACAAAACAGATGTAGAATGTAAAGGCATTTAAACAAGACTCGTGCCTGAATTTTGTTTACGCATAGAAAATATCATAGTCACAACATAGTCGAGATTCACCAATTCACTACAAATTGTGTAATCGTCTTTAGAACTAGCTTCTTTATAGAGAAATTATGTTTTGAAAGATCATATTAATGTATTTAACCTATGTAAACAAAAACACGGAACCTTAATTTTTTTATTTGACAAAGGTTTGAGGTTATAATTCTGTCTTGTATCTCTATTACTGGTATACAAATTTTTGCTTATCATTGAAATGTTACAAAATAAAAATAATTGGACAAAATATTTCTAATTTTCTTTGTCAATTAAAAACAAAACCAAACTAAAAAACAAAAGAAAAAAAACCCACAATGATATCGACCCATAATGTAAAAGTCGAAAAAAGCAATATACATGTATGTAATAATACTGTATATTTTACTTTATATCTTGCAAAAAAATTGTTAATATGTGATCATATAAACTCTCTCCAATAGAGTTAATTTGAAAAATGTGAAAATATTGAACAAAACTGAAAATGAACTTCATTCTCAGAGATTATTTACAATGTGTTAGAACTTTCGAACCTTCAGGTAAAAGGGACATGGACACAATTTCAACTTATTTTTTAAAGAATTTTTTTAATGTTTTCAATTCCCTAGCAAAAAAAAATACTATAGTTAACTATAGTAAATCAAAGTGTCAAAGTTTTTGTCAAACTTTTCTAAAGTGTCAAAGTTTTCACCAAAGTTATTTCAAAGTGTCAACGTTTTCACTTAAGTTTTTCAAAGTGTCAAAGTTTTCGCCAAAGTTTGTCAAAGTGTCAGAGTTTTTGCCAAAGTTTTTCAAAGTGTCAAAGTTTTCACTAAAGTTTTCGCTAAAGGTTTTCAAGTTTTTGCCAAAGTTTTTCAAAGTGTCAAAATTTTTGACAAAGCTTTTCAAAGTGTCAAAGTTTTTGCTAAAGTTTTTAAAAGTGTCAAAGTTTTTAGCTTAAGTTTTTCAAAGTGTCAAAGTTTTTGCTAAAGTTTTTAAAAGTTTCAAAGTTTGCGATAAAGTTTTTCAGAGTGTCAAAGTTTTAGCCAAAATTTTTCAAAGTGTCAAAGTTTTCGCTAAAGTTTTTCAAAGTGTCAAAGTTTGTGCTAAAGTTTTTCAAAGTGTCAAAGTTCTCGCCAAAGTTTGTCAAAGTGTCAAAGTTTTCGCCAAAGTTTGTCAAAGTGTCAAAGTTTTCGCCAAAGTTTTTCAAAGTGTCAAAGTTTTCACCAAAGTTTTTCAAAGTGTCTAACTCTTTTCGCTAAAGTTTTTCAAAGTGTCAAAGTTTTAGCCAGTTTTCCAAAGTGTCAAAGTTTATGATAAAGTTTTTCAATGTATCCAAGTTTTTCGATAAAATTTTTTCAAAGTGTCAAAGTTTTCGCCAAAGTTTTTTTAAGTGTCAAAGTTTTCGCCAAAGTTTTTCAAAGTGTCAAAGTTTTCACCAAAGTTTTTCAAAGTGTCAAAGTTTTCGTCAAAGTTTTTCAAAATGTCAAAGTTTTCGTCAAAGTTTTTCAAAATGTCAAAGTTTTCGTCAAGGTTTTTCGAAAAGTCAAAGTTTTCGTTAAAGTTTTTCAAAGTGTCAGTGTTATCACTATAGTAAATCAAAGTTTTCAAAGTGTGAAAGTTATAACTATAATTAACTATAGTAAACTATAGTTAACTATAATATTTTTTGTTAGGGTTCCCAATCAACACAAATCAAATGATCAGCAAAACTTTGAACATCATTTTTGGATTTACAAAACAGATGTAGAACTTAAAAGTTATCCAAATTTAAACAATACTCGTGTCTGTTTTTTATTTACATATAGAAAATATCATACTCATAATATAACGAGATTCACCAAATCACTACAAATTGTGTGATCGTCGTTAGAAATAGTTTCTTTATTGAGAATTGTGCTTTGAAAGATCATATTAGTATATTTAACTTATATAAACAAAAACATGGAACGGACCTTGTTTAAAAAACAAAGGTTTGGAGTTCTATATTTGTTTTCTATCTCTACTACTGATATTCAAATTTTGCTAATCGTTAAAAAACAGCGTGTTTCAACTAACATGTCCCGACTATTATTCTCTATATTTTTGCACAGTAATGAAATATTTTAAAAATATAACTGTGTATTTTAAAGCCCATTTTCTTGAAATATCTTGTGTTATAAACAATATAAGATATAAGATAAATTCTTTTTTTCCATTGAAGTTTTGATTACATTATCAAAAATTGGTTTTTGAGGGTTTATTTTTCATAAATGGATCAATGGAGGTTTAAAAACGAAACAATGCAAACAGAAAATCTCTAAAATCATCAATATTAGTGCATACGGTTTTGAAAAAGAAAGTAGTCAAATTAAAATAATCTTTTTAGAATACATCTTTTCATTAGACATGTCAAAAAAAAATGTCATAAAGGAATTAAGAGACAAAATGAGGATGCTTACTGAAAATATTGTGACTTTTTAGAAAACATAAAAATGACGATAAATTGAAAACTATTTGTTCAAAGTTTAAATATGCCTGTCTTAGAAAAATAATTGATTAAAAATTACTCCAACTTTTATGTTAGGAAAATTGTTTTCATTTTTGCAAAACATTCTTTCGTTTTCACTGTTAAACTCTCTATTGAAACCACAAAATCGGGACATGTTTCCTGAAACACCCTGTGCCTTGGTTGAATTTTTGTTATTATAATAAAGGAAAAACATAAATTTTCAGCTGAATCTGTGTCCATGTCCCTTAAGTGTATTGACAATGTCTGCCGATAAGCTTATTGGTGTCGGCAGACATTGTCAATCCTGGTGATCACCCGTGAATACCATGCTCTTGAATCACTCCAAAATCCTTTCTTTGCTCCCTCCTCAAAGATAGCTTCCTTGATGGAGATTGTTCTGCGATAATTATTGTCCTTGCATTTGTTTACAATAAAATCATTACCTCTTGGGTTTGAACCCCAATTAAATCTTGGGATTTTTCTTGGAGCTGATTTTGGAGTGGATGTGACGATTTTACCATCTTCACCCGATGGAACACTTTCACTTCGATCGAGATCTTTTTCGGATCTGGATGAACCAGCTTCATTGGTGGGAAATGACGGTTGTGACGTGGATGGACCAGCTTCACTTTCATCCATCTTTTCTTCTGATTGCTTTACATCAGTTTCAGGCATTGTTAGGTTATCCACAACAGAAATTATGTTTATATTCGATGGATGAACCAGGGCCACATTGCATTCCGCCACATACTGGTTCACACATCCTCTAATCCTCTGTTCAGATATGTCTATCTCTGTCTTCATCCGCTTCAAAAACCCTTCCTGCCAGTTAACAAATTCTTCTCTTGATAACGCTTTCACCTCTTGCTTCATCTCTTGTACCTTTTCTGCCGTTACTTCCCTCACTGCATTTCTAATCTGCATTCTGAAACCCTCCATCTCTTCCTGGATGATATTTCTCGTCTCCTTAATTAAGATTTGTCCCATCCGAGACATTTCCCTCTGTAAAATACCGTCTAAGGCAGAGGCTGTTACAAATTCTGCAAGAATAGAATGACCAGACTATAACACAATTAGAAACATATTTATGCTGCTAATTTGAATGGCTTTTACATTGCAAGTTAGAAAATACTTTGTGATAAAAAAAGAATACACACATGTAATATCCCAGATGCACATATTTTTTTTTTGTTTTCCTTAAAATAAAATTTGAAGATTGACCTACCATCCTCATACTCGGACTCTTCAAAAGATGCTTCGTTTGTTGCCATCCTTAGAATCTATAAAAATAAAAAGTGACATTTATTTCTTACGATAAGTATCAAATAAGGACTCTAATATCCCTCCCTTTTCTAAAAAGATCTAGTAAAATGATCAATATCCAAAGTATTACCTTTTCTTGTTAACAAAAACCGGAAAACAATATTTTATATCTTACTTAAAGATACCAGGTTAGGTTTAAGATACCAGGTTAGGTTTAAGATACCAGGTTAAGTTTAAGATACCAGGTTAGGTTTAAGATACCAGGTTAGGTTTAAGATACCAGGTTAGGTTTAAGATACCAGGTTAAGTTTAAGATACCAGGTTAGGTTTAAGATTAAGGTTAGGTTTAAGATACCAGGTTAGGTTTAAGATACCAGGTTAAGTTTAAGATACCAGGTTAGGTTTAAGATACCAGGTTAGGTTTAAGATACCAGGTTAGGTTTAAGATACCAGGTTAGGTTTAAGATACCAGGTTAAGTTTAAGATACCAGGTTAGGTTTAAGATTAAGGTTAGGTTTAAGATACCAGGTTAGGTTTAAGATACCAGGTTAAGTTTAAGATACCAGGTTAGGTTTAAGATACCAGGTTAGGTTTAAGATACCAGGTTAGGTTTAAGATTAAGGTTAGGTTTAAGATTAAGGTTAGGTTTAAGATTAAGGTTAGGTTTAAGATACCAGGTTAGGTTTAAGATACCAGGTTAGGTTTAAGATACCAGGTTAGGTTTAAGATACCAGGTTAAGTTTAAGATACCAGGTTAGGTTTAAGATTAAGGTTAGGTTTAAGATACCAGGTTAGGTTTAAGATACCAGGTTAGGTTTAAGATACCAGGTTAGGTTTAAGATACCAGGTTAAGTTTAAGATACCAGGTTAAGTTTAAGATACAAGGTTAGGTTTAAGATACCAGGTTAAGGTTAGGTTTGAAGATAAAGGTTAAGGTTAGGGTTAAAGATTGATATTAAAGGAAGGTTTAAAAGTTAATGAGGGGTTGAAGATTTAGATTAAATTTTAGTTCTTGTTTCAGAGTGGAATCTTGATATGGTAACTAATCAAACAAATCTTCATTTTTGAAAAGTAATCTAGTAGTTGAATTTGTAAGACCAATGCATGGACTATCGTGTGTGTAAAAGACAAAAAATGATTTGCTCGGAAAGTATGGACAAATGATTTAAATAAATTTTAGGGGCAGATAATTCGGCGGTATTTGGTAACCTCTAATTTAAAAAAAAAAACTATTGTCATAAGGTTGAGTTCATAGGTTAGATTAAGGGTTAGTGTAAGGCTAAGATTAAAATTAAAATTAAGGTTTGAAAAAAAGGGAAAGTAAAGTTTATTGCAAAAGTTAGGGTGAAGGTCTACTTCAGGGTTAAACGTCATGGTTTATTTTGTAAATAAAGTTCGGGTTTAGTTTAAAGTTAAGGTAAGGTTTAAGATTATAGTTAAGGTTATGTTTACAATTAAAGGTAGGGTTAACATAAGAATCAAGCTAAGGTTTACTATCAAGGTATCCATTAGGTTTCAGATTCAGGTTAGGTTTAAGATTGAATTTAATGTTATGGTTAAGATTAAGATTCAGATTAGAGTTAAGGATGGGTTAAAGAGTAAAAATATGTTTGAATTAAATTGATGATAAATTAAGGTTGTGATTTAGGTTTAAGTTATGGTTAAAGTTTAGTTTATGGTTAAGAGATAGATTAAGGATAAGCTTGAGGTTTATTTGAGGTTTGAAGATTAAGATTGACGTAAAAGTGAAGGTTTACTTCTAGGTTAAGATTCAAATTAAGGTTTGAATTCGGATTACATATAATATTTAGTTTAAGATTAAGAACAAATGTTAAAGTGGAATGCCAGGCCAACTCTTTATTTTATAGATCTTTGTGGCATCCTTTTTAGAGAATGGTATGAGGCATTAAAAGGCCGATATTAGCTCTGATTTTTTCTTTTGTATATTTTTAAAGAAAAATAAAGAAAAAAGTATTTATATCCAAATCAGATGTTTTCTACTTAAAAGTTTGCTGTAAATGAATGCATCATATAAATGTCTAATAAAATATGCAAAGAAATGCTGCAAAGACTTTTTAAATTAATTTTATACCAATTATTTATGCAATTGAATTTCATCATTTGTGAAATATTTTTAAACCTATGGTTAAAAACACCATGAAACTAGTCATAACTTAAGAGAACATGTTTTCCAATCATATTTTAAAGAGAAATTGAACTGAAATTGCAAAAATTTAGGGGAAAAAATAATTTTTTTTTAAATTTGTTATTTAACCCGATCAAAATTACACCGATCCTCATCAAAATTTCAACATAATAACTACAAAACTAGTTTATTGCCTTTTTCATGGATTTACTATTAAAGAATATATTTGATTGTCAAGTTCAATTTTTTTTAAACTCCTATTATACCGAATAAGACGAGTTTTCTTCGAGAAATGTTATTTATATCTAATAAATGTACAATTCTGGTTGGGATCGGTTTATTTTTCATCAGGATTGGCCAAACTTTAAAAAAATATGTTTCTGTAAAATTTAAAACTTTCATGCCCATTTCTTATAAAATATGATTAACAAACATGTTTTTCTCCAGTTGTGCCTAGTTTTAAGAATTTAAACACAAGTTAAAAAAAATTATTTGTTTTATTTTAATTATTTTTTTTCTATTTCTAAAAATTTCTATTCGACTTTTCTCTACATATTTTATTAGGTATCCATGTGATGCATTGATTTATAGCAAATATTTTACAAGAAACATCTAATTTTGATGTAATTTTTTTTCCCATTTTGTTAAAATAGGAAACTAATTCTATTAAATTATTAAGAGCTAATGTGTGCCTTTCAATGCAGAAACCATCATTTAAAAGGATTGAAACAGAGATCTATAAAATTAAAAGCTTTGGGGATATTCTTTGGGATACTCCTTAAGCATTATCACAACCTTCACGTCAACCCCTTTGTTTCTTTGGCTGATTTATCTTTACTCATAGTCTTGCAATCAAAGGTTAAAATAATTTTATATTCTCAACCTCATATCTAAAGTCGCCCGGGTTGTGAAATGTTAGAGAAGGATATGGAGATAACGAGCAATATTCAATCTCAAAGTCCATTAAACAATATACAAAATAAGAGCAGAGGAAACACGGACCTCCGAAACATCAGAGGTGGGATCAGATTCCATGGAGGAGTGAGCATCCCCTGCCAAGCGGTCACAACCGCCGTGTGCTCGTTGTCATGATCAGGAAATAATGGGGGGGGGGGAATCTGTCGTCAATTCAGTATATAAATAATGGACTAACAATTAATATGAAAAACTTCAGTCAGCATTTGACTGAGAGCGTCTTCTCTATAAATCGTGAAGTGAGGTGTTGATCCTGAACTCGATAGTTCGAATCCAACTGTGGGACATGTACACCGGTTCCTCTGGTGAGACCGTATAAACCGAAGTCCCGTGTCGCAGTAGGTGCTGGCACGAAAAAGATCCCTCCCTGCTCAGTAGTCCTGAGTGTCGAGTATAGTACAGAATATACTGCTCTCTACCAGCAAATGGTGACATCTCCATATGAGTGAACAATTTTCGAAAAATTCAATCAATCACTCACATATTTTACATTGTTCAGGAAGTTTTTAATAAAGTTTCTTTGAGGGAAAAAATCCACCCTATTCTGATAACTAGACCATCAGCTTTCATAGTATTTATCTAGAAACATCTTGCTAGATTTCAACATAATTTCTCCCCATTTAGGTTTTGAAAAATTGATCAAGTTCAATAACAAATCATTCCTTAACTAAATACACTGATTGCTCAAATTTATTTCTTCAAAGTATGGAACTTTTGTCTTTACAAACAAACATCAACCTCCAGTTTTTTTTCTATATTCCAAATGAAATTTCTAACAAAATTAATTAAACATTTCTTTAATGTTCAATCAAAGCATCATGTTCAAGACAAGATTTAACTTTATTTTAAAAAAATGTCAAAAAAAACGTCATGTTAAAACAAGCAATCAGCGTCATTTTAATTGAAACCCATTTTTCCTGATAAAGCTATGTTTTTGTTTTCATAACTTCTTCGGTTCGTTGACCATACGATATCGGTGTTTTCATCGTTGACTTGAAGGGATTTCATCATCCTCGATACATATATTCTGTCTCACTGGCGTATCTGTAAAACATTTTAAAAATTATACCTAAGAGTCCTAATTCTCTTTTTATCTTTTCTGTTTAAAGGAGATACTAAGATAAATAAAAAACAGCTTAAAAACTTTTTTACATTCCACTTAGAAACCATACATCAAGCATGAAAATCAGTCAATAACATTTTCACTATGAATATAGTTCAATATTTTTTTTTTAAATTAATATCATTGCATCTAATACAAGAGGCCCATGGGCCACATTGCTCACCTCAGCACTGTGGCTAGCATAAAAGCAAAAATTAGTTAATTATTGAAAAGTTTAAACCCAAAAAAGTCCCAACCATTCCTTAAAGGGGATAGGGTATGATTTGCACAAACCTGAGTCTAAACTTCCTGAGAATGCTTCCATATAAATATATGTATGACCAATTACATCTTTGCTATTCTCGACAAAATATTTAAAGAATTTTATTATATATTTCTATGTTAAACTTTGGTCAGCCAGTGTGGCCCTGCCCAACCACCGGGGGTGGTGGTTGAAACAAATTTGAATCTACACTAACTGAGAATGCTTCCGTATAAATATGATCAATCATGGCTTTGCTATTCTTTAGTTTTTAATACATTTTTCCTACATATTTCAATGTGAAACTTTGCTCGGTCATTGTGGACGCTGCCAAGCCCCGGGTGTCGTGTCATGATTTGAACTTGAATCTACACTAACTGAGGATGCTTCCAAATAAATATGACCAATCATGGCTTTTTTAATCTTGGGAAGTTATTTAAAGAATTGTCCTATATATTTCTTTTTAAAACAATGGTCAGTCATTGTGGCCCCGCCCTTCCCCTGGGGGTCATGATTTCTATAAACTTGAAGATTCACTACCTGATGATGATTCCATATAAATATGACCAAACATGGCTTTGTTTTTTACTAATTCATAATTATGTCCCCTTTGAAGGGGGCATAGCCCTTCATTTGAACAAATTTGAATCCCCTTAACTAAAACATACTTTGTGGCAAGTTTTGTTGAAATTGGCCCAGAAGTTCTTGAGAAGACGATGAAAATGTGAAAAGTTTACAGACTAACGGACAGACAGAGGGACATACAGACTGACAGACGGACAGACGGATGCCGGACAAGATGTGATCAGAAAAGCTCACTTAAGATTTCAGTTCAGGTGAGCTGATAAACTGATTCCAAAACCAAACCTAATTCTCTTATTTGAGGTTTTATTATCCTACCAACTACAACACTGCTTGTTGAAATTAAACATATTTTTGGTCTACCTTCATTCTTTCTGTCTTGCTTTAATTCCAAGTTCTCTTCTTTTCCTTGTTCGATTCCACTTGTGCTCGAGACAGGATCTGAAAATTTCAATTGTTCTTTGGAAGAAACCATTCATCAAGCATGGGAAACAGTCAGTTATATTTTCATCATGAATAAAGTTCAATAATTTTAATTTACATTAGTTTCATTGCATCTAGTTTAAACTGAACCCAAAACTTAACCTCTAATTTGGAGTTTTATCATCCTACCACCTACAACATTGGTTGTTGTCTTTTGAATGAAATAAAAAGAATTCATATAGTTTGATAACTAATTGTTGATAAGCTTTGGTCTACCTTCAATCTTTCTTTCTTGCTTTCCTTTCAAGTCCTCTTCTTTTCCTTGCTCCATACAACTTGTGGATGAGACAGGATCTGAAAATTTCATTTGTTCTTTTGAAGAAATCATTCATCAAGCATGAGAATCAGTTAATTATATTTTCACCATGAATATAGTTCAAACAATATTCTTTACATTAATTTCATTGCATAAAGTTTAAACCGAAACCAAATCAAAAACTCTAATTGGAGTTTTATCATCCTACCAACTACCACATTGCTTGTTGTCCTTTGAATGAAATTAAACAGAATTCATAAAGTATGATAACTAATTGTTGATAAGTTTTGATCTACCTTCTATCTTCTTTTCTTGCTTTTCTTTCATCTCCTCTTTTCCAGGTTTAGAGAGTCGAGATTCATCTATTAATTAAATATAGTTTAACTTGAAATCTTCCTAATAATTATTACTTACTCATGTTTCTAAGCGAAGAAATTATTTGTTTTGGATCATCATTGTATGAAAATCTAATGAAGTAATCAGTATGTGCTTACATTATTCTGTTCTTTCAGTGAGATTTAAGGGGTAAATATATTAAGGTTAGGATTGAGGTTAAGATTAAGGTTAAGGTTAGGGTTAATTTGATATAATGGTTTATGTAAAGATTTAAGTTTGGTACTAAGATCACATACAAAGTATGACTTGAGATTTAAAAGAAAACAAATTTACCACGGAATATATATATTTTGTGAATTAATTTTCACTTTAATACAGTTGACGTAAAGAAGTTTTCAAGAGAATTGTCTATTCCAATAAATTCCCCTCATGGACAAAGTCAATATTCCATGACTCATATTATCGGGTCAAGAGAAGATATTTATTTATTTGCATGTTTCATTACGCAATTTTTACACTTCGGATCAGGGTCTTCACTGTGACCCTTTCAATACGGTATTACTTATATCTTCAACTTAATTCATTTTCTCTTATTTATATCTCTAATTTTGATGATCGTTAAAACTACTTTATTTCTTATTAAATCGGTCATTTTCAACCACATATTGAAGTTTGTTCTCATTCTAAGAAAATATTTTAATCTCCAGCATTAAAAAAAGATTCCTTTTCCTCTATTCCACTTACCGGGTTCTTCGACTTTCTTTGACATCTTCCTACTGTCTCGTTTAGTAAAATGGCGGCTCAAACCTACAAGTATGCACGTGACAATAAAAATAGAACTGACGTAAAGGTTCTAGAACTCTCTATGGTAAAATATCTATCAGAAAACTGGACCTACAATTATCACGTGATTTTTTTTGGCATTGACAAGATGCAACTGAGTTACAATAAAAGCCCCATTAGCCTACCCCTAACAAAGAGTAAAAGCTGCATCAATATGCTAATAAACATTCTTTAGAGTAAGAGTTGTACCAAACTGCATGATAGAAAAGAGGGGTTAGGGAGCGGCAGTGAATTATTCTTGTTATACGAAATGAAATTATTATTTTTTTTATTGTAACACTTCCTTCCTTGTGATTTCAATAATCTCTCTATATATCCAAACAAATGATTTCGAAGCAAGCTTTGGACAAAAGGGTATAAAATCTCAATATATACTAATATTTGACTCGAAAAGATCTGTAATTAATCAGCGACTTTCATCTTAAAAAAAAAAATAAAAAGAGCTATAAAATGAACGATCCCATCGGGAATCGAACCCGGCACCCCTTAATCTGAAGTCCGCTGTTCTACCTACTGAGCCAAAGTGTATGATGGAAATGACGAAATAAACTTTAATAGTTTCGCTACACAAAGTATTTAATAACCACGCCTACTGAAATCACGTGACAGAAAGTGACATTGACGAGATGGCTCCGGAGCAATCTTCGTAAAACCCCCTATACCCTAACCCTAACCCTAACCCTAACCCTAACCCTAACCCTGACCCTAACCCTAACCCTAACCCTAACCCTAACCCTAACCCTAACCCTAACCCTAACCCTAACCCTAACCCTAACCCTAACCCTAACCCTAACCTTCCAGACAAACTTAGACGGAAGAATACTTGACATTACTCAAGAACTACGACAAATTTGTAAAACTCCTCATGTCTTAAATTTTGTTCAATTCTATGCCGACACTCCACATTTGAGTGCATCGTATATTCATCCAACGTTTGGATGCATAGTTTCTACAGGTATTCTTCATCAGGAAATAATAAAAAGTTTAGAAAAAAAAAGCAAAGAGTACTTAGATATATGTGAAGAAAACTGCCTTAAACTGGTCAAGGTCAACGCTAGGGTTGAAATTGTTGCCTTGCAACAGAACAGTTCAAAAACAATTATCGCAAAAGACTTTATCGATTGTTCTGTGCTACAAAATCTAATTGCAAAGTACCCACTGTTGGTGCCATTTTCGAACAAAACATCATCACCAGATCCTCAACTGACTTTTTCTGCTTTTATATGCAGTATACCAAAGCATATTCATCAGACATTATTCACTTTGTTCGAAGAGAAAAAAAACAAAGGTGGTTTTTTTGATGTTTGGAAAGCATATCAATACGAAGTTGCCAATGAAAAATTCTGGAGAGGAAAACCAAATTCAGTACTTGACAATATTTTTGCATCAAATCTTGGACCGGGGGGATCCTCTCCTGACAGATCACTTACTTGGGAAAATGGATTCCTATGTCTTGAAAATAGTGAAGTAAGTGCACTAAACAATAGAAGTACCCCACCGCTGAAGTTTATAAAACTATCCAAAATAGAAGAAAACAGAATTCGACGTATATTCAATTTTTCTGACGTTTTGAAAAGTGGCGATGTAGTAATTGGCAAGAGAGCTGTCTTAATCTTAATTCAAGACATTATGGCTGATCCTTACAGAATAGCAAATTGTGGTCACTCTCTTTTAGCAAACATGAGAGGTAAAACTTTCCCAGGAGGGGGGAGATTTTCTGGATCCATCTCCTTGTTGGACTTATGCAACAAACTTTGCAACAAACTACAATATAAGCACCCATATGTATTTAAGCGGGTCTTAGAATTGATAGAAGAAGAGGGTAGAAATACTACAGATATTTTGATAAAGGGATTTCAAAGTTTAGATATTACATACTTCCCTGATCTATCATTTTATGACGGGAATAGAAATCCTAAAATAGCTTGGAGAGGAAGTGGGTATTTGAAAATTCTATATGAACAATCTGGCCAAATTTCTACTGAAAAAAGCATAGAAGTCACCAATCTTGTTATCCATTCTCTAGAATCAGAAGGATTAGTTCATTCTTCAAAATTCCGAGACATTGCAAAAGACAATAATTTTTCCTTTCCATGGATTTCGGAGGTTCTTTGCAATTTGATGGAAGAAAGTATCAACATTCAGTTGTTGACAGAAATTTGTACATATGTGTCATGCATAGGTTTGATGCAAAATAACTGGTATGTTTCCTACGAAAATTTCCAAAAACATCATTTGAAGATCCACAAGAAACTCCCAAATTTGACACATACCCTTCAGAATCATGAAATTCTTTCCAAATTTAGACTGCAAATTTTCCCTCATCTTACAGTAATGAAGTTGCATGATAATCTTCCGTATTTAATATCTAAGCCTGAAGTAATGTATGAGAGATCTGAAAAACTTAATGATGACTCTGAGAATGAAGACAGTTCAGGAGAGGTCGAAAGATTCGAAGATATGAACCCTAACCTTGATGATTTACCAGTTAATGAAATTCAGAGAGAGAATATTCAAAAGGTACCAAGAAAACACTGTACAGCTGGATTTCGAGGCCGCTGGCAAGGGTTGGAACTTGAAATCTTACATATTGTTAAACTAACAAAACCAAAGTCTCTTAACGCTGCATACAACTTCTACTTGAAATTGTGCGATGAAAGAAATGTTGTGGACAGAAGCTTCTTCTCTTTTAAGCACAAATTCAAAAACATACCTTGATTGCTTTTATTTTATTCGTGGCAAAGAGAAAATAAAGGAAAAAAATATTGAACACAAAATACTATTAATTTTCTTTGTCACTTTAAAAGAAACGAAAATGATATCAACTCATATTGTTAAAGTCAAAACAAGCAATATAAATAATAAAACATGTACATGTTTACTCTATAGCATACCAAATAATTGTTAAAAATGTGATAATGTTCACTCTCCACAATACAGTTATTTTAATTTGAAAATTTGAAAATTATTGAAACAAAACGGAAAATGACATTCATTCAGTCCTGTGAGAATATTGTCAGTGTGAATAAATTTGTCAAAACTTCAGTTTAAAGAGAAATGGACACAATATCACCTATTTCTTTTAACAATGAATTTTAATGTTTACAGCTTCTAATTCAAGCAAATCAAATGATCAGCAAAAATTTGAAAATCATTTGTTGATTTGTAAAGGAGATTCAGAACGTAAGAGTCATCAAAATATAAGCAAGACTTGTGCCTTGTTTTTGTTTACATGTAGAAAATATCATACTTATAATATTAAGAGATTCATCAAATCAATAGAAACTGTGTAATCATATTTAGAATTAACTTCTTTATTGAGAATATCTGCTTTGAAAAATCATTTTAGAATATTTAACCTATGTAAACAATAACATGGAAGGTACCTTGTTTAATTGACAAAGGTTTGGGGTTCTAAATCTGTCTTGTATGTCTACTACTGAGAGTCAATTTTTTGCTCATCATTAAAAATAGGCAAATTAAAAATATTTGGACAAACATATTTATAATTTTCTTTGTCAATTCAAAAAAAAAAAAAAAAAAACAAAAAAAAAACAATGATATCGACTCATATTGTAAAAGTCGAAATAAGCAATGTACCTGTTTATAATAATACATTGTATATGTTCATTTTATAGCATACAATAAAAAAGTTGTTAAAATGTCATAATGTTTACTCGCTCCAATACAGTTATTTTAAGTTGAAAAATATTTAAAATATTGAAACAAAACTTGAAATGATCTTCATTGTCAGAGATTATTGGAAATGTGTAAACACTTTCAAACCTTCAGGTTAAAGGGACAGGACACAATTTCAACTTATTTTTTTTTTTAAATAAATTTTAATGTTTACAATTCCT
The DNA here is from genome assembly GCF_033153115.1 of Saccostrea echinata. Taxonomy (NCBI): domain Eukaryota; kingdom Metazoa; phylum Mollusca; class Bivalvia; order Ostreida; family Ostreidae; genus Saccostrea; species Saccostrea echinata. Next base: position 38,533,191 of record NW_026889782.1, on the reverse strand, counting down.
AATCAAAGCAAATCAAATGATCAGCAAAAATTTGAACATCATTTGTTGATTTACAAAACAGATGTAGAATGTAAAGGCATTTAAACAAGACTCGTGCCTGAATTTTGTTTACGCATAGAAAATATCATAGTCACAACATAGTCGAGATTCACCAATTCACTACAAATTGTGTAATCGTCTTTAGAACTAGCTTCTTTATAGAGAAATTATGTTTTGAAAGATCATATTAATGTATTTAACCTATGTAAACAAAAACACGGAACCTTAATTTTTTTATTTGACAAAGGTTTGAGGTTATAATTCTGTCTTGTATCTCTATTACTGGTATACAAATTTTTGCTTATCATTGAAATGTTACAAAATAAAAATAATTGGACAAAATATTTCTAATTTTCTTTGTCAATTAAAAACAAAACCAAACTAAAAAACAAAAGAAAAAAAACCCACAATGATATCGACCCATAATGTAAAAGTCGAAAAAAGCAATATACATGTATGTAATAATACTGTATATTTTACTTTATATCTTGCAAAAAAATTGTTAATATGTGATCATATAAACTCTCTCCAATAGAGTTAATTTGAAAAATGTGAAAATATTGAACAAAACTGAAAATGAACTTCATTCTCAGAGATTATTTACAATGTGTTAGAACTTTCGAACCTTCAGGTAAAAGGGACATGGACACAATTTCAACTTATTTTTTAAAGAATTTTTTTAATGTTTTCAATTCCCTAGCAAAAAAAAATACTATAGTTAACTATAGTAAATCAAAGTGTCAAAGTTTTTGTCAAACTTTTCTAAAGTGTCAAAGTTTTCACCAAAGTTATTTCAAAGTGTCAACGTTTTCACTTAAGTTTTTCAAAGTGTCAAAGTTTTCGCCAAAGTTTGTCAAAGTGTCAGAGTTTTTGCCAAAGTTTTTCAAAGTGTCAAAGTTTTCACTAAAGTTTTCGCTAAAGGTTTTCAAGTTTTTGCCAAAGTTTTTCAAAGTGTCAAAATTTTTGACAAAGCTTTTCAAAGTGTCAAAGTTTTTGCTAAAGTTTTTAAAAGTGTCAAAGTTTTTAGCTTAAGTTTTTCAAAGTGTCAAAGTTTTTGCTAAAGTTTTTAAAAGTTTCAAAGTTTGCGATAAAGTTTTTCAGAGTGTCAAAGTTTTAGCCAAAATTTTTCAAAGTGTCAAAGTTTTCGCTAAAGTTTTTCAAAGTGTCAAAGTTTGTGCTAAAGTTTTTCAAAGTGTCAAAGTTCTCGCCAAAGTTTGTCAAAGTGTCAAAGTTTTCGCCAAAGTTTGTCAAAGTGTCAAAGTTTTCGCCAAAGTTTTTCAAAGTGTCAAAGTTTTCACCAAAGTTTTTCAAAGTGTCTAACTCTTTTCGCTAAAGTTTTTCAAAGTGTCAAAGTTTTAGCCAGTTTTCCAAAGTGTCAAAGTTTATGATAAAGTTTTTCAATGTATCCAAGTTTTTCGATAAAATTTTTTCAAAGTGTCAAAGTTTTCGCCAAAGTTTTTTTAAGTGTCAAAGTTTTCGCCAAAGTTTTTCAAAGTGTCAAAGTTTTCACCAAAGTTTTTCAAAGTGTCAAAGTTTTCGTCAAAGTTTTTCAAAATGTCAAAGTTTTCGTCAAAGTTTTTCAAAATGTCAAAGTTTTCGTCAAGGTTTTTCGAAAAGTCAAAGTTTTCGTTAAAGTTTTTCAAAGTGTCAGTGTTATCACTATAGTAAATCAAAGTTTTCAAAGTGTGAAAGTTATAACTATAATTAACTATAGTAAACTATAGTTAACTATAATATTTTTTGTTAGGGTTCCCAATCAACACAAATCAAATGATCAGCAAAACTTTGAACATCATTTTTGGATTTACAAAACAGATGTAGAACTTAAAAGTTATCCAAATTTAAACAATACTCGTGTCTGTTTTTTATTTACATATAGAAAATATCATACTCATAATATAACGAGATTCACCAAATCACTACAAATTGTGTGATCGTCGTTAGAAATAGTTTCTTTATTGAGAATTGTGCTTTGAAAGATCATATTAGTATATTTAACTTATATAAACAAAAACATGGAACGGACCTTGTTTAAAAAACAAAGGTTTGGAGTTCTATATTTGTTTTCTATCTCTACTACTGATATTCAAATTTTGCTAATCGTTAAAAAACAGCGTGTTTCAACTAACATGTCCCGACTATTATTCTCTATATTTTTGCACAGTAATGAAATATTTTAAAAATATAACTGTGTATTTTAAAGCCCATTTTCTTGAAATATCTTGTGTTATAAACAATATAAGATATAAGATAAATTCTTTTTTTCCATTGAAGTTTTGATTACATTATCAAAAATTGGTTTTTGAGGGTTTATTTTTCATAAATGGATCAATGGAGGTTTAAAAACGAAACAATGCAAACAGAAAATCTCTAAAATCATCAATATTAGTGCATACGGTTTTGAAAAAGAAAGTAGTCAAATTAAAATAATCTTTTTAGAATACATCTTTTCATTAGACATGTCAAAAAAAAATGTCATAAAGGAATTAAGAGACAAAATGAGGATGCTTACTGAAAATATTGTGACTTTTTAGAAAACATAAAAATGACGATAAATTGAAAACTATTTGTTCAAAGTTTAAATATGCCTGTCTTAGAAAAATAATTGATTAAAAATTACTCCAACTTTTATGTTAGGAAAATTGTTTTCATTTTTGCAAAACATTCTTTCGTTTTCACTGTTAAACTCTCTATTGAAACCACAAAATCGGGACATGTTTCCTGAAACACCCTGTGCCTTGGTTGAATTTTTGTTATTATAATAAAGGAAAAACATAAATTTTCAGCTGAATCTGTGTCCATGTCCCTTAAGTGTATTGACAATGTCTGCCGATAAGCTTATTGGTGTCGGCAGACATTGTCAATCCTGGTGATCACCCGTGAATACCATGCTCTTGAATCACTCCAAAATCCTTTCTTTGCTCCCTCCTCAAAGATAGCTTCCTTGATGGAGATTGTTCTGCGATAATTATTGTCCTTGCATTTGTTTACAATAAAATCATTACCTCTTGGGTTTGAACCCCAATTAAATCTTGGGATTTTTCTTGGAGCTGATTTTGGAGTGGATGTGACGATTTTACCATCTTCACCCGATGGAACACTTTCACTTCGATCGAGATCTTTTTCGGATCTGGATGAACCAGCTTCATTGGTGGGAAATGACGGTTGTGACGTGGATGGACCAGCTTCACTTTCATCCATCTTTTCTTCTGATTGCTTTACATCAGTTTCAGGCATTGTTAGGTTATCCACAACAGAAATTATGTTTATATTCGATGGATGAACCAGGGCCACATTGCATTCCGCCACATACTGGTTCACACATCCTCTAATCCTCTGTTCAGATATGTCTATCTCTGTCTTCATCCGCTTCAAAAACCCTTCCTGCCAGTTAACAAATTCTTCTCTTGATAACGCTTTCACCTCTTGCTTCATCTCTTGTACCTTTTCTGCCGTTACTTCCCTCACTGCATTTCTAATCTGCATTCTGAAACCCTCCATCTCTTCCTGGATGATATTTCTCGTCTCCTTAATTAAGATTTGTCCCATCCGAGACATTTCCCTCTGTAAAATACCGTCTAAGGCAGAGGCTGTTACAAATTCTGCAAGAATAGAATGACCAGACTATAACACAATTAGAAACATATTTATGCTGCTAATTTGAATGGCTTTTACATTGCAAGTTAGAAAATACTTTGTGATAAAAAAAGAATACACACATGTAATATCCCAGATGCACATATTTTTTTTTTGTTTTCCTTAAAATAAAATTTGAAGATTGACCTACCATCCTCATACTCGGACTCTTCAAAAGATGCTTCGTTTGTTGCCATCCTTAGAATCTATAAAAATAAAAAGTGACATTTATTTCTTACGATAAGTATCAAATAAGGACTCTAATATCCCTCCCTTTTCTAAAAAGATCTAGTAAAATGATCAATATCCAAAGTATTACCTTTTCTTGTTAACAAAAACCGGAAAACAATATTTTATATCTTACTTAAAGATACCAGGTTAGGTTTAAGATACCAGGTTAGGTTTAAGATACCAGGTTAAGTTTAAGATACCAGGTTAGGTTTAAGATACCAGGTTAGGTTTAAGATACCAGGTTAGGTTTAAGATACCAGGTTAAGTTTAAGATACCAGGTTAGGTTTAAGATTAAGGTTAGGTTTAAGATACCAGGTTAGGTTTAAGATACCAGGTTAAGTTTAAGATACCAGGTTAGGTTTAAGATACCAGGTTAGGTTTAAGATACCAGGTTAGGTTTAAGATTAAGGTTAGGTTTAAGATTAAGGTTAGGTTTAAGATTAAGGTTAGGTTTAAGATACCAGGTTAGGTTTAAGATACCAGGTTAGGTTTAAGATACCAGGTTAGGTTTAAGATACCAGGTTAAGTTTAAGATACCAGGTTAGGTTTAAGATTAAGGTTAGGTTTAAGATACCAGGTTAGGTTTAAGATACCAGGTTAGGTTTAAGATACCAGGTTAAGTTTAAGATACCAGGTTAAGTTTAAGATACAAGGTTAGGTTTAAGATACCAGGTTAAGGTTAGGTTTGAAGATAAAGGTTAAGGTTAGGGTTAAAGATTGATATTAAAGGAAGGTTTAAAAGTTAATGAGGGGTTGAAGATTTAGATTAAATTTTAGTTCTTGTTTCAGAGTGGAATCTTGATATGGTAACTAATCAAACAAATCTTCATTTTTGAAAAGTAATCTAGTAGTTGAATTTGTAAGACCAATGCATGGACTATCGTGTGTGTAAAAGACAAAAAATGATTTGCTCGGAAAGTATGGACAAATGATTTAAATAAATTTTAGGGGCAGATAATTCGGCGGTATTTGGTAACCTCTAATTTAAAAAAAAAAACTATTGTCATAAGGTTGAGTTCATAGGTTAGATTAAGGGTTAGTGTAAGGCTAAGATTAAAATTAAAATTAAGGTTTGAAAAAAAGGGAAAGTAAAGTTTATTGCAAAAGTTAGGGTGAAGGTCTACTTCAGGGTTAAACGTCATGGTTTATTTTGTAAATAAAGTTCGGGTTTAGTTTAAAGTTAAGGTAAGGTTTAAGATTATAGTTAAGGTTATGTTTACAATTAAAGGTAGGGTTAACATAAGAATCAAGCTAAGGTTTACTATCAAGGTATCCATTAGGTTTCAGATTCAGGTTAGGTTTAAGATTGAATTTAATGTTATGGTTAAGATTAAGATTCAGATTAGAGTTAAGGATGGGTTAAAGAGTAAAAATATGTTTGAATTAAATTGATGATAAATTAAGGTTGTGATTTAGGTTTAAGTTATGGTTAAAGTTTAGTTTATGGTTAAGAGATAGATTAAGGATAAGCTTGAGGTTTATTTGAGGTTTGAAGATTAAGATTGACGTAAAAGTGAAGGTTTACTTCTAGGTTAAGATTCAAATTAAGGTTTGAATTCGGATTACATATAATATTTAGTTTAAGATTAAGAACAAATGTTAAAGTGGAATGCCAGGCCAACTCTTTATTTTATAGATCTTTGTGGCATCCTTTTTAGAGAATGGTATGAGGCATTAAAAGGCCGATATTAGCTCTGATTTTTTCTTTTGTATATTTTTAAAGAAAAATAAAGAAAAAAGTATTTATATCCAAATCAGATGTTTTCTACTTAAAAGTTTGCTGTAAATGAATGCATCATATAAATGTCTAATAAAATATGCAAAGAAATGCTGCAAAGACTTTTTAAATTAATTTTATACCAATTATTTATGCAATTGAATTTCATCATTTGTGAAATATTTTTAAACCTATGGTTAAAAACACCATGAAACTAGTCATAACTTAAGAGAACATGTTTTCCAATCATATTTTAAAGAGAAATTGAACTGAAATTGCAAAAATTTAGGGGAAAAAATAATTTTTTTTTAAATTTGTTATTTAACCCGATCAAAATTACACCGATCCTCATCAAAATTTCAACATAATAACTACAAAACTAGTTTATTGCCTTTTTCATGGATTTACTATTAAAGAATATATTTGATTGTCAAGTTCAATTTTTTTTAAACTCCTATTATACCGAATAAGACGAGTTTTCTTCGAGAAATGTTATTTATATCTAATAAATGTACAATTCTGGTTGGGATCGGTTTATTTTTCATCAGGATTGGCCAAACTTTAAAAAAATATGTTTCTGTAAAATTTAAAACTTTCATGCCCATTTCTTATAAAATATGATTAACAAACATGTTTTTCTCCAGTTGTGCCTAGTTTTAAGAATTTAAACACAAGTTAAAAAAAATTATTTGTTTTATTTTAATTATTTTTTTTCTATTTCTAAAAATTTCTATTCGACTTTTCTCTACATATTTTATTAGGTATCCATGTGATGCATTGATTTATAGCAAATATTTTACAAGAAACATCTAATTTTGATGTAATTTTTTTTCCCATTTTGTTAAAATAGGAAACTAATTCTATTAAATTATTAAGAGCTAATGTGTGCCTTTCAATGCAGAAACCATCATTTAAAAGGATTGAAACAGAGATCTATAAAATTAAAAGCTTTGGGGATATTCTTTGGGATACTCCTTAAGCATTATCACAACCTTCACGTCAACCCCTTTGTTTCTTTGGCTGATTTATCTTTACTCATAGTCTTGCAATCAAAGGTTAAAATAATTTTATATTCTCAACCTCATATCTAAAGTCGCCCGGGTTGTGAAATGTTAGAGAAGGATATGGAGATAACGAGCAATATTCAATCTCAAAGTCCATTAAACAATATACAAAATAAGAGCAGAGGAAACACGGACCTCCGAAACATCAGAGGTGGGATCAGATTCCATGGAGGAGTGAGCATCCCCTGCCAAGCGGTCACAACCGCCGTGTGCTCGTTGTCATGATCAGGAAATAATGGGGGGGGGGGAATCTGTCGTCAATTCAGTATATAAATAATGGACTAACAATTAATATGAAAAACTTCAGTCAGCATTTGACTGAGAGCGTCTTCTCTATAAATCGTGAAGTGAGGTGTTGATCCTGAACTCGATAGTTCGAATCCAACTGTGGGACATGTACACCGGTTCCTCTGGTGAGACCGTATAAACCGAAGTCCCGTGTCGCAGTAGGTGCTGGCACGAAAAAGATCCCTCCCTGCTCAGTAGTCCTGAGTGTCGAGTATAGTACAGAATATACTGCTCTCTACCAGCAAATGGTGACATCTCCATATGAGTGAACAATTTTCGAAAAATTCAATCAATCACTCACATATTTTACATTGTTCAGGAAGTTTTTAATAAAGTTTCTTTGAGGGAAAAAATCCACCCTATTCTGATAACTAGACCATCAGCTTTCATAGTATTTATCTAGAAACATCTTGCTAGATTTCAACATAATTTCTCCCCATTTAGGTTTTGAAAAATTGATCAAGTTCAATAACAAATCATTCCTTAACTAAATACACTGATTGCTCAAATTTATTTCTTCAAAGTATGGAACTTTTGTCTTTACAAACAAACATCAACCTCCAGTTTTTTTTCTATATTCCAAATGAAATTTCTAACAAAATTAATTAAACATTTCTTTAATGTTCAATCAAAGCATCATGTTCAAGACAAGATTTAACTTTATTTTAAAAAAATGTCAAAAAAAACGTCATGTTAAAACAAGCAATCAGCGTCATTTTAATTGAAACCCATTTTTCCTGATAAAGCTATGTTTTTGTTTTCATAACTTCTTCGGTTCGTTGACCATACGATATCGGTGTTTTCATCGTTGACTTGAAGGGATTTCATCATCCTCGATACATATATTCTGTCTCACTGGCGTATCTGTAAAACATTTTAAAAATTATACCTAAGAGTCCTAATTCTCTTTTTATCTTTTCTGTTTAAAGGAGATACTAAGATAAATAAAAAACAGCTTAAAAACTTTTTTACATTCCACTTAGAAACCATACATCAAGCATGAAAATCAGTCAATAACATTTTCACTATGAATATAGTTCAATATTTTTTTTTTAAATTAATATCATTGCATCTAATACAAGAGGCCCATGGGCCACATTGCTCACCTCAGCACTGTGGCTAGCATAAAAGCAAAAATTAGTTAATTATTGAAAAGTTTAAACCCAAAAAAGTCCCAACCATTCCTTAAAGGGGATAGGGTATGATTTGCACAAACCTGAGTCTAAACTTCCTGAGAATGCTTCCATATAAATATATGTATGACCAATTACATCTTTGCTATTCTCGACAAAATATTTAAAGAATTTTATTATATATTTCTATGTTAAACTTTGGTCAGCCAGTGTGGCCCTGCCCAACCACCGGGGGTGGTGGTTGAAACAAATTTGAATCTACACTAACTGAGAATGCTTCCGTATAAATATGATCAATCATGGCTTTGCTATTCTTTAGTTTTTAATACATTTTTCCTACATATTTCAATGTGAAACTTTGCTCGGTCATTGTGGACGCTGCCAAGCCCCGGGTGTCGTGTCATGATTTGAACTTGAATCTACACTAACTGAGGATGCTTCCAAATAAATATGACCAATCATGGCTTTTTTAATCTTGGGAAGTTATTTAAAGAATTGTCCTATATATTTCTTTTTAAAACAATGGTCAGTCATTGTGGCCCCGCCCTTCCCCTGGGGGTCATGATTTCTATAAACTTGAAGATTCACTACCTGATGATGATTCCATATAAATATGACCAAACATGGCTTTGTTTTTTACTAATTCATAATTATGTCCCCTTTGAAGGGGGCATAGCCCTTCATTTGAACAAATTTGAATCCCCTTAACTAAAACATACTTTGTGGCAAGTTTTGTTGAAATTGGCCCAGAAGTTCTTGAGAAGACGATGAAAATGTGAAAAGTTTACAGACTAACGGACAGACAGAGGGACATACAGACTGACAGACGGACAGACGGATGCCGGACAAGATGTGATCAGAAAAGCTCACTTAAGATTTCAGTTCAGGTGAGCTGATAAACTGATTCCAAAACCAAACCTAATTCTCTTATTTGAGGTTTTATTATCCTACCAACTACAACACTGCTTGTTGAAATTAAACATATTTTTGGTCTACCTTCATTCTTTCTGTCTTGCTTTAATTCCAAGTTCTCTTCTTTTCCTTGTTCGATTCCACTTGTGCTCGAGACAGGATCTGAAAATTTCAATTGTTCTTTGGAAGAAACCATTCATCAAGCATGGGAAACAGTCAGTTATATTTTCATCATGAATAAAGTTCAATAATTTTAATTTACATTAGTTTCATTGCATCTAGTTTAAACTGAACCCAAAACTTAACCTCTAATTTGGAGTTTTATCATCCTACCACCTACAACATTGGTTGTTGTCTTTTGAATGAAATAAAAAGAATTCATATAGTTTGATAACTAATTGTTGATAAGCTTTGGTCTACCTTCAATCTTTCTTTCTTGCTTTCCTTTCAAGTCCTCTTCTTTTCCTTGCTCCATACAACTTGTGGATGAGACAGGATCTGAAAATTTCATTTGTTCTTTTGAAGAAATCATTCATCAAGCATGAGAATCAGTTAATTATATTTTCACCATGAATATAGTTCAAACAATATTCTTTACATTAATTTCATTGCATAAAGTTTAAACCGAAACCAAATCAAAAACTCTAATTGGAGTTTTATCATCCTACCAACTACCACATTGCTTGTTGTCCTTTGAATGAAATTAAACAGAATTCATAAAGTATGATAACTAATTGTTGATAAGTTTTGATCTACCTTCTATCTTCTTTTCTTGCTTTTCTTTCATCTCCTCTTTTCCAGGTTTAGAGAGTCGAGATTCATCTATTAATTAAATATAGTTTAACTTGAAATCTTCCTAATAATTATTACTTACTCATGTTTCTAAGCGAAGAAATTATTTGTTTTGGATCATCATTGTATGAAAATCTAATGAAGTAATCAGTATGTGCTTACATTATTCTGTTCTTTCAGTGAGATTTAAGGGGTAAATATATTAAGGTTAGGATTGAGGTTAAGATTAAGGTTAAGGTTAGGGTTAATTTGATATAATGGTTTATGTAAAGATTTAAGTTTGGTACTAAGATCACATACAAAGTATGACTTGAGATTTAAAAGAAAACAAATTTACCACGGAATATATATATTTTGTGAATTAATTTTCACTTTAATACAGTTGACGTAAAGAAGTTTTCAAGAGAATTGTCTATTCCAATAAATTCCCCTCATGGACAAAGTCAATATTCCATGACTCATATTATCGGGTCAAGAGAAGATATTTATTTATTTGCATGTTTCATTACGCAATTTTTACACTTCGGATCAGGGTCTTCACTGTGACCCTTTCAATACGGTATTACTTATATCTTCAACTTAATTCATTTTCTCTTATTTATATCTCTAATTTTGATGATCGTTAAAACTACTTTATTTCTTATTAAATCGGTCATTTTCAACCACATATTGAAGTTTGTTCTCATTCTAAGAAAATATTTTAATCTCCAGCATTAAAAAAAGATTCCTTTTCCTCTATTCCACTTACCGGGTTCTTCGACTTTCTTTGACATCTTCCTACTGTCTCGTTTAGTAAAATGGCGGCTCAAACCTACAAGTATGCACGTGACAATAAAAATAGAACTGACGTAAAGGTTCTAGAACTCTCTATGGTAAAATATCTATCAGAAAACTGGACCTACAATTATCACGTGATTTTTTTTGGCATTGACAAGATGCAACTGAGTTACAATAAAAGCCCCATTAGCCTACCCCTAACAAAGAGTAAAAGCTGCATCAATATGCTAATAAACATTCTTTAGAGTAAGAGTTGTACCAAACTGCATGATAGAAAAGAGGGGTTAGGGAGCGGCAGTGAATTATTCTTGTTATACGAAATGAAATTATTATTTTTTTTATTGTAACACTTCCTTCCTTGTGATTTCAATAATCTCTCTATATATCCAAACAAATGATTTCGAAGCAAGCTTTGGACAAAAGGGTATAAAATCTCAATATATACTAATATTTGACTCGAAAAGATCTGTAATTAATCAGCGACTTTCATCTTAAAAAAAAAATAAAAAGAGCTATAAAATGAACGATCCCATCGGGAATCGAACCCGGCACCCCTTAATCTGAAGTCCGCTGTTCTACCTACTGAGCCAAAGTGTATGATGGAAATGACGAAATAAACTTTAATAGTTTCGCTACACAAAGTATTTAATAACCACGCCTACTGAAATCACGTGACAGAAAGTGACATTGACGAGATGGCTCCGGAGCAATCTTCGTAAAACCCCCTATACCCTAACCCTAACCCTAACCCTAACCCTAACCCTAACCCTAACCCCCATTAACCCTAACCCTAACCCCCACTAATCCTGACTTTAACCCCTGCAAACACTTACTTTTTGCTTTTTGCTCATATCTTTTGACAGACTGCTCCGATGTCAACGATCTTGGTGTCGTTGGAAAGGTCTTGAAGAGCTCTTTACGCTGATGTCATGAACTTGTCGTTCCAGAGAACAAAAAGTAGAATAACGAGCGATTTTCTTCATATGCTTGCAAACGGCAGAAGATCTTTATTTCCTTATGGATTTTCAAGTTCTTGGGCTTGTCAGAAAGCTCTTGACAACGTCTATCCATAGCCATAACGGTCAGAAGGATTTACGACTTTTCGCGAGGCTTTCCAGAGCAAATATTGCCAAGGTGTACCCACGCTGCTGAGACATACATCTTTCAACCCTCGCAACTTTTTCCGTCTTTAACCTTTAATAACCATCTTCGCGTTGTTGACAGAACTTGCCAAGACCTTTTCAATGACACCAAGAGTTTGAAAATCGCATGAAAACGAAGAGAGATACGGACCTTTCAATTTGGCGTCAATTTGCCACCCCTTCTGAGCAGTTTTTGGTCATTTCAGAAAGAAGGATTGAGGGAAGTATTTCAAGACCTACTTGACCTTTCATGGGAAGAGAAGCTCCCTTTCGTCCCAAATTTTCGACTTCCGCCGACGTCGTCTTCCTGTCCAACTGGAATTACAGCACATTTTCTTCAAATGCCCATAGGTTGCATGCCCTTGGAGCACTGAGGCTGAGCTTTGGTATGTGGATTCCTTGAAGTCTTCTTAATCTTTAATGTACGACTTTAGGGCCTCTATCTCTCACCCTTTTCCAGATATAAGCCCAAAGAGAACTTAGCGCGGAACGCAAGTTTACCTCGTCTCCGAGCATAACCAGTTTCCTGGGCACTTGAAAGGTACTCACTGAGACCTCCTCAGCAACGTTCAGGTTGTCTGGAGCTGACCACAAAGAACCGTCCAACCCCTGTCTCACATTTTCTAAGACTTTTGTACATTTTCCGCATGTTCAGTCTATAATATCTTTTGAGGGAGAAAGTATTTCTACTAACTCTTTGCAGCTTCTAGGAGTCCCTATCGGGGTGTATCACTGACATAAGTGCGGTGTGTCGATTGCATGCCATTCTCCAGATATGGGAGGTTGAAAATGGTCAAAATTTCTCAATTTGTCCATTTCTAAGCACAATCTTTGGTGTAAATAAGAAGCCACTTTTTCTCCCTTTTCCTGGCACCTGCGTTTTACGCTTCTGACTTAGTCGTGTTGTCCGTTTTCTTAGCTTTCCAACGACACCAAACTCGTCTTAATCCGACGATAAATAAGAAAGCTATGAGCTTCGGAAAATTCCACTATTTCCTTTACTATTACTTCTATCCATGACTTTCACTTTCACTTTCATTTGACCTAGATAGTTCATGACCTAGATAGTTCATCTTCGTTTTGTACCTATACCCTAACCCTAACCCTAACCCTAACCCTGAGTTCATCTTCGTTTTGTACCTATACCCTAACCCTAACCCTAACCCTAACCCCTAACCCTAACCCTAACCCTAACCCCACTAACCCTAACCCTAACCCCACTAACCCTAACCCCCACTAACCCTAACCCCCCACTAACCCTAACCCCACTAACCCTAACCCTAACCCCCATTAACCCTAACCCCCATTAACCCTAACCCTAACCCTAACCCCCATTAACCCTAACTCCCACTAACCCTAACCCTAACCCCCACTAATCCTGACGTTAACCCCTGCAGACACTTACTTTTCGTTTTTTGCTCATATCTTAAGACAGACTGCTCCGATGCCAACGTTCTTGGTGTCGTTGGAAAGGTCTTTAGGAGCTCTTCACGCTGCTGTCATGAACTTGTCAGTTTAGAGAGCAAAAAGTAGAATAACAAGCGATTTTCTTAATATGCTTCCAAACGGCAGAAGATCATTATTTCCTTATGGATTTTCAAGTTCTTGGGCTTGTCAGAAAGGTCTTGACAACGCCTATCCATAGCCATAACGGTCAGAACGATTTACGACTTTTCGCGAGGCTTTCTAGAGCAAATATTGCCTAGGTGTACCCACGCTGCTGAGACATACATCGTTCAACCCTCGCAACTTCTTTCGTCTTTAACCTTTAATAACCATCTTCGGGTTGTGGACAGAACTTGCCAAGACCTTTGCAATGACACCAAGAGTTTGAAAATCGCATGAAAACGAAGAGAGATGCGAACCTTTCAATTTGGCGTCAATTTGCCACCCCTTCTGAGCAGTTTTTGGTCATCTCAGAAAGAAGGATTGAGGTAAGGATTTCTAGACCTACTTGACCTTTCATGGGAAGAGGAGTTCCCTTTCCTCCCAAATTTTCGACTTCCGCCGACGTCGCCTTCCGGTCCAACTGGAATTATAGCACATTTTCTTCAAATACCCATAGGTTGCACGCCCTTGGAGCACTGAGGCTGAGCTTTGGTATGTGGATTCCTTGAAGTCTTCTTAATCTTTAATGTACGACTTTAGGGCCTCTATCTCTCACCCTTTTCCAGATATAAGCCCAAAGAGAACTTAGCGCGGAACGCAAGTTTACCTCGTCTCCGAGCATAACCAGTTTCCTGGGCACTTGAAAGGTACTCACTGAGACCTCCTCAGCAACGTTCAGGTTGTCTGGAGCTGACCACAAAGAACCGTCCAACCCCTGTCTCACATTTTCTAAGACTTTTGTACATTTTCCGCATGTTCAGTCTATAATATCTTTTGAGGGAGAAAGTATTTCTACTAACTCTTTGCAGCTTCTAGGAGTCCCTATCGGGGTGTATCACTGACATAAGTGCGGTGTGTCGATTGCATGCCATTCTCCAGATATGGGAGGTTGAAAATGGTCAAAATTTCTCAATTTGTCCATTTCTAAGCACAATCTTTGGTGTAAATAAGAAGCCACTTTTTCTCCCTTTTCCTGGCACCTGCGTTTTACGCTTCTGACTTAGTCGTGTTGTCCGTTTTCTTAGCTTTCCAACGACACCAAACTCGTCTTAATCCGACGATAAATAAGAAAGTTATGAGCTTCGGAAAATTCCACTATTTCCTTTACTATTACTTCTATCCATGACTTTCACTTTCACTTTCATTTGACCTAGATAGTTCATGACCTAGATAGTTCATCTTCGTTTTGTACCTATACCCTAACCCTAACCCTAACCCTAACCCTGAGTTCATCTTCGTTTTGTACCTATACCCTAACCCTAACCCTAACCCTAACCCCTAACCCTAACCCTAACCCTAACCCCACTAACCCACTAACCCTAACCCCACTAACCCTAACCCCCACTAACCCTAACCCCCCACTAACCCTAACCCCACTAACCCTAACCCTAACCCCCATTAACCCTAACCCCCATTAACCCTAACCCTAACCCTAACCCCCATTAACCCTAACTCCCACTAACCCTAACCCTAACCCCCACTAATCCTGACGTTAACCCCTGCAGACACTTACTTTTCGTTTTTTGCTCATATCTTAAGACAGACTGCTCCGATGCCAACGTTCTTGGTGTCGTTGGAAAGGTCTTTAGGAGCTCTTCACGCTGCTGTCATGAACTTGTCAGTTTAGAGAGCAAAAAGTAGAATAACAAGCGATTTTCTTAATATGCTTCCAAACGGCAGAAGATCATTATTTCCTTATGGATTTTCAAGTTCTTGGGCTTGTCAGAAAGGTCTTGACAACGCCTATCCATAGCCATAACGGTCAGAACGATTTACGACTTTTCGCGAGGCTTTCTAGAGCAAATATTGCCTAGGTGTACCCACGCTGCTGAGACATACATCGTTCAACCCTCGCAACTTCTTTCGTCTTTAACCTTTAATAACCATCTTCGGGTTGTGGACAGAACTTGCCAAGACCTTTGCAATGACACCAAGAGTTTGAAAATCGCATGAAAACGAAGAGAGATGCGAACCTTTCAATTTGGCGTCAATTTGCCACCCCTTCTGAGCAGTTTTTGGTCATCTCAGAAAGAAGGATTGAGGTAAGGATTTCTAGACCTACTTGACCTTTCATGGGAAGAGGAGTTCCCTTTCCTCCCAAATTTTCGACTTCCGCCGACGTCGCCTTCCGGTCCAACTGGAATTATAGCACATTTTCTTCAAATACCCATAGGTTGCACGCCCTTGGAGCACTGAGGCTGAGCTTTGGTATGTGGATTCCTTGAAGTCTTCTTAATCTTTAATGTACGACTTTAGGGCCTCTATCTCTCACCCTTTTCCAGATATAAGCCCAAAGAGAACTTAGCGCGGAACGCAAGTTTACCTCGTCTCCGAGCATAACCAGTTTCCTGGGCACTTGAAAGGTACTCACTGAGACCTCCTCAGCAACGTTCAGGTTGTCTGGAGCTGACCACAAAGAACCGTCCAACCCCTGTCTCACATTTTCTAAGACTTTTGTACATTTTCCGCATGTTCAGTCTATAATATCTTTTGAGGGAGAAAGTATTTCTACTAACTCTTTGCAGCTTCTAGGAGTCCCTATCGGGGTGTATCACTGACATAAGTGCGGTGTGTCGATTGCATGCCATTCTCCAGATATGGGAGGTTGAAAATGGTCAAAATTTCTCAATTTGTCCATTTCTAAGCACAATCTTTGGTGTAAATAAGAAGCCACTTTTTCTCCCTTTTCCTGGCACCTGCGTTTTACGCTTCTGACTTAGTCGTGTTGTCCGTTTTCTTAGCTTTCCAACGACACCAAACTCGTCTTAATCCGACGATAAATAAGAAAGTTATGAGCTTCGGAAAATTCCACTATTTCCTTTACTATTACTTCTATCCATGACTTTCACTTTCACTTTCATTTGACCTAGATAGTTCATGACCTAGATAGTTCATCTTCGTTTTGTACCTATACCCTAACCCTAACCCTAACCCTAACCCTAACTCTAACCCTAACCCCTAACCCTAACCCTAACCCTAACCCTAACCCTAACCCTAACCCTGACGTTAACCCCTGCAGACACTTACTTTTCGTTTTTTGCTCATATCTTAAGACAGACTGCTCCGATGCCAACGTTCTTGGTGTCGTTGGAAAGGTCTTTAGGAGCTCTTCACGCTGCTGTCATGAACTTGTCAGTTTAGAGAGCAAAAAGTAGAATAACAAGCGATTTTCTTAATATGCTTCCAAACGGCAGAAGATCATTATTTCCTTATGGATTTTCAAGTTCTTGGGCTTGTCAGAAAGGTCTTGACAACGCCTATCCATAGCCATAACGGTCAGAACGATTTACGACTTTTCGCGAGGCTTTCTAGAGCAAATATTGCCTAGGTGTACCCACGCTGCTGAGACATACATCGTTCAACCCTCGCAACTTCTTTCGTCTTTAACCTTTAATAACCATCTTCGGGTTGTGGACAGAACTTGCCAAGACCTTTGCAATGACACCAAGAGTTTGAAAATCGCATGAAAACGAAGAGAGATGCGAACCTTTCAATTTGGCGTCAATTTGCCACCCCTTCTGAGCAGTTTTTGGTCATCTCAGAAAGAAGGATTGAGGTAAGGATTTCTAGACCTACTTGACCTTTCATGGGAAGAGGAGTTCCCTTTCCTCCCAAATTTTCGACTTCCGCCGACGTCGCCTTCCGGTCCAACTGGAATTATAGCACATTTTCTTCAAATACCCATAGGTTGCACGCCCTTGGAGCACTGAGGCTGAGCTTTGGTATGTGGATTCCTTGAAGTCTTCTTAATCTTTAATGTACGACTTTAGGGCCTCTATCTCTCACCCTTTTCCAGATATAAGCCCAAAGAGAACTTAGCGCGGAACGCAAGTTTACCTCGTCTCCGAGCATAACCAGTTTCCTGGGCACTTGAAAGGTACTCACTGAGACCTCCTCAGCAACGTTCAGGTTGTCTGGAGCTGACCACAAAGAACCGTCCAACCCCTGTCTCACATTTTCTAAGACTTTTGTACATTTTCCGCATGTTCAGTCTATAATATCTTTTGAGGGAGAAAGTATTTCTACTAACTCTTTGCAGCTTCTAGGAGTCCCTATCGGGGTGTATCACTGACATAAGTGCGGTGTGTCGATTGCATGCCATTCTCCAGATATGGGAGGTTGAAAATGGTCAAAATTTCTCAATTTGTCCATTTCTAAGCACAATCTTTGGTGTAAATAAGAAGCCACTTTTTCTCCCTTTTCCTGGCACCTGCGTTTTACGCTTCTGACTTAGTCGTGTTGTCCGTTTTCTTAGCTTTCCAACGACACCAAACTCGTCTTAATCCGACGATAAATAAGACAGTTATGAGCTTCGGAAAATTCCACTATTTCCTTTACTATTACTTCTATCCATGACTTTCACTTTCACTTTCATTTGACCTAGATAGTTCATGACCTAGATAGTTCATCTTCGTTTTGTACCTATACCCTAACCCTAACCCTAACCCTAACCCTAACCCTGAGTTCATCTTCGTTTTGTACCTATACCCTAACCCTAACCCTAACCCTAACCCCTAACCCTAACCCTAACCCTAACCCCACTAACCCTAACCCTAACCCCACTAACCCTAACCCCCACTAACCCTAACCCCCCACTAACCCTAACCCCACTAACCCTAACCCTAACCCCCATTAACCCTAACCCCCATTAACCCTAACCCTAACCCTAACCCCCATTAACCCTAACTCCCACTAACCCTAACCCTAACCCCCACTAATCCTGACGTTAACCCCTGCAGACACTTACTTTTCGTTTTTTGCTCATATCTTAAGACAGACTGCTCCGATGCCAACGTTCTTGGTGTCGTTGGAAAGGTCTTTAGGAGCTCTTCACGCTGCTGTCATGAACTTGTCAGTTTAGAGAGCAAAAAGTAGAATAACAAGCGATTTTCTTAATATGCTTCCAAACGGCAGAAGATCATTATTTCCTTATGGATTTTCAAGTTCTTGGGCTTGTCAGAAAGGTCTTGACAACGCCTATCCATAGCCATAACGGTCAGAACGATTTACGACTTTTCGCGAGGCTTTCTAGAGCAAATATTGCCTAGGTGTACCCACGCTGCTGAGACATACATCGTTCAACCCTCGCAACTTCTTTCGTCTTTAACCTTTAATAACCATCTTCGGGTTGTGGACAGAACTTGCCAAGACCTTTGCAATGACACCAAGAGTTTGAAAATCGCATGAAAACGAAGAGAGATGCGAACCTTTCAATTTGGCGTCAATTTGCCACCCCTTCTGAGCAGTTTTTGGTCATCTCAGAAAGAAGGATTGAGGTAAGGATTTCTAGACCTACTTGACCTTTCATGGGAAGAGGAGTTCCCTTTCCTCCCAAATTTTCGACTTCCGCCGACGTCGCCTTCCGGTCCAACTGGAATTATAGCACATTTTCTTCAAATACCCATAGGTTGCACGCCCTTGGAGCACTGAGGCTGAGCTTTGGTATGTGGATTCCTTGAAGTCTTCTTAATCTTTAATGTACGACTTTAGGGCCTCTATCTCTCACCCTTTTCCAGATATAAGCCCAAAGAGAACTTAGCGCGGAACGCAAGTTTACCTCGTCTCCGAGCATAACCAGTTTCCTGGGCACTTGAAAGGTACTCACTGAGACCTCCTCAGCAACGTTCAGGTTGTCTGGAGCTGACCACAAAGAACCGTCCAACCCCTGTCTCACATTTTCTAAGACTTTTGTACATTTTCCGCATGTTCAGTCTATAATATCTTTTGAGGGAGAAAGTATTTCTACTAACTCTTTGCAGCTTCTAGGAGTCCCTATCGGGGTGTATCACTGACATAAGTGCGGTGTGTCGATTGCATGCCATTCTCCAGATATGGGAGGTTGAAAATGGTCAAAATTTCTCAATTTGTCCATTTCTAAGCACAATCTTTGGTGTAAATAAGAAGCCACTTTTTCTCCCTTTTCCTGGCACCTGCGTTTTACGCTTCTGACTTAGTCGTGTTGTCCGTTTTCTTAGCTTTCCAACGACACCAAACTCGTCTTAATCCGACGATAAATAAGAAAGTTATGAGCTTCGGAAAATTCCACTATTTCCTTTACTATTACTTCTATCCATGACTTTCACTTTCACTTTCATTTGACCTAGATAGTTCATGACCTAGATAGTTCATCTTCGTTTTGTACCTATACCCTAACCCTAACCCTAACCCTGACCCTAACCCTAACCCTAACCCTGACCCTAACCCTAACCCTAACCCTAACCCTAACCCTAACCCTAACCCTAACCCTAACCTTACTTTTTAAGTACAATCTTTGGTTTTAATTAAAACCCATGTTTTCACCCTTTCTGGCTACCTGCACTTTAAAACTCTCTCATAGTCTTATTGTCCGTTTTCTTACCTTTCCAACGACACCAAACTCGTCTAAATCCAATAATAAATAAGAGAGTTATGAGCTTCGGAAAATTCCACTATTTCCTTTACTATGACTTCTATCCATGACTTTCACTTTCACTTTCTTTGACCTAATTCCGGCATGACCTAATTCCGGCAACTTCGTTTTGTGCCCATACCCTAACCCTAACCCTAACCCCTAACCCTGACCCTAACCCTGACCCTGACCCTAACCCTAACCCTAACACTAACCCTAACCCCACTAACCCTAACCCTAACCCCACTAACCCTAACCCCACTAACCCTAACCCTAACCCTAACCCTAACTTCCACTAACTCTAACCCCCATTAACCCTAACCCCCACTTACCCTAACCCTACCCCCCACTAATCCTGACTTTAACCCCTGCAAACACTTACTTTTCGTTTTTTGCTCATATCTTTCGACAGACTGCTCCGATGTTAACGTTCTTGGTGTCGCTGGAAAGGTCTTGAAGAGCTCTTTACGATGATGTCATGAACTTGTCAGTTCAGAGAGCAGAAAGTTGAATAACAAGCGATTTTCTTAATATGCTTGCAAACGGCAGAAGATCTTTATTTCGTTATGGATTTTCAAGTTCTTGGGCTTGTCAGAAAGCTCTTGACAACGTCTATCCATAGCCGTAACGGTCAGAACCATTCACGACTTTTAACGAGGCTTTCTAGAGTAGATGTTGCCTAGGTGTACCCACGCTGCATACACAGACATCTTTCAACAATCGCAACTTTTTTTCGTTTTTAACCTTTAACAACCATCTTCGGATCGTGGACAGAACTTGCCAAGACCTTTCTAATGACACCAAGCGTTTGAAAATCGCATGAAAACTAAGAGAGATACGGACCTTTTAATTTGGCGTCAATTTGCCACCCCTTCTGAGCAGTTTTTGGTCAATTCAGAGAGAAGGATTGAGGTAGGGATTTCTAGACCTACTTGACCTTTCATGGGAAGAGGAGTTTCCTTTCGACCCAAATTTTCGACTTCCGCCGACGTCGCCTTCCGGTCCATCCGGCGTTACAGCACATTTTCTTCAAATACCCATAGGTTGCACGCCCTTGCAGCACTGAGGCTGAGCTTTGGTATGTGGATTCCTTGACCTCTACACAACTTTCGAAATACAAGCATTTGGGGGTCTAGCTCGCACCGTTTTCCAGTTACAAGCCGAAAAAGAACTTGGTGCAAAACGGAAATTCGAATTCATTCCCAGCCAAATCCCTTTTCTCGGCACTTGAAAAGTTCTCATTGAGACTTCCTCAGCAACGTCCGGGTTGTCGAGATCTGACCACGATAGGCCGTCTAACCCCTCTTTCAAATTTTCCAAGACTTTGGTACATTTTCCTCATCTTTAGTCTTTCATATCTTAAGAGAGAGAAACTATTTTTGCTTACTCTTTGTGGCTTCTAGGAGTCCCTATCGAGGTCTATTACTGACATAAATTTGGTGTTTCAATTTCCTTTACTGTTACTTCTATTCATGACATGACAAGAAAAGACAACTCAGAGAGATGAAAAAATCCACTTTAATCTTTGTACATTAAATTATCAAGACATCAGCGCGGGTTAAAAGCTAGTGCAGTCCACTAATTATTTCATCACATAAAGCTTTCGCTGTGTATTGCGTGGTCTGCTGTAGACGCACTCGCAGGCTTTGTGTATAGGATGCCATCCGCAACAGGTGTGAAATGCTTAGGTCAACACTTTGAGCGCGCGCCGACTTTGAATAGGGTAAGCGCATAGTTTCACAGACAGTGGAAAAAAGAAGACGTGAAAAAGGTAGGCAAAATACTTCATCGTTAGGTTATTAAGATATTATTTAAAAATGAATATTATTGCTGCGAAATTGAAGTAGTATATAATGTAAAATTAACATACACGTGGAATCTTTAGCGAGACACAAATTTAGCAATATTTTACATAAGATATTTGCCTTTTTGGGCTATTTTTTTCTCTCCTTATCAATCATTTTGTATTTGATGAAACAGAAAAACATAAATAATCTTCATGACACAGGAATAATCGAAAAATCAAACAAATATTGGACCTCTGCTCAGAGGTCAATAGCACTTTAGGTGAATTTTTGTATGTCCCATTAAATATACATTTTTCTTGTATTTCTTAAAAACACAAGAAATAAAAGTGAAATTAGGCTTTCTTTTCCGTCGTCTAAGTGAACCGTGCAAATATAAAGCAACAAATTTCTATTCGATACGTAATCGACAAAGATAAGGACATGTTTGGTGTCGCGACATGTCGAAATCACTAAAGGCCTTCTTAATTTGTTGCGACATGAGTTTACGACTAACCGAGCATTGCGAACAATTAGTAACATGTTATGTTTTGTAAAGTTCTCACATACCATGCATTGTTGCAATTAAATCAGAACATTTCAATCTCAAGATATTTCAAGTTGAAAACGGTCAACAAATCTCATTCTGTTACTTTTTAAGTACAATCTTTGGTTTTAATTAAAACCCATGTTTTCACCCTTTCTGGCTACCTGCACTTTAAAACTCTCTCATAGTCTTATTGTCCGTTTTCTTACCTTTCCAACGACACCAAACTCGTCTAAATCCAATAATAAATAAGAGAGTTATGAGCTTCGGAAAATTCCACTATTTCCTTTACTATGACTTCTATCCATGACTTTCACTTTCACTTTCTTTGACCTAATTCCGGCATGACCTAATTCCGGCAACTTCGTTTTGTGCCCATACCCTAACCCTAACCCTAACCCTGACCCTAACCCTGACCCTGACCCTAACCCTAACCCTAACACTAACCCTAACCCCACTAACCCTAACCCTAACCCCACTAACCCTAACCCCACTAACCCTAACCCTAACCCTAACCCTAACTTCCACTAACTCTAACCCCCATTAACCCTAACCCCCACTTACCCTAACCCTACCCCCCACTAATCCTGACTTTAACCCCTGCAAACACTTACTTTTCGTTTTTTGCTCATATCTTTCGACAGACTGCTCCGATGTTAACGTTCTTGGTGTCGCTGGAAAGGTCTTGAAGAGCTCTTTACGATGATGTCATGAACTTGTCAGTTCAGAGAGCAGAAAGTTGAATAACAAGCGATTTTCTTAATATGCTTGCAAACGGCAGAAGATCTTTATTTCGTTATGGATTTTCAAGTTCTTGGGCTTGTCAGAAAGCTCTTGACAACGTCTATCCATAGCCGTAACGGTCAGAACCATTCACGACTTTTAACGAGGCTTTCTAGAGTAGATGTTGCCTAGGTGTACCCACGCTGCATACACAGACATCTTTCAACAATCGCAACTTTTTTTCGTTTTTAACCTTTAACAACCATCTTCGGATCGTGGACAGAACTTGCCAAGACCTTTCTAATGACACCAAGCGTTTGAAAATCGCATGAAAACTAAGAGAGATACGGACCTTTTAATTTGGCGTCAATTTGCCACCCCTTCTGAGCAGTTTTTGGTCAATTCAGAGAGAAGGATTGAGGTAGGGATTTCTAGACCTACTTGACCTTTCATGGGAAGAGGAGTTTCCTTTCGACCCAAATTTTCGACTTCCGCCGACGTCGCCTTCCGGTCCATCCGGCGTTACAGCACATTTTCTTCAAATACCCATAGGTTGCACGCCCTTGCAGCACTGAGGCTGAGCTTTGGTATGTGGATTCCTTGACCTCTACACAACTTTCGAAATACAAGCATTTGGGGGTCTAGCTCGCACCGTTTTCCAGTTACAAGCCGAAAAAGAACTTGGTGCAAAACGGAAATTCGAATTCATTCCCAGCCAAATCCCTTTTCTCGGCACTTGAAAAGTTCTCATTGAGACTTCCTCAGCAACGTCCGGGTTGTCGAGATCTGACCACGATAGGCCGTCTAACCCCTCTTTCAAATTTTCCAAGACTTTGGTACATTTTCCTCATCTTTAGTCTTTCATATCTTAAGAGAGAGAAACTATTTTTGCTTACTCTTTGTGGCTTCTAGGAGTCCCTATCGAGGTCTATTACTGACATAAATTTGGTGTTTCAATTTCCTTTACTGTTACTTCTATTCATGACATGACAAGAAAAGACAACTCAGAGAGATGAAAAAATCCACTTTAATCTTTGTACATTAAATTATCAAGACATCAGCGCGGGTTAAAAGCTAGTGCAGTCCACTAATTATTTCATCACATAAAGCTTTCGCTGTGTATTGCGTGGTCTGCTGTAGACGCACTCGCAGGCTTTGTGTATAGGATGCCATCCGCAACAGGTGTGAAATGCTTAGGTCAACACTTTGAGCGCGCGCCGACTTTGAATAGGGTAAGCGCATAGTTTCACAGACAGTGGAAAAAAGAAGACGTGAAAAAGGTAGGCAAAATACTTCATCGTTAGGTTATTAAGATATTATTTAAAAATGAATATTATTGCTGCGAAATTGAAGTAGTATATAATGTAAAATTAACATACACGTGGAATCTTTAGCGAGACACAAATTTAGCAATATTTTACATAAGATATTTGCCTTTTTGGGCTATTTTTTTCTCTCCTTATCAATCATTTTGTATTTGATGAAACAGAAAAACATAAATAATCTTCATGACACAGGAATAATCGAAAAATCAAACAAATATTGGACCTCTGCTCAGAGGTCAATAGCACTTTAGGTGAATTTTTGTATGTCCCATTAAATATACATTTTTCTTGTATTTCTTAAAAACACAAGAAATAAAAGTGAAATTAGGCTTTCTTTTCCGTCGTCTAAGTGAACCGTGCAAATATAAAGCAACAAATTTCTATTCGATACGTAATCGACAAAGATAAGGACATGTTTGGTGTCGCGACATGTCGAAATCACTAAAGGCCTTCTTAATTTGTTGCGACATGAGTTTACGACTAACCGAGCATTGCGAACAATTAGTAACATGTTATGTTTTGTAAAGTTCTCACATACCATGCATTGTTGCAATTAAATCAGAACATTTCAATCTCAAGATATTTCAAGTTGAAAACGGTCAACAAATCTCATTCTGTTACTTTTTAAGTACAATCTTTGGTTTTAATTAAAACCCATGTTTTCACCCTTTCTGGCTACCTGCACTTTAAAACTCTCTCATAGTCTTATTGTCCGTTTTCTTACCTTTCCAACGACACCAAACTCGTCTAAATCCAATAATAAATAAGAGAGTTATGAGCTTCGGAAAATTCCACTATTTCCTTTACTATGACTTCTATCCATGACTTTCACTTTCACTTTCTTTGACCTAATTCCGGCATGACCTAATTCCGGCAACTTCGTTTTGTGCCCATACCCTAACCCTAACCCTAACCCCTAACCCTGACCCTAACCCTGACCCTGACCCTAACCCTAACCCTAACACTAACCCTAACCCCACTAACCCTAACCCTAACCCCACTAACCCTAACCCCACTAACCCTAACCCTAACCCTAACCCTAACTTCCACTAACTCTAACCCCCATTAACCCTAACCCCCACTTACCCTAACCCTACCCCCCACTAATCCTGACTTTAACCCCTGCAAACACTTACTTTTCGTTTTTTGCTCATATCTTTCGACAGACTGCTCCGATGTTAACGTTCTTGGTGTCGCTGGAAAGGTCTTGAAGAGCTCTTTACGATGATGTCATGAACTTGTCAGTTCAGAGAGCAGAAAGTTGAATAACAAGCGATTTTCTTAATATGCTTGCAAACGGCAGAAGATCTTTATTTCGTTATGGATTTTCAAGTTCTTGGGCTTGTCAGAAAGCTCTTGACAACGTCTATCCATAGCCGTAACGGTCAGAACCATTCACGACTTTTAACGAGGCTTTCTAGAGTAGATGTTGCCTAGGTGTACCCACGCTGCATACACAGACATCTTTCAACAATCGCAACTTTTTTTCGTTTTTAACCTTTAACAACCATCTTCGGATCGTGGACAGAACTTGCCAAGACCTTTCTAATGACACCAAGCGTTTGAAAATCGCATGAAAACTAAGAGAGATACGGACCTTTTAATTTGGCGTCAATTTGCCACCCCTTCTGAGCAGTTTTTGGTCAATTCAGAGAGAAGGATTGAGGTAGGGATTTCTAGACCTACTTGACCTTTCATGGGAAGAG
This sequence comes from Saccostrea echinata, assembly GCF_033153115.1. Classification (NCBI taxonomy): domain Eukaryota; kingdom Metazoa; phylum Mollusca; class Bivalvia; order Ostreida; family Ostreidae; genus Saccostrea; species Saccostrea echinata. Next base: position 38,507,378 of record NW_026889782.1, on the reverse strand, counting down.
GAGTTTCCTTTCGACCCAAATTTTCGACTTCCGCCGACGTCGCCTTCCGGTCCATCCGGCGTTACAGCACATTTTCTTCAAATACCCATAGGTTGCACGCCCTTGCAGCACTGAGGCTGAGCTTTGGTATGTGGATTCCTTGACCTCTACACAACTTTCGAAATACAAGCATTTGGGGGTCTAGCTCGCACCGTTTTCCAGTTACAAGCCGAAAAAGAACTTGGTGCAAAACGGAAATTCGAATTCATTCCCAGCCAAATCCCTTTTCTCGGCACTTGAAAAGTTCTCATTGAGACTTCCTCAGCAACGTCCGGGTTGTCGAGATCTGACCACGATAGGCCGTCTAACCCCTCTTTCAAATTTTCCAAGACTTTGGTACATTTTCCTCATCTTTAGTCTTTCATATCTTAAGAGAGAGAAACTATTTTTGCTTACTCTTTGTGGCTTCTAGGAGTCCCTATCGAGGTCTATTACTGACATAAATTTGGTGTTTCAATTTCCTTTACTGTTACTTCTATTCATGACATGACAAGAAAAGACAACTCAGAGAGATGAAAAAATCCACTTTAATCTTTGTACATTAAATTATCAAGACATCAGCGCGGGTTAAAAGCTAGTGCAGTCCACTAATTATTTCATCACATAAAGCTTTCGCTGTGTATTGCGTGGTCTGCTGTAGACGCACTCGCAGGCTTTGTGTATAGGATGCCATCCGCAACAGGTGTGAAATGCTTAGGTCAACACTTTGAGCGCGCGCCGACTTTGAATAGGGTAAGCGCATAGTTTCACAGACAGTGGAAAAAAGAAGACGTGAAAAAGGTAGGCAAAATACTTCATCGTTAGGTTATTAAGATATTATTTAAAAATGAATATTATTGCTGCGAAATTGAAGTAGTATATAATGTAAAATTAACATACACGTGGAATCTTTAGCGAGACACAAATTTAGCAATATTTTACATAAGATATTTGCCTTTTTGGGCTATTTTTTTCTCTCCTTATCAATCATTTTGTATTTGATGAAACAGAAAAACATAAATAATCTTCATGACACAGGAATAATCGAAAAATCAAACAAATATTGGACCTCTGCTCAGAGGTCAATAGCACTTTAGGTGAATTTTTGTATGTCCCATTAAATATACATTTTTCTTGTATTTCTTAAAAACACAAGAAATAAAAGTGAAATTAGGCTTTCTTTTCCGTCGTCTAAGTGAACCGTGCAAATATAAAGCAACAAATTTCTATTCGATACGTAATCGACAAAGATAAGGACATGTTTGGTGTCGCGACATGTCGAAATCACTAAAGGCCTTCTTAATTTGTTGCGACATGAGTTTACGACTAACCGAGCATTGCGAACAATTAGTAACATGTTATGTTTTGTAAAGTTCTCACATACCATGCATTGTTGCAATTAAATCAGAACATTTCAATCTCAAGATATTTCAAGTTGAAAACGGTCAACAAATCTCATTCTGTTACTTTTTAAGTACAATCTTTGGTTTTAATTAAAACCCATGTTTTCACCCTTTCTGGCTACCTGCACTTTAAAACTCTCTCATAGTCTTATTGTCCGTTTTCTTACCTTTCCAACGACACCAAACTCGTCTAAATCCAATAATAAATAAGAGAGTTATGAGCTTCGGAAAATTCCACTATTTCCTTTACTATGACTTCTATCCATGACTTTCACTTTCACTTTCTTTGACCTAATTCCGGCATGACCTAATTCCGGCAACTTCGTTTTGTGCCCATACCCTAACCCTAACCCTAACCCCTAACCCTGACCCTAACCCTGACCCTGACCCTAACCCTAACCCTAACACTAACCCTAACCCCACTAACCCTAACCCTAACCCCACTAACCCTAACCCCACTAACCCTAACCCTAACCCTAACCCTAACTTCCACTAACTCTAACCCCCATTAACCCTAACCCCCACTTACCCTAACCCTACCCCCCACTAATCCTGACTTTAACCCCTGCAAACACTTACTTTTCGTTTTTTGCTCATATCTTTCGACAGACTGCTCCGATGTTAACGTTCTTGGTGTCGCTGGAAAGGTCTTGAAGAGCTCTTTACGATGATGTCATGAACTTGTCAGTTCAGAGAGCAGAAAGTTGAATAACAAGCGATTTTCTTAATATGCTTGCAAACGGCAGAAGATCTTTATTTCGTTATGGATTTTCAAGTTCTTGGGCTTGTCAGAAAGCTCTTGACAACGTCTATCCATAGCCGTAACGGTCAGAACCATTCACGACTTTTAACGAGGCTTTCTAGAGTAGATGTTGCCTAGGTGTACCCACGCTGCATACACAGACATCTTTCAACAATCGCAACTTTTTTTCGTTTTTAACCTTTAACAACCATCTTCGGATCGTGGACAGAACTTGCCAAGACCTTTCTAATGACACCAAGCGTTTGAAAATCGCATGAAAACTAAGAGAGATACGGACCTTTTAATTTGGCGTCAATTTGCCACCCCTTCTGAGCAGTTTTTGGTCAATTCAGAGAGAAGGATTGAGGTAGGGATTTCTAGACCTACTTGACCTTTCATGGGAAGAGGAGTTTCCTTTCGACCCAAATTTTCGACTTCCGCCGACGTCGCCTTCCGGTCCATCCGGCGTTACAGCACATTTTCTTCAAATACCCATAGGTTGCACGCCCTTGCAGCACTGAGGCTGAGCTTTGGTATGTGGATTCCTTGACCTCTACACAACTTTCGAAATACAAGCATTTGGGGGTCTAGCTCGCACCGTTTTCCAGTTACAAGCCGAAAAAGAACTTGGTGCAAAACGGAAATTCGAATTCATTCCCAGCCAAATCCCTTTTCTCGGCACTTGAAAAGTTCTCATTGAGACTTCCTCAGCAACGTCCGGGTTGTCGAGATCTGACCACGATAGGCCGTCTAACCCCTCTTTCAAATTTTCCAAGACTTTGGTACATTTTCCTCATCTTTAGTCTTTCATATCTTAAGAGAGAGAAACTATTTTTGCTTACTCTTTGTGGCTTCTAGGAGTCCCTATCGAGGTCTATTACTGACATAAATTTGGTGTTTCAATTTCCTTTACTGTTACTTCTATTCATGACATGACAAGAAAAGACAACTCAGAGAGATGAAAAAATCCACTTTAATCTTTGTACATTAAATTATCAAGACATCAGCGCGGGTTAAAAGCTAGTGCAGTCCACTAATTATTTCATCACATAAAGCTTTCGCTGTGTATTGCGTGGTCTGCTGTAGACGCACTCGCAGGCTTTGTGTATAGGATGCCATCCGCAACAGGTGTGAAATGCTTAGGTCAACACTTTGAGCGCGCGCCGACTTTGAATAGGGTAAGCGCATAGTTTCACAGACAGTGGAAAAAAGAAGACGTGAAAAAGGTAGGCAAAATACTTCATCGTTAGGTTATTAAGATATTATTTAAAAATGAATATTATTGCTGCGAAATTGAAGTAGTATATAATGTAAAATTAACATACACGTGGAATCTTTAGCGAGACACAAATTTAGCAATATTTTACATAAGATATTTGCCTTTTTGGGCTATTTTTTTCTCTCCTTATCAATCATTTTGTATTTGATGAAACAGAAAAACATAAATAATCTTCATGACACAGGAATAATCGAAAAATCAAACAAATATTGGACCTCTGCTCAGAGGTCAATAGCACTTTAGGTGAATTTTTGTATGTCCCATTAAATATACATTTTTCTTGTATTTCTTAAAAACACAAGAAATAAAAGTGAAATTAGGCTTTCTTTTCCGTCGTCTAAGTGAACCGTGCAAATATAAAGCAACAAATTTCTATTCGATACGTAATCGACAAAGATAAGGACATGTTTGGTGTCGCGACATGTCGAAATCACTAAAGGCCTTCTTAATTTGTTGCGACATGAGTTTACGACTAACCGAGCATTGCGAACAATTAGTAACATGTTATGTTTTGTAAAGTTCTCACATACCATGCATTGTTGCAATTAAATCAGAACATTTCAATCTCAAGATATTTCAAGTTGAAAACGGTCAACAAATCTCATTCTGTTACTTTTTAAGTACAATCTTTGGTTTTAATTAAAACCCATGTTTTCACCCTTTCTGGCTACCTGCACTTTAAAACTCTCTCATAGTCTTATTGTCCGTTTTCTTACCTTTCCAACGACACCAAACTCGTCTAAATCCAATAATAAATAAGAGAGTTATGAGCTTCGGAAAATTCCACTATTTCCTTTACTATGACTTCTATCCATGACTTTCACTTTCACTTTCTTTGACCTAATTCCGGCATGACCTAATTCCGGCAACTTCGTTTTGTGCCCATACCCTAACCCTAACCCTAACCCCTAACCCTGACCCTAACCCTGACCCTGACCCTAACCCTAACCCTAACACTAACCCTAACCCCACTAACCCTAACCCTAACCCCACTAACCCTAACCCCACTAACCCTAACCCTAACCCTAACTTCCACTAACTCTAACCCCCATTAACCCTAACCCCCACTTACCCTAACCCTACCCCCCACTAATCCTGACTTTAACCCCTGCAAACACTTACTTTTCGTTTTTTGCTCATATCTTTCGACAGACTGCTCCGATGTTAACGTTCTTGGTGTCGCTGGAAAGGTCTTGAAGAGCTCTTTACGATGATGTCATGAACTTGTCAGTTCAGAGAGCAGAAAGTTGAATAACAAGCGATTTTCTTAATATGCTTGCAAACGGCAGAAGATCTTTATTTCGTTATGGATTTTCAAGTTCTTGGGCTTGTCAGAAAGCTCTTGACAACGTCTATCCATAGCCGTAACGGTCAGAACCATTCACGACTTTTAACGAGGCTTTCTAGAGTAGATGTTGCCTAGGTGTACCCACGCTGCATACACAGACATCTTTCAACAATCGCAACTTTTTTTCGTTTTTAACCTTTAACAACCATCTTCGGATCGTGGACAGAACTTGCCAAGACCTTTCTAATGACACCAAGCGTTTGAAAATCGCATGAAAACTAAGAGAGATACGGACCTTTTAATTTGGCGTCAATTTGCCACCCCTTCTGAGCAGTTTTTGGTCAATTCAGAGAGAAGGATTGAGGTAGGGATTTCTAGACCTACTTGACCTTTCATGGGAAGAGGAGTTTCCTTTCGACCCAAATTTTCGACTTCCGCCGACGTCGCCTTCCGGTCCATCCGGCGTTACAGCACATTTTCTTCAAATACCCATAGGTTGCACGCCCTTGCAGCACTGAGGCTGAGCTTTGGTATGTGGATTCCTTGACCTCTACACAACTTTCGAAATACAAGCATTTGGGGGTCTAGCTCGCACCGTTTTCCAGTTACAAGCCGAAAAAGAACTTGGTGCAAAACGGAAATTCGAATTCATTCCCAGCCAAATCCCTTTTCTCGGCACTTGAAAAGTTCTCATTGAGACTTCCTCAGCAACGTCCGGGTTGTCGAGATCTGACCACGATAGGCCGTCTAACCCCTATTTCAAATTTTCCAAGACTTTGGTACATTTTCCTCATCTTTAGTCTTTCATATCTTAAGAGAGAGAAACTATTTTTGCTTACTCTTTGTGGCTTCTAGGAGTCCCTATCGAGGTCTATTACTGACATAAATTTGGTGTTTCAATTTCCTTTACTGTTACTTCTATTCATGACATGACAAGAAAAGACAACTCAGAGAGATGAAAAAATCCACTTTAATCTTTGTACATTAAATTATCAAGACATCAGCGCGGGTTAAAAGCTAGTGCAGTCCACTAATTATTTCATCACATAAAGCTTTCGCTGTGTATTGCGTGGTCTGCTGTAGACGCACTCGCAGGCTTTGTGTATAGGATGCCATCCGCAACAGGTGTGAAATGCTTAGGTCAACACTTTGAGCGCGCGCCGACTTTGAATAGGGTAAGCGCATAGTTTCACAGACAGTGGAAAAAAGAAGACGTGAAAAAGGTAGGCAAAATACTTCATCGTTAGGTTATTAAGATATTATTTAAAAATGAATATTATTGCTGCGAAATTGAAGTAGTATATAATGTAAAATTAACATACACGTGGAATCTTTAGCGAGACACAAATTTAGCAATATTTTACATAAGATATTTGCCTTTTTGGGCTATTTTTTTCTCTCCTTATCAATCATTTTGTATTTGATGAAACAGAAAAACATAAATAATCTTCATGACACAGGAATAATCGAAAAATCAAACAAATATTGGACCTCTGCTCAGAGGTCAATAGCACTTTAGGTGAATTTTTGTATGTCCCATTAAATATACATTTTTCTTGTATTTCTTAAAAACACAAGAAATAAAAGTGAAATTAGGCTTTCTTTTCCGTCGTCTAAGTGAACCGTGCAAATATAAAGCAACAAATTTCTATTCGATACGTAATCGACAAAGATAAGGACATGTTTGGTGTCGCGACATGTCGAAATCACTAAAGGCCTTCTTAATTTGTTGCGACATGAGTTTACGACTAACCGAGCATTGCGAACAATTAGTAACATGTTATGTTTTGTAAAGTTCTCACATACCATGCATTGTTGCAATTAAATCAGAACATTTCAATCTCAAGATATTTCAAGTTGAAAACGGTCAACAAATCTCATTCTGTTACTTTTTAAGTACAATCTTTGGTTTTAATTAAAACCCATGTTTTCACCCTTTCTGGCTACCTGCACTTTAAAACTCTCTCATAGTCTTATTGTCCGTTTTCTTACCTTTCCAACGACACCAAACTCGTCTAAATCCAATAATAAATAAGAGAGTTATGAGCTTCGGAAAATTCCACTATTTCCTTTACTATGACTTCTATCCATGACTTTCACTTTCACTTTCTTTGACCTAATTCCGGCATGACCTAATTCCGGCAACTTCGTTTTGTGCCCATACCCTAACCCTAACCCTAACCCCTAACCCTGACCCTAACCCTGACCCTGACCCTAACCCTAACCCTAACACTAACCCTAACCCCACTAACCCTAACCCTAACCCCACTAACCCTAACCCCACTAACCCTAACCCTAACCCTAACTTCCACTAACTCTAACCCCCATTAACCCTAACCCCCACTTACCCTAACCCTACCCCCCACTAATCCTGACTTTAACCCCTGCAAACACTTACTTTTCGTTTTTTGCTCATATCTTTCGACAGACTGCTCCGATGTTAACGTTCTTGGTGTCGCTGGAAAGGTCTTGAAGAGCTCTTTACGATGATGTCATGAACTTGTCAGTTCAGAGAGCAGAAAGTTGAATAACAAGCGATTTTCTTAATATGCTTGCAAACGGCAGAAGATCTTTATTTCGTTATGGATTTTCAAGTTCTTGGGCTTGTCAGAAAGCTCTTGACAACGTCTATCCATAGCCGTAACGGTCAGAACCATTCACGACTTTTAACGAGGCTTTCTAGAGTAGATGTTGCCTAGGTGTACCCACGCTGCATACACAGACATCTTTCAACAATCGCAACTTTTTTTCGTTTTTAACCTTTAACAACCATCTTCGGATCGTGGACAGAACTTGCCAAGACCTTTCTAATGACACCAAGCGTTTGAAAATCGCATGAAAACTAAGAGAGATACGGACCTTTTAATTTGGCGTCAATTTGCCACCCCTTCTGAGCAGTTTTTGGTCAATTCAGAGAGAAGGATTGAGGTAGGGATTTCTAGACCTACTTGACCTTTCATGGGAAGAGGAGTTTCCTTTCGACCCAAATTTTCGACTTCCGCCGACGTCGCCTTCCGGTCCATCCGGCGTTACAGCACATTTTCTTCAAATACCCATAGGTTGCACGCCCTTGCAGCACTGAGGCTGAGCTTTGGTATGTGGATTCCTTGACCTCTACACAACTTTCGAAATACAAGCATTTGGGGGTCTAGCTCGCACCGTTTTCCAGTTACAAGCCGAAAAAGAACTTGGTGCAAAACGGAAATTCGAATTCATTCCCAGCCAAATCCCTTTTCTCGGCACTTGAAAAGTTCTCATTGAGACTTCCTCAGCAACGTCCGGGTTGTCGAGATCTGACCACGATAGGCCGTCTAACCCCTATTTCAAATTTTCCAAGACTTTGGTACATTTTCCTCATCTTTAGTCTTTCATATCTTAAGAGAGAGAAACTATTTTTGCTTACTCTTTGTGGCTTCTAGGAGTCCCTATCGAGGTCTATTACTGACATAAATTTGGTGTTTCAATTTCCTTTACTGTTACTTCTATTCATGACATGACAAGAAAAGACAACTCAGAGAGATGAAAAAATCCACTTTAATCTTTGTACATTAAATTATCAAGACATCAGCGCGGGTTAAAAGCTAGTGCAGTCCACTAATTATTTCATCACATAAAGCTTTCGCTGTGTATTGCGTGGTCTGCTGTAGACGCACTCGCAGGCTTTGTGTATAGGATGCCATCCGCAACAGGTGTGAAATGCTTAGGTCAACACTTTGAGCGCGCGCCGACTTTGAATAGGGTAAGCGCATAGTTTCACAGACAGTGGAAAAAAGAAGACGTGAAAAAGGTAGGCAAAATACTTCATCGTTAGGTTATTAAGATATTATTTAAAAATGAATATTATTGCTGCGAAATTGAAGTAGTATATAATGTAAAATTAACATACACGTGGAATCTTTAGCGAGACACAAATTTAGCAATATTTTACATAAGATATTTGCCTTTTTGGGCTATTTTTTTTCTCTCCTTATCAATCATTTTGTATTTGATGAAACAGAAAAACATAAATAATCTTCATGACACAGGAATAATCGAAAAATCAAACAAATATTGGACCTCTGCTCAGAGGTCAATAGCACTTTAGGTGAATTTTTGTATGTCCCATTAAATATACATTTTTCTTGTATTTCTTAAAAACACAAGAAATAAAAGTGAAATTAGGCTTTCTTTTCCGTCGTCTAAGTGAACCGTGCAAATATAAAGCAACAAATTTCTATTCGATACGTAATCGACAAAGATAAGGACATGTTTGGTGTCGCGACATGTCGAAATCACTAAAGGCCTTCTTAATTTGTTGCGACATGAGTTTACGACTAACCGAGCATTGCGAACAATTAGTAACATGTTATGTTTTGTAAAGTTCTCACATACCATGCATTGTTGCAATTAAATCAGAACATTTCAATCTCAAGATATTTCAAGTTGAAAACGGTCAACAAATCTCATTCTGTTACTTTTTAAGTACAATCTTTGGTTTTAATTAAAACCCATGTTTTCACCCTTTCTGGCTACCTGCACTTTAAAACTCTCTCATAGTCTTATTGTCCGTTTTCTTACCTTTCCAACGACACCAAACTCGTCTAAATCCAATAATAAATAAGAGAGTTATGAGCTTCGGAAAATTCCACTATTTCCTTTACTATGACTTCTATCCATGACTTTCACTTTCACTTTCTTTGACCTAATTCCGGCATGACCTAATTCCGGCAACTTCGTTTTGTGCCCATACCCTAACCCTAACCCTAACCCTAACCCCTAACCCTAACCCCTAACCCCTAACCCTAACCCTAACCCTAACCCTAACCCTAACCCCACTAACCCTAACCCTAACCCCACTAACCCCGCTAACCCCACTAACCCCGCTAACCCCACTAACCCTAACCCCCACTAACCCTAACCCCACTAACCCCAACCCCCACTAACCCTAACCCCCATTAACCCTAACCCCCATTAACCCTAACCCTAACCCCCACTAATCCTGACTTTAACCCCTGCAAACACTTACTTTTTGCTTTTTGCTCATATCTTTTGACAGACTGCTCCGATGTCAACGATCTTGGTGTCGTTGGAAAGGTCTTGAAGAGCTCTTTACGCTGATGTCATGAACTTGTCGTTCCAGAGAACAAAAAGTAGAATAACGAGCGATTTTCTTCATATGCTTGCAAACGGCAGAAGATCTTTATTTCCTTATGGATTTTCAAGTTCTTGGGCTTGTCAGAAAGCTCTTGACAACGTCTATCCATAGCCATAACGGTCAGAAGGATTTACGACTTTTCGCGAGGCTTTCCAGAGCAAATATTGCCAAGGTGTACCCACGCTGCTGAGACATACATCTTTCAACCCTCGCAACTTTTTCCGTCTTTAACCTTTAATAACCATCTTCGCGTTGTTGACAGAACTTGCCAAGACCTTTTCAATGACACCAAGAGTTTGAAAATCGCATGAAAACGAAGAGAGATACGGACCTTTCAATTTGGCGTCAATTTGCCACCCCTTCTGAGCAGTTTTTGGTCATTTCAGAAAGAAGGATTGAGGGAAGTATTTCAAGACCTACTTGACCTTTCATGGGAAGAGAAGCTCCCTTTCGTCCCAAATTTTCGACTTCCGCCGACGTCGTCTTCCTGTCCAACTGGAATTACAGCACATTTTCTTCAAATGCCCATAGGTTGCATGCCCTTGGAGCACTGAGGCTGAGCTTTGGTATGTGGATTCCTTGAAGTCTTCTTAATCTTTAATGTACGACTTTAGGGCCTCTATCTCTCACCCTTTTCCAGATATAAGCCCAAAGAGAACTTAGCGCGGAACGCAAGTTTACCTCGTCTCCGAGCATAACCAGTTTCCTGGGCACTTGAAAGGTACTCACTGAGACCTCCTCAGCAACGTTCAGGTTGTCTGGAGCTGACCACAAAGAACCGTCCAACCCCTGTCTCACATTTTCTAAGACTTTTGTACATTTTCCGCATGTTCAGTCTATAATATCTTTTGAGGGAGAAAGTATTTCTACTAACTCTTTGCAGCTTCTAGGAGTCCCTATCGGGGTGTATCACTGACATAAGTGCGGTGTGTCGATTGCATGCCATTCTCCAGATATGGGAGGTTGAAAATGGTCAAAATTTCTCAATTTGTCCATTTCTAAGCACAATCTTTGGTGTAAATAAGAAGCCACTTTTTCTCCCTTTTCCTGGCACCTGCGTTTTACGCTTCTGACTTAGTCGTGTTGTCCGTTTTCTTAGCTTTCCAACGACACCAAACTCGTCTTAATCCGACGATAAATAAGAAAGTTATGAGCTTCGGAAAATTCCACTATTTCCTTTACTATTACTTCTATCCATGACTTTCACTTTCACTTTCATTTGACCTAGATAGTTCATGACCTAGATAGTTCATCTTCGTTTTGTACCTATACCCTACTCCAAACCCTAACCCTAACCCCCATTAACCTTAACCCTAACACTAACTCTAACCCTAACCCCACTAACCCTAACCCTAACCCCACTAACCCTAACCCCAATTAACCCTAACACTAACCCCCACTAACCCTAACCCCACTAACCCCGCTAACCCCACTAACCCCACTAACCCTAACCCTAACCCCACTAACCCCGCTAACCCCACTAACCCCGCTAACCCCACTAACCCTAACCCCCACTAACCCTAACCCCACTAACCCCAACCCCCACTAACCCTAACCCCCATTAACCCTAACCCTAACCCCCACTAATCCTGACTTTAACCCCTGCAAACACTTACTTTTTGCTTTTTGCTCATATCTTTTGACAGACTGCTCCGATGTCAACGATCTTGGTGTCGTTGGAAAGGTCTTGAAGAGCTCTTTACGCTGATGTCATGAACTTGTCGTTCCAGAGAACAAAAAGTAGAATAACGAGCGATTTTCTTCATATGCTTGCAAACGGCAGAAGATCTTTATTTCCTTATGGATTTTCAAGTTCTTGGGCTTGTCAGAAAGCTCTTGACAACGTCTATCCATAGCCATAACGGTCAGAAGGATTTACGACTTTTCGCGAGGCTTTCCAGAGCAAATATTGCCAAGGTGTACCCACGCTGCTGAGACATACATCTTTCAACCCTCGCAACTTTTTCCGTCTTTAACCTTTAATAACCATCTTCGCGTTGTTGACAGAACTTGCCAAGACCTTTTCAATGACACCAAGAGTTTGAAAATCGCATGAAAACGAAGAGAGATACGGACCTTTCAATTTGGCGTCAATTTGCCACCCCTTCTGAGCAGTTTTTGGTCATTTCAGAAAGAAGGATTGAGGGAAGTATTTCAAGACCTACTTGACCTTTCATGGGAAGAGAAGCTCCCTTTCGTCCCAAATTTTCGACTTCCGCCGACGTCGTCTTCCTGTCCAACTGGAATTACAGCACATTTTCTTCAAATGCCCATAGGTTGCATGCCCTTGGAGCACTGAGGCTGAGCTTTGGTATGTGGATTCCTTGAAGTCTTCTTAATCTTTAATGTACGACTTTAGGGCCTCTATCTCTCACCCTTTTCCAGATATAAGCCCAAAGAGAACTTAGCGCGGAACGCAAGTTTACCTCGTCTCCGAGCATAACCAGTTTCCTGGGCACTTGAAAGGTACTCACTGAGACCTCCTCAGCAACGTTCAGGTTGTCTGGAGCTGACCACAAAGAACCGTCCAACCCCTGTCTCACATTTTCTAAGACTTTTGTACATTTTCCGCATGTTCAGTCTATAATATCTTTTGAGGGAGAAAGTATTTCTACTAACTCTTTGCAGCTTCTAGGAGTCCCTATCGGGGTGTATCACTGACATAAGTGCGGTGTGTCGATTGCATGCCATTCTCCAGATATGGGAGGTTGAAAATGGTCAAAATTTCTCAATTTGTCCATTTCTAAGCACAATCTTTGGTGTAAATAAGAAGCCACTTTTTCTCCCTTTTCCTGGCACCTGCGTTTTACGCTTCTGACTTAGTCGTGTTGTCCGTTTTCTTAGCTTTCCAACGACACCAAACTCGTCTTAATCCGACGATAAATAAGAAAGTTATGAGCTTCGGAAAATTCCACTATTTCCTTTACTATTACTTCTATCCATGACTTTCACTTTCACTTTCATTTGACCTAGATAGTTCATGACCTAGATAGTTCATCTTCGTTTTGTACCTATACCCTAACCCTAACCCTAACCCTAACCCTGAGTTCATCTTCGTTTTGTACCTATACCCTAACCCTAACCCTAACCCCTAACCCTAACCCTAACCCTAACCCTGACTAACCCTAACCCTAACCCCACTAACCCTAACCCCCACTAACCCTAACCCCCCACTAACCCTAACCCCACTAACCCTAACCCTAACCCCCATTAACCCTAACCCCCATTAACCCTAACCCTAACCCTAACCCCCATTAACCCTAACTCCCACTAACCCTAACCCCCACTAATCCTGACGTTAACCCCTGCAGACACTTACTTTTCGTTTTTTGCTCATATCTTAAGACAGACTGCTCCGATGCCAACGTTCTTGGTGTCGTTGGAAAGGTCTTTAGGAGCTCTTCACGCTGCTGTCATGAACTTGTCAGTTTAGAGAGCAAAAAGTAGAATAACAAGCGATTTTCTTAATATGCTTCCAAACGGCAGAAGATCATTATTTCCTTATGGATTTTCAAGTTCTTGGGCTTGTCAGAAAGGTCTTGACAACGCCTATCCATAGCCATAACGGTCAGAACGATTTACGACTTTTCGCGAGGCTTTCTAGAGCAAATATTGCCTAGGTGTACCCACGCTGCTGAGACATACATCGTTCAACCCTCGCAACTTCTTTCGTCTTTAACCTTTAATAACCATCTTCGGGTTGTGGACAGAACTTGCCAAGACCTTTGCAATGACACCAAGAGTTTGAAAATCGCATGAAAACGAAGAGAGATGCGAACCTTTCAATTTGACGTCAATTTGCCACCCCTTCTGAGCAGTTTTTGGTCATCTCAGAAAGAAGGATTGAGGTAAGGATTTCTAGACCTACTTGACCTTTCATGGGAAGAGGAGTTCCCTTTCCTCCCAAATTTTCGACTTCCGCCGACGTCGCCTTCCGGTCCAACTGGAATTATAGCACATTTTCTTCAAATACCCATAGGTTGCACGCCCTTGGAGCACTGAGGCTGAGCTTTGGTATGTGGATTCCTTGACCTCTACACAACTTTCGAAATACAGGCATTTGGGGGTCTAGCTCGCACCCTTTTCCAGTTACAAGCCCAAAAAGAACTTGGTGCAAAACGGAAATTCGAATTCATTCCCAGCCAAATCCCTTTTCTCGGCACTTGAAAAGCTCTCATTGAGACTTCCTCAGAAACATCCAGGTTGTCGAGATCTGACCACGATAACCCGTCCAACCCCTCTTTCAATTTTTCGAAGACTTTGGTACATTTTCCTCATCTTTAGTCTTTCATATCTTAAGAGAGAGAAACTATTTTTGCTTACTCTTTGTGGCTTCTAGGAGTCCCTATCGAGGTCTATTACTGACATAAATTTGGTGTTTCAATTACCTTTACTGTTACTTCTATTCATGACATGACAAGAAAAGACAACTCAGAGAGATGAAAAAATCCACTTTAATCTTTGTACATCAAATTATCAAGACAGCAGCGCGGGTTAAAAGCTAGTGCAGTCCACTAATTATTTCATCACATAAAGCTTTCGCTGTGTATTGCGTGGTCTGCTGTAGACGCACTCGCAGGCTTTGTGTATAGGACGCCATCCGCAACAGGTGTGAAATGCTTAGGTCAACACTTTGAGCGCGCGCCGACTTTGAATAGGGTAAGCGCATAGTTTCACAGACAGTGGAAAAAAGAAGACGTGAAAAAGGTAGGCAAAATGCTTCATCGTTAGGTTATTAAGATATTATTTAAAAATGAATATTATTATTGCGAAATTGAAGTAGTATATAATGTAAAATTAACATACACGTGGAATCTTTAGCGAGACACAAATTTAGCAATATTTTACATAAGCTATTTGCATTTTTTGGCTATTTATTTCTCCTTATAAATCATTTTGTATTTGATAAAACAGAAAAACAGAAATAATCTTCATTACACAGGAATAATCCAAAAATCAAACAAATATTGGAGCTCTGCTCAGAGGTAGATAGCATTTTAGGTGAATTTTTCTAGGTCCCATTAAATGTACATTTTTCCTGTATTTCTTAAAAATACAAGAAATAAAGTGAAATTAGGCTTTCTTTTCCTTCGTCTAAGTTAACCGTGCAAATATAAAGCAACAAATTTCTATTCGATACGTAATCGACAAAAATAAGGACAGGTCTGGTGTCGCGACATGTCCAAATGACTTAAGTCGTTCTTAATTTGTTTTCTGTTACTTTTTAAGTACAATCTTTGGTTTTAATTACAACCCATGTTTTCACCCTTTCTGGCTACCTGCACTTTAAACACTCTCTCACAGTCTTATTGTCCGTTTTCTTAGCTTTCCAACGACACCAAACTTGTTTAAATCCGATAATAAATAAGAGAGTTATGAGCTTCGGAAAATTCCACTATTTCCTTTCCTATTACTTCTATCCATGACTTTCACTTTCACTTTCATTTGACCTAGATAGTTCATGACCTAGATAGTTCATCTTCGTTTTGTACCTATACCCTAACCCTAACCCTAACCCTAACCCTAACCCTGACCCTGACCCTGACCCTAACCCTAACCCTGACCCTGACCCTGACCCTGACCCTAACCCTAACCCTAACCCTAACCCTGACCCTGACCCTGACCCTAACCCTAACCCTAACCCTAACCCCTAACCCCTAACCCTAACCCTAACCCTAACCCTAACCCTAACCCTAAGCATGGGTGTGAGTAGGTGGTCGCTATTTGGTAACTTCGATTTTTGAGGCTCGGGGGTTTGCTCAGAATTAAGGGTTTTTTTTGGCGTTTGTAGAGGGTTAGGCTTGAAAAATGGCTAAATATGGGCAATCCAGTTCCCAACTTTTGTTTCTGGCTTAAACAGGTCCCAAAATGCCTCAAACTTTGATCCCTTATATCTCCCTTAAAAGAAGGGGGTTTGGAGAGGTTTTTCGTGCTTTAAGGGTTTCTATTCTAACCCCGCTAACCCTCTGAGGAAAATTTCTAACCCTCTGAACTCTAAAAATGGTTAAAAATTGAAAACTAGAAAGTCCCCTAGTTGAGTTACCACTTCTGAGGTAATTTCATTTTTTGGTCAAAGTTGGACCTCAACCTAGGGTTACCCAAACTACTGGGAATTTCAAAGCGGTTTCGGTTGGAACAGATAGAGGGCAGCCAAAAACCCTAACCCCCATCATCAGGGCACTTTAAAAAAAATTATGGAGACTTGTAGAGAACAAAATATTTTTGGGTTACAGTTTGGGTTAGAATTTGGGTTTTTATGTTTGACCTTTTATTTCAAAGAGAAGATCTGCATTTTTTGCGACTTTCAAGGGTGCAATTAAAAGACCTGGTCTTTTTCTTTAAGAATGTTGTTTGAAATTCAAAAAAAGGTCGACTTAAAGGTCCAATATCCGGTCCCAAAATAAGTTACCAATTGCCTAACAGGTTGCCAATTAACGCTACAAACTTTAAGGGCCAGGGTTAGGCCCTTAACGAAGAGAGTAGGGGCCCTTGATTTTTTTTTAAGCTTTCCAAAGACGTATCAACTACATATTACTTTTAAAGATTTTTTTATTCCAACTTAACATTTTTTTCTAACAACATGAAGTTGGGCATCTTTAGGGATCAGGTTGAGGACCTTCCTCAAATATTTCGATATCCCCCTTAATAGGGCTTCTAGAACCCTTCAAGAACCTTCAATATTCTGAGTTTCGAAGTCCAAAACCAAAAACTAATACCTTACCCTAGGTCAGGAAAATTGGGCACATTTAACATTTTTGCCTTATTCATTTTCCCCAAAAAATTAATAAGCCCCTAAAGGGGATGTTTTCCGCCCTAATTAAAAAATCTAATTTTTCTTTAAGGACATATCTATTATGGGAATGCAGAAATTTTAAAATCGAACAATTGCAACATTTTTTTCAAAAATGCCAAACTTCAAGCGTTTTTTCTCGATTTACTTTATCTTTGAGAATTTTTTCCTTACCCTAAGAACCTTTTTTCTTCAAATTCCGCAACATTTTCTGGAAGATCTTTCTAAGGACAATTTTTTAAAACAAACCCGCAGTCCGAGGAAGCATTTGTAAGGGTCAGGGTTAGGGTCTAAAGTGGGAGGGGTCAGCAAAACGGCTCCTTCGGGTTCAACTCAACGTTTGAGGTCATAAGACACTTTCTGTGCGCCGGTTTTGCCATGGGGTGATAGATTGAGACCCAAAAGGGTCCCCCAATCTGTTTCATGTTTTCTGCTGGGGGTGGGTGGGGGAATTTTTTAAACTTCAAATTTTAGATTTTTGACTGTTTATGCCACTCAAAAGAGCACTTGTTGGCCTGCCAAGAAAACAAGACCCCATCTCATTTGCACGTCTGGGTCCGGAGATATCCCCTTAAAGGCATTGGCGGTAAAATGTAACTCAGCCAAAACTTAGTTACCGATTACCGCACGAGCGACTTTGATTCATTCAAGCTTGTTTCTGTTGAAGTTTTAGCTTGAAAATTTTTGACACCATAGAGCTCAGTAGTCTCCAGCTCACTACCCTCTGGGGTTCTCCCGCAAGGCCCTTTATAAGAGATCAGGTTACCAAATAACGCTATCATTAATATTTCATATCTCTAAGACTATTTAGAACGTCATTTTTACATACCCTATAAAGTTTGAGCCCCTCCAGCCCCTCACACCCCTATCATATCATTAGACCCACTAAAACCAACTCAAACAGGTGATAGTTTAGGGCAAGTTACCAAATACCGCTTGCACATATAATTCATACATAAATTATACTTAGGACCCTCGTTGGAACACCATTTTTAACTACCTTATACAAATGAAGACCCTCCAGCCCCACGTAGTTAACGAGTGCCCTTAAACCCAGTCAAACGGGAGATAGGTTAGGGTAGTTACCAAATCCCGCTCTAAGTTACCATTTCACGCTTAAGTTACCAAATAACGTTTTGTTACAAAATACCGCTATAACGTTACCAAATCCCGCTCTAGGTTACCATTTCACGCTTAAGTTACCAAATAACGTTTTGTTACAAAATACCGCTATAACGTTACCAAATCCCGCTCTAAGTTACCAAATCACGCTTTCTCATATAATTCATACATAATTCATACTTAGGACCCTCGTTGGAACCCCATTTTTAACTACCTGATACAGATGAAAACCCTCCAGCCCCACGTAGTTAACGATTGCCCTTAAACCCAGTCAAACGGGAGATAGGTTAGGGTAGTTACCAAATCCCGCTCTCTAAGTTACCATTTAACGCTTGCTCATATAATTCATACATTATTCATACTTAGGACCCTCGTTGGAACCCCATTTTTAACTACCTGATACAGATGAAGACCCTCCAGCCCCACGTAGTTAACGAGTGCCCTTAAACCCAGTCAAACGGGAGATAGGTTAGGGTTAGTTACCAAATCCCGCTCTGAGTTACCATTTATCGTTTGTTACCAAATAACGCATTTGTTACCAAATCCCGCTTTACGTTACCAAATCACTCTCTAAGTTACCAAATCACACATTTGCTTTGATTTCAAGAATTAAGCACTCTCTGATGATCATCTTTAGCTGTGTACCTTTATATGACCCCCTTTCACCTTCCAGTGCTCCAAAAGTTCCTTTTAAGCCACGCGTAAGAGTTTGTTGGTTACCGTTTACCGCTTCATGTTACCAAATAACGCTCTCACGAAATTTATCATATTTCTACACTATATAAGAGGCCCCTTCTGATATATGTGAGCCCCTCCAGCTCCCTATTACCTCTCCAGGTCTTTATTAAGGGCCAGTTACCATTTACCGCTGACACCTTATCTGATTTCTCTTCACAGACTCCAATCTCCATCCCCATTTTCATGTCATATACGTAAATTAAACTCCTTCAGCCCCTCGTACTCTAATATATTTGCCTGGTCCTCTTTAAAAACAGGTTACCATTTGCCGCTAGATTGCGGTATTTGGTAACTTCAGCGGTCATTGGTTCTAGCGGGAAATAGTAACTTGTGCGTTAATTGGTAACATGAAGTTACCAAATCACGCAGGGGCAGACAATTTATAAGAGTTATTCCCCGTTCATTGCTACTAGCGGGAAATAGTAACTTGTGCGTTAATTGGTAACATGAAGTTACCAAATCACGCAGGGGCAGACAATTTATAAGAGTTTTTCCCCGTGTATTCGTCTAAAATGACTTTTCGACCCTTTTCAATGAGTTTTTTGGGTCCTCTTTCAGAAGTTAGATAGGGTTTGTCTGACTCTATCATCCCTTTAAGGGAGAGATTCAACGTATTACGTATGTTGTCCTGACAAGAGTTTGAAAAAAAAAGTTACCAAATATCGCAAAATTATCTGCCCCTGAAATTCTTTTAAAATCATTTTTTCATATTTTTCTCCGGAATTGAAGGTTTCTTTTAACACACCTGATAGAAAATTCCTTCTTGTTACTATGCACACCACTAAAATGCATATAACTCTTCTCAGAAGCGAGATAGGTTAGGGTAGTTACCATATCCCGCTCAAAATTTGACCATAATTTGCCTAAAATTCTATGCGAGTTATCGCCCGCTTAGGTTACCAAATATCGCTCGGCGTTACCAATTCCCGCAGTTCATATTAATTAACATAATTGAAAGTAAACAGCCCAATTTGAAGAAATAAAGGAGATATTACGAAGAAATAAAAGACTTTCAGTTTCTTTTAATTTTTCCCGGTGGATTATTTATAGCAAGGGTATATATACTTCGACGTCGCTCCAGAAATAATTTATTCTATGAGACATAATTCTGTGTATCGTTTCTACTTCGTCATAGTAACTATAATAGCTCTTTCGAATACTATTCCTCCTTGATTTCTGGTTTGATTTCAATTATACTTGATTTATATTCTGTTAATTTTATTCTGTTCTCGAGGATTCCAGTTGGCATGGTTACCGTAAAATCCCGTGTATTGGCCGCACTTTTTTTCGTCAGAAAATCGTTCAAAAGGAGGGGTGCGCTCAATACATAGGAACAAAATTCAACCCCTTTTTTTCCAGGTCGTTTTCACAGTGCCAATGACCATTTTCTTCAATTGATTACTCTTCGTTACAAGTTACGTCTAAGTTTACTACTATTACTCTAATTTCAGACATTCATATACATCAGTCCTACCTGTTGTAGTCGTATACATCTATCCTATCTGTTGGAAGAAAGATATTTGTTTCATAATAATAAATCATAATGAAAAACGATCTTTGTTTTTCTTTTATTTCCATTGTGTATTCCGCCATTTTGAACTGCTGTCGCTTATATCATCTACAATTGTACACACGAATTGCATGTCGCTTAAAACATAAATGATACCAATAAACGATTAAACACCTATAATCTTTGTTATATATTCTGAATTATCTTTAATGTTGTATTATATTATTTTTTTTTTTATTTCAGATATGCATTTATAGGTGCAATTCGTTAGGCATTGTATTGTCGCGTCATTGCTATATATAGCATAGACCACTAAATTGTCACGTAGGCTATGCCCTAACAAAAAAATACTATAGTAAACTATAGTTAACTATTGTTTACTATAGTTAACTATACTATATCAAAGTTCCAAAGTTTTTACTATAGTAAATCAAAGTTCCAAAGTTTTCACTGTAGTAAATCAAAGTTCCAAATTTTTCACAATAGTAAATCAAAGTTCCAAAGTTTTTACTATAGTAAATCAAAGCTCTAAAGTTTTCACTATAGTAAATCAAAGTTCCAAAGTTTTTACTATAGTTAATCAAAGTTCTAAAGTTTTCACTTTACTAAATCAAAGTTCCAAAGTTTTTACTATAGTAAATCAAAGTTCCAAAGTTTTCACTATAGTAAATCAAAGTCCCAAAGTTTTTATTAAAGTTAATCAAAGTTTCAAAGTTTTTACTATAGTTAATTAAAGTTTCAAAGTTTTCAATATAATTTTATTTTATTAAAGTATTTCTTAGAATTTTTTGCTTATTTTGCCGTTTTTTAAGGGGTGGAAGTGGGGTTTGGTGGGGACTGGGAATTGTTGTACATCTTAAATTAAAATTACAGATTAATTAATTTAAATGCAATATTCACATTTATAAATTGAAAAAAATACATGTTTACTGAAATTGATGGCGCAGGTATTTTGGTTTTAAATGACGCAAATTTTATTTTATAGTATATTATTTTCTTTTCTCCATTAATTTTTTTTTTTTACACGATATCTGCATCTATCGGCGCAGAGACAACCTTACATTAAAATTCATTTCTTGTACATTAATTTTTTAGGGGAGGGGCCCGGTTTATTAAAAGTTCACTGAAGCTTTTATGAATATCATAAAATGTCAAGAATGGGAATCAAAAACATAATTCCACGGGTTGTACTATAGTAAATACAAGTATCAAAGTTTTTACTATAGTAAATCAAAGTTTCAAAGTTTTCACTACAGTAAATCAAAGTTCCAAAGTTTTTACTATAGTAAATCAAAGTTCCAAAGTTTTCACTACAGTAAATCAAAGTTATAAAGTTTTTACTATAGTTAATCAAAGTTCCAAAGTAAATCAAAGTTCCAAAGTTTTTACTATAGTAAATCAAAGTTCCAAAGTTTTCACTATAGTAAATCAAAGTTCCAAAGTTTTTACTATAGATAATCAAAGTTCCAAAGTTTTTACTATAGTAAATCAAAGTTCCAAATTTTCTACTTTGATACTATAGTTAACTATAGTAAACTATAGTTAACTATAGTTTACTATAGTATTTTTTTGTTAGGGTGGCCGTTGTTTTTTTAACAATTATCACCTGAACACATGTAATAAAAGTTTTTTTGAATATCATAAAATGTCAAGAATGGGAATCAAAAACATAATTCTACGGGTTTTACTACAGTAAATAAAAGTATCAAAGTCTTTACTATAATAAATCAAAGTTTCAAAGTTTTTACTATAGTTAATCAAAGTACTAAATTTTTGCTATAGTTAATCAAAGTTTCAAAGTTTTTACTATAGTAAATCAAAGTTCCAAAGTTTTCACTACAGTAAATCAAAGTTCCAAAGTTTTCACTATAGTTAACCAAAGTTTTTACTATAGTAAATCAAAGTTCCAAAGTTTTCACTACAGTAAATCAAAGTTCCAAAGTTTTTACTATAGTTAATCAATGTTCCAAAGTTTTCACTATAGTAAATCAAAGTTCCAAAGTTTTCACTATAGTAAATCAAAGTTCCAAAGTTTTTACTATAGTAAATCAAAGTTCCAAAGTTTTCAATAAAGTAAATCAAAGTTCCAAAGTTTTTACTATAGTTAATCAAAGTTCCAAAGTAAATCAAAGTTCCAAAGTTTTTACTATAGTAAATCAAAGTTCCAAAGTTTTCACTATAGTAAATCAAAGTTCCAAAGTTTTCACTATAGTAAATCAAAGTTCCAAAGTTTTTACTATTGTTAATCAAAGTTCCAAAGTTTTTACTATAGTAAATCAAAGTTCCAAATTTTTTACCTTGATACTATAGTTAACTATAGTACACTATAGTTAACTATAGTTTACAATAGTATTTTTTTGCTAGGGTGGCCATTGTTTTTTTAACAATTATCACCTGAACACATGTAATGAAAGCAACAATTTTTTTCAAAGAACTTTATTAACAATACTATAGTTAAATCACAAGCACATAGATACAATCAAGCACATTAACTAGCACATTCAACTTAAAAAATAAATATTAAATTGTCATTTAGCACGTCACAGCACTGATTGTTAACTACATTGACACTTATTAACTGGCGACCATGAATGTTCCAGTTGACGTCTTCCTCCTCAAATCCTTGGAATTCCTCTTCCTCACTATCACTTTGGAAGAGATTGGCGTATTCTTCCTCGGTCCAAGGGAAATCCGTGTCGGTGTAGTAGAGTGGATCATCACGCTTTGCTTTGTTCTCTTCAACTACAAAAACCTAGAGTGTCATCTTTGAGAATGTGATAATCTTGCAACTTTTCGGTTACCCAATCCCGCTTTGTTACCAAATCCCGCTATACCGTTACCAAATCCCGCTCTAAGTTACCAAATCACGCTTTTGCTTTGTTCTCTTTAACTACAGAAGCCTAGAGTGTCATCTTTCAGAATGTGATAAACTTGCAACTTTTTGAACACTTGTTGCTCTTCTTTAATTCTCCTGCCCTTTAGAAAGGCTTCAATTGAAAAAAGGTTACCATTTCCCGCACAAGTTACCCAATCCCGCACAAGTTACCAATTATCGCTTTAGGTTACAAAATAACGCTCTAAGTTACCAAATCACTCATTTGCTTTGTTTTCAAAAACTATTGAAGCCAAGGGTGTCATCTTCCTGCATGTGAAAAATTACGAACCCATTGACCAAATAATGCTCTTATGCATTTGTTATGCCCATTAGAAATGGTTTCAATGAGCTTACGTTACCATTTCCCGCACTTCACGTTACCAAATACCGTTGGAAACTATTTCAGGATTTTCGTTGAAGTATTAAATAAAATCGAGAATTCATCATAGACGTTAAGTATCTGGAGCCTTTAAATTTTCTTCTAAGAAGCCGTGAACAGCAATGTGACGGGAATCTGCAGTGCGTCTTCTACTTCTAGCGCGCAACCTGTAAAAGGGATGAGGGGTTAAATATCCTTGTAAACACAGAAGACGGAGGACTGCAACAAGACTAAAGCAAACAACAAAGTATTTTGCGAGTGGAACACACCAACCAGGCAAACTACACGTAGGAGGAAGGAGGAAATGGAGAGACCACCATTGCTTAAAAGATTGAAGAAATCAACTGGAGATGAAGATCTGGAAAGTGGTGCGGAACACCAATGCATTCTTTGTCGGGGATCTTTTAGATGAAGAAAAAATCTTCGGGGATTCTTCAACATGGCCATGGAGCAGTGGCAGGCTAGCATTGTGAAAGCTTATATGACAAGCTTGGGAGACTTTTTAGCATTTTGCGTGAAGGCAGACCTCTCAACTGGAAGAAAGCAAGAGCAGCTCCATCGAATGATGCAGTTGCGAAAAGATGCAAGGAAGAGCTTGCGCAAAAAAAATTGCACAGCGAAAACCAGAAGTGGAGGCAGATGCGTTAAGTTTGTGGGGTTTTTTTTATGAACATGAACACTAGCACCATCATAAAACCCTCACTATAACCTGCATTGCATGAATCAGACCAGAGTAAGTAGAGGGGACCATTACCCAGCTAGAGCCAATCTTAAAATGAAAAAGAATTGGGAGGGAAATGCACACAGGGAGGAGAAGGAGGTACAAGAGGTGGATGGGAAGTGTATACGCAATGAATGGAGAATTTTACCGTATGTTATGACACACTAATATCAGACAGATTCAATCCCCAAAGAAAACAGTCAGGGGGAAAGGGATATAGAGAAAACCGTAAATGCTGTGAATTGCAAGAGATATTAAACCCCTCACCTGTGTGAGCTGTGTGAGAATAACCTGGATAATCTGGTACAGAATCTCCCCAAGTTGGTCCTGCAGCTTCAGGTTTGCAAAGTTGTGCCAGATTGGACTGCTTAGTTGAGCTGCAAAATTTTTGCAATCATTTAAAAAGTATTCCGGAAAAAGAATAATAGTATTCTGGAAAAAACAATTTCATAGTTTTCCGGGAAAAAAATCCCTGAAACCGGAAATTTTTTTCCGGAATGCAATATTCCGGGGAAAAAAAATCCGTTTTTAGTGGAACTCTTCTGTGTTTGGAACTATTCTGAGTTTGGAGCTCTTTTGTGTTTGGAACTCTTCTGTGTTTGGAGATCTTTTGTGTTTGGAACTCTTCTGTGTTTGGAGCTCTTTTGTGTTTGGAACTCTTCTGCGCGTCCAAAACAGAGAAGAGTTCCGATAAATAATAAATCTGATGCAATAACTTGTCTTAAGACAAAATGATATTTAAACTTTTTTTTAATGAATTAAGTTTTACAATTCTATAAACAGATAATAAATGCAGACTTACCTTAGCTTTCCTCGCCCAGTTGCTTTACCAAGGCTAAAATCTTTTGTACGTCTACTCACTCAAAACTCCCGATGACTGTACAACAACAAAAAAATTAACGCTAACAACAGTATTCTCTTTAAAGTCAACGCAGTAGAAAAAATCTCAGCGTTCTGATCGCCTATAAACTGTAAATTACCTAGAAAATCTGTCTCGTCCATAAACACAACCTTACCGTTGAAAAATGGCGTTGTTTTGAATTGATGACGTAGTTGTTGCTGGATATGACATCACAGGTTCACTGCGCATGTCTGCCGGGACTACTTTCGGAAGTATGACGTCATGGGAATGTTGTAGAACAATTTCTGGGGCTCACTACAGGTTATACATATAAAATAATTATTTCTAAGTCTTTTGAGTTACTTCTTGTTATTTTATGAATGGTAACTATTAAATACCATTGAAATAAATATTTTTAAAAAATATATAATTTTATTTATTTTAATAGAAAATAAGTTGTAATTAGACTTTGACATCTCGAAGCGGGCTAAGCTCTGATTGGTCAGCAAATGAGGGTCTCTCCCTCCCAAAAAGTCTTCAGTCGTGTTCCCGAATTTTTCGGCGTTCAGCTTCGCCCGCACAAGTTACCCAATCCCGCTTTGTTACCAAATCCCGCTATACCGTTACCAAATCCCTCTCTAAGTTACCAAATCACGCTTTTACTTTGTTCTCTTTAACTACAGAAGCCTAGAGTGTCATCTTTCAGAATGTGATAAACTTGCAACTTTTTGAATACTTGTTGCTCTTCTTTAATTCTCCTGCCCTTTAGAAAGGCTTCAATTGAAAAAGGGTTACCATTTCCCGCACAAGTTACCCAATCCCGCACAAGTTACCAATTATCGCTATACCGTTACCAAATCCCGCTCTAGGTTACCATTTCCCGCACAAGTTACTCAATCCCGCACAAGTTACCAATTATCGCTTTAGGTTACAAAATAACGCTCTAAGTTACCAAATCACTCATTTGCTTTGTTTTCAAAAACTATTGAAGCCAAGGGTGTCATCTTCCTGCATGTGAAAAATTACGAACCCATTGACCAAATAATTCTCTTATGCATTTGTTATGCCAATTAGAAATGGTTTCAATGAGCTTACGTTACCATTTCCCGCACTCCACGTTACCAAATACCGTTGGAAACAGTTTCAATAATACAAAATACAAAATAATCAAAGTTTGACCCATCTTTTTAGATAGGAAATGACCCAAATCGTATAGAAAACACGACCCCAAAAAACTTTTTTTTTCTCTTAGACTTAGTCTTTTTTTCAATGTTACCAAATAGCGTAAGGACGTCTTCATTAAAACACATTTAATAAAACGCTAAAAGAAATTATAGTTCTATACTTTGGTTGAAACGATCAAAATACTTAAATAATATCTTGCATACCTTCCAAAACCCTTGAATGTCATGAAGACTTTGAATTCCTCATGAGAAGACCCTAATAGCTAGTAAGACGAAAAATGAAATGAACTTGAAAAAAAAAATCAGGAATAATTAGAAAGGGTATGCTAAGTAAGGTGTCTTGGCTAATGGGTGGAGGTTTACTAGATCAGCTTAATGAGAAATGAGTCAGAGTATATTAGATCAGGATTAGGGGTTATATTAACTTCTTGATATTATAAGTTCAAAATATAGACATATTAGAGTATGTAATATTGTCACTTCCTGTATGTAAACACTACGAATTATATCAAATCAATTACTGAGTTAGAACTTGATTGCTTTTTATGGTCATATACTCCTTAAGGAAAGAAAAAAAATGTCAATATTCAGAAGAGTAAGCCTTCATCACCCTTGTTTCAGACCGCAACTTTCTTCATCATTATATCGACTGGTAGCTATCAACGTGCAGTGGTCACCCACCCAATAGTACGTCACGCTAGACGTCGCTTAACTTGCGTCATGCAAAGCGTGATACATACCTCACAGCCAGAGAAGCTACCTTATTGTAAGTATTTCAAAATCTCTTATATATCTCAGCCATGTCTGTTAGGGTTAGGGTTAGGTTACCAATTATGTCACTTTGGTTCATTTGACTTTTTACGTTATTCAGCAATACATTTTAACTAATTTAAAATGATTCAAAATTGTTCAATATTCTTTCCTTATGCATCATTATACATTGGATACATTCTCTATTTAAGTTTTAAAAAGTGATTCAAAGAATACAAGAAGACAGTTTAACGAAAATATTTAATGAACATCTAAAATAAAGTAAAGTTTGATAGCAAAAATCCCTGAAACCGGAAATTTTTTTCCGGAATGCAATATTCCGGAAAAAAAATTCCGTTTTTAGTGGAACTCTTCTGTGTTTGGAACTCTTCTGTGTTTGGAACTTTTCTGAGTTTGGAGCTCTTTTGTGTTTGGAATTCTTCTGTGTTTGGAGCTCTTTTGTGTTTGGAACTCTTCTGTGTTAGGAGCTCTTTTGTGTTTGGAACTCTTCTGCGCGTCCAAAACCCCACTATAGGTTACCATTTCCCGCACAAGTTACCTAATCCCGCTATACCCTTACCAAATCCCGCTCTTTTGTGTTTGGAACTCTTCTGCGCGTCCAAGATCACAAAGAGCGCGCGCTGACTTTGTGTATATGATGACGCCAGCTGCGGGGTTAGCGTGGGATCTTTAGGTCGTCACATAGAACAGTGTAAGCACACAGTGTCCCTAACACTGCAGAGTGCGGACGGAAAAATTTACTAGGAAAGAGAACGCTAAAAGGTAGGCAATTTATTTTTTGGGAGAATATTTTAAAATTTATATTTTGAAACAGTTTCTTCGACGGAAAATTTCTTTTGATATGTATACTGCAAAATCACATATTTTCGTGATGTCAAATTGTATTTGTTCTTCGAGTTTTCATTTCATGGTTCAATGAGAAAGAATTACTTAAACTTCAACTTTTTTCATTTCGTAGATGACACGAAAATTAGTGATTTAACAGTACGTTTACTTCTTTTAAGTTAAGGTTGCATTTTATTTCATGACTGAATAATATAGATGAGAAAAACTGCCAAGTTTAAGAATGCGTTAATTACGCAAAAAACAACTGTTATTAAACAGAATTTTACTTAATTAAATTTTTATAATTGTAATTTGATAATTCTGTAAAACTTAAACCAATATGAGCAGGAATTTCTTGTTGTAAGCAAGTTAGTCACAATAAAACATTGAAGGTTTATAAATTTTGGTTGTTCATTTTTTTGGCGTTGGCAAAAAAATAGAGTAGCTATAATTGAAATGATGTATTAATTATTGTCCTTTATAACAATTGAATTTCTCTTTAACATTCGCAATTCAAAGAAATTTTCTGTTCATATTGGAAAAAAATATTTCAAATTTAGTTATTATTGAATATGCGTGATGTGTGTATGTAAATAAAGATTGGGGGTAACGAAGGCGTCATTTAGCGCCTAAGTCCCGGAGAGCATGCAATAAATTAGGAGGTACCCCAGCAAATTGCGAGGTACCTCTTTGTGAGAATGAAAATGAGTGTAAAGCATGACGATAAACTTAAAATAGTTTTGCCTTATAAATGATTAGTGCAGTTTTTTATGTTTACGGTAACATTTAGAAGATATTATCAAATAAAAATGATCTATCATAGACATTTACAAAGTTTGATTATTGTCTGATAAATTGCAAATTGACATTACATTGAAGTCTATGGAGAGAGCAGGTTTAATTAACATATTGTAAAAAGTGATTTGAATTTTATACATATCTCTCGGTAAAATATTGTATAAGATCCCAATTTGAAATGCAAAGAAATCAGATACCGGAGATAATTTGAGAAAATTAGAATTCTCTCATTTTCATAAAGGGACAGAGAATTTCAAAAACATATATAATGCAAAATAGCCAGATTTAAAATGATACTACTCATGTCACTTTGGTTCATTTGACTTTTTACGTTATTCAGCAATACATTTTAACTAATTTAAAATGATTCAAAATTGTTCAATATCCTTTCCTTATGTATTATTATACATTGAATACATTCTCTATTTAAGTTTTAAACAGTAATTCAAAGAATAAAAGAAGACAGTTTAACGAAAATATTTAATGAACATCTAAAATAAAGTGAAGTTGTTAGCAAAAATCCCTGAAACCGGAATTTTTTTCCGGTATTCAATATCCGTTTTTAGTGGAACTCTTCTGTGTTTGGAACTCTTCTGTGTTTGGAAATCTTTTGTGTTTGGAACTCTTCTGTGTTTGGAGCTCTTTTGTGTTTGGAACTCTTCTGTGTTTGGAGCTCTTTTGTGTTTGGAACTCTTCTGCGCGTCGAAAACCCCACTATAGATTACCATTTCCCGCACAAGTTACCCAATCCCGCTATACCCTTACCAAATCCCGCTCTTTTGTGTTTGGAACTCTTCTGTGTTTGGAGCTCTTTTGTGTTTGGAACTCTTCTGCGCGTCTAAGATCACTCAGAGTTCGCGCTGACTTTGTGTATATGATGACGCCAGCTGCGGGGTTAGCGTGGGATCTTTAGGTCGTCACATAGAACAGTGTAAGCACACAGTGTCCCTAACACTGCAGAGTGCGGACGGAAAAATTTACTAGGGAAGAGAACGCTAAAAGGTAGGCAATTTTTTTTTGGGAGAATATTTTAGAATTTATATTTTGAAACAGTTTCTTCGACGGAAAATTTCTTTTGATATGTATACTGCAAAATCACATATTTTCGTGATGTCAAATTGTATTTGTTCTTCGAGTTTTCATTTCATGGTTCAATGAGAAAGAATTACTTAAACTTCAACTTTTTTTTCATTTCGTAGATGACATAAATTTCTTGGGTCTAGACATGCAAAGAAAATAACGATAATTAAACCCACGACAATTAGTGATTTAACAGTACGTTTACTTTTTTTAAGTTAAGGTTGCATTTTATTTCATGAATGAATAATATAGATGAGAAAAACTGCCAAGTTTAAGAATGCGTTAATTACGCAAAAAAAACATCTGCTATTAAACAGAATTTTATTTAATTAAATTTTTATAATTGTAATTTGATAATTCTGTAAAACTTAAACCAATATGAGCAGGAATTTCTTGTTGTAAGCAAGTTAATCACTATAAAACATTGAAGGTTTATAAATTTTGGTTGTTCATATTTTTGGCGTTGGGAAAAAAATAGAGTAGCTATAATTGAAATGATGTATTAATTGTCGTCCTGTACAACAACTGAATTTCTCTTTAATATTCGCAATTCAAAGAAATTTTCTGCTCATATTGGAAAAAATATTTGAAATTTAGTTATTATTGAATATGCGTGATGTGTGTATGTAAATAAAGATTGGGGGTAACGAAGGCGTCAATTAGCGCCTTAGTCCCGGAGAGCATGTAATAAATTAGGAGGTACCCCAGCAAATTGCGAGGTACCTCTTTGTGAGAATGAAAAAGAGTGTAAAGCATGACCATAAACTTAAAATAGTTTTGCCTTATAAATGATTAGTGCAGTTTTTTAAGTTTACGGTATCATTTAGAAGATATTATCAAATAAAAATGATCTATCATAGACATTTACAAAGTTTGATTATTGTCTGATAAATTGCAATTTGACATTACATTGAAGTCTATGGAGAGAGCAGGTTTAATTAACATATTGTAAAAAGTAATTTGAATTTTATACATATCTCTCGGTAAAATATTGTATAAGATCCCAATTTGAAATGCAAAGAAATCAGATACCGGAGATAATTTGAGAAAATTAGAATTCTCTCATTTTCATAAAGGGGCAGAGAATTTCAGAAACATATATAATGCAAAATAGCCAGATTTAAAATGTTACCAATTATGTCACTTTGGTTCATTTGACTTTTTTACGTTATTCAGCAATACATTTTAACTAATTTAAAATGATTCAAAATTGTTCAATATATTTTCTTTATGTATCATTATACATTGGATATATTCTCTATTTAAGTTTTAAACAGTAATTCAAAGAATAAAAGAAGACAGTTTAACGAAAATATTTAATGAACATCTAAAATAAAGTGAAGTTGTTAGCAAAAATCCCTGAAACCGGAATTTTTTTGTCCAGAATGCAATATTCCGGAAAAAAATTCCGTTTTTAGTGGAACTCTTCTGTGTTTGGAACTCTTCTGTGTTTGGAACTTTTCTGAGTTTGGAACTCTTTTGTGTTTGGTACTCTTCTGTGTTTGGAGCTCTTTTGTGTTTGGAACTCTTCTGTGTTTGAAACTCTTTTGTGTTTGGAACTCTTCTGCGCGTCCAAAACCCCACTATAGGTTACCATTTCCCGCACAAGCTACCCAATCCCGCTATACCCTTACCAAATCCCGCTCTTTTGTGTTTGGAACTCTTCTGTGTTTGGAGCTCTTTTGTGTTTGGAACTCTTCTGCACGTCCAAAACCCCACTATAGGTTACCATTTTTCGCACAAGTTTTGTTACAAAATCCCACTACACCAATTCCCAAGTCCGGTCAAGGTAAGTATTTCCCGCACAAGTTATTATTTATTCTTGTTTGTTTTCTTTTTGTTCTTTATAAATGAATAGAGATAAAAAATAGTTGTTTGATTAATGTAGAGGAATGTGTTGCAAATTCTCCTCAATCAATATAAGAATATCGCACTCAAACACAAATAAAACTAGATATTAAAATTTTTATTAGTAAGGAATAGTTTCTTTTTTAAGGAATTGGTATGAGTGAGGAAAAAGGTATAGAGTCTCTCTCTTCCGATGCAGGTATTACATGTAGTCATTTGTATTTTCTTACATCAAATCGCATATAAAGTTAATCAAGAAAGTGAAAGAGGATTAATTAAGATATCTAACATTTTGTTAGCAAACATTAAAAGTGTAAATGTGTTTGCGGATTCAATAAAAAAAAAAGCAGATGGCACGAAATATTTGAAATTTTAAATCTACATCATTCTGTTCTTTTCCAGTAATTGGCCCAGGTCAGCTGGTTGCCATTCCTGTCGGCTTGGCCATCCCCCCCCGTTGACATCAGTAAGACACACAAGAGCACTCACAAATATATCAACTAATTCGTTATGCCTACTCTATGCATAATGCGTTTTTGAAGTACATAAAAATCATTTTACTGTAAGCGTGATTGATTACAAGCTGTATCTGTGCTATACTGTATAATACCTTTCATTTCAGAAATTAGGGATAGCTCTCATGAAATGACATCGGAGCAAGGTAATAAACAATCCACCTTTCGTTTGCTTGAAAATAAAGCATGTGCTTTCATCTTTACGTGCACATAAAGAGTGCTTTTAACTTTCAAAGAAACAAAGATATATCTAATATATTAATATACTATCCCTCCCTCCCCCACTCTCTCTCTCTCTCTCTCTCTCTGTAAGGGTGTGTGTGTAGAAGAGATAGAGATCTTATCATTTTTTATATATCTTTTGTTCTAAAGGATCTGGAGGGTTTATTCCAGAAGTGCCAGGTAGGAGTTAATTCAGCTTCTTCTCCTATCGATAATAGACACCAAATATATATATTGATTTTTTTTTTAATTTTATGATATTTAATATTTATAATATATCATTTATTTCTCCTTCATATCATCTTATCGAGTTGCATTTTGTAATAACTGGAGCATTTTGTGATTCCTTTTAGTAGAGATGGAAGCTGATGTGGCGGAGTCCCAGGGAAATAAAGATCTTTGTTTCTCTGGTAATGAATCTGACCTAGATATTCTATAATATCTAATAATATCGGAGATATTCTATAATTTGCAGTTGATATATCAAAGGGAAACAAGAATATAAGTTTGCTAACTGTGATCTTTTAAGGATAAAATCATGCTGAAGAAAAAAATGAACTTATTTTTTAACAATGTTTTTCCTAAATAGCAGTCATATTTTTTGGATATTTTCCCAGATGATACCAACGAAGAATCGTCTGTGAAACAGTGGAAGGAGGATAGCCTACAGAAGTGGTTGGAGCATCAGTCCCAAATGGCGCGTGGGTCACACAAGTTGGACAGAGTTTCAACGTCTGTGTCGCTCCCCAAAGATAGAAGATTTGAGACTACAGGCTCTCAGATTTCCTCCAGGGAAGGAGAGCTTAGGAGAATGTTGAACGAAGCAATCACAGAAAAGGATTCAGAGAGTTTATTTTCCATGGAGGAAATTTCAAAGTTCAGAAAAGGTAAAAAGAAAAAACCGTCAACCCGAAAGACTGTTGAGGAAAAGAAAACTGTAAAAAGACTCCGACAAAAACATGCTTGTTTACAGTGTGGGAAGAGAGTTGTCCATATGCGGCGGCATATTAGGCAGGTCCATAAGCAGGAGGTGTTTGAAAAACCGGTGAGGCAAGGGCGTTACATTGTTCGCCAATGTATTTTGTGCAACAAGGCCATTGCACGCTTTGGGGACCATCTGAGGAGGACGCACCACATCTCCAAAAGAGAACGCATTGAGGACCTCCACTTCCGTAGTCCCAAAGTTGTGGACAACTTTACGACGTAGGTTGAATTTTGAAGCATTAATTCAATCGTATAGAAATATATTTCTTCAATTATCCATATTTCTTCATTTTGTAGTGATGAATGTGTACCTTCTCTACACCTGGAGAACCTTACAGACCCAAGTGATGATGAAAGGTTTGTGAGCACAAGCATACTTGTATGACTTTAATTTGATTTTATTTGCACTAGAGCTGAATAATCATTTGAACTGTTTGTAGGGAAAGTACCATCTGAGATGGACCGGTTCGTATCAGGTTACTTCGAGAAAATTAAAATTTAAACTTTTCCCATTAGTATTTTTTAATTCAGTGTGTATCATAAACCACATTGTAATTGTTTAAGTGTATGTCATTTGACCAATAAAAAATAATGAAACCAAAAAAAATAACTGAAAATAGAAAAGGAACTTATACTGATTTACAAGTAAGATAGCATTTTTGGCTATGCGACATGTCCCTCGTCTTGATGATGCAGGTTAAGCAACGTCAAGCATGATCAGTACTTGGATGGGGACAGCTGCACGTTGCAAGGTTTCACAAAGGGCTATCAAGTGATATAGTGATGATACAGCACCATTCTGAATCACATTTGTGGAAGAATTAAGCATCTGAATATCACACAAACGTTTCTTTTGTTCTTAAAGATAAAGGTTAGACTAATTCAGTAACTGCAGGAATTCATTGATCACAGTAAAAATAAGCATTCCTTTCTTAAACATTAAGGGTAAAATTGAATAAAAGCAGGAATTCTTTGCTCATAAAAATTAAGCATTTTTCAAATAAGCAAGGATTTTGTACAGATAAGTAAGGATTAGGGTTAAAATAATCCGTAGTTTTATCGTCATCTTAGTCACTCAGCTTCGGCAATTCCATTTAATAATCTAAGAGGCATCTGAGCGAATATTGTTATTTTAGTAACCATTTAATGCACGAACTCTTGGTTACTATTTCCCACCCTTTTATCCAATCCCACAGAACACATAACAACCAAGTTGACATTCTAATACTCTTTTTCTTTCCTTTGCCCCATAGAAAATATTGAAATGCAATCAGATTACCGTTTCTCGCACGTTACCCAATACGGCTTTGTTACCAATTCCCGCTATATCGTTACCAAATCCCACTCTAGGTTACCATTTCCCGCACAAGTTACTCAATCCCGCACAAGTTACCAATTATCGCTTTAGGTTACCAAATAACGCTCTGAGTTACCAAATCACTCATTTGCTTTGATTTGGTAAACTATTGAAGCAAAGGGTATCATCTCCCTGCATGTTAAATATAATGAACCCATTGACGCTATAATCCCTTGATCCATTTGGCATACCCATTAGAAATGCGTTCAATGAGTTTATGTTACCATTTCCCGCACTTGGAGTTACCAAATACCGTTGGAAACTATTTCAGGATTTTCGTTGGAGTTTCAAATAAAATTCGTAAATTAATGCCAAATGGTAATAATCTTACTATGAATTCTCGATGAAAAAGACCTTCTAACTGAGAGGACGAAAATCAATTGAATTTGAAAAAAGAATAGTGAGTATGAGGAAGGGTTTAATGGGTAATGCGTAGAGGTATATAAGGTGAGACTAATTGGAAAAGAGTTCGGTTATATTTGATCAGGATAAGAAGTAATGGGTGTACTATGTAAATTTAAAATTGTTCAGGGTACACTAGGAAAACAGCAGTGGTTAGGTGTCTGGGTATGCTAGGTCAGGGTTAATAGGGGATATAGTGATGATGAAAAGAACGGTCTGAAGCAGAATTGATTAAAGCTTATTCTGAATATATTTTTTTAAAATTTGCTGAAGTGTTTTGTGACATTTTGGTAGAGAAGATCAGGAAATCAGAAGAATGGAAACAGTTAGAGAAGCTTGTATTTATGGGTGAGTATATTCACATTTGCAATACTTCTCAGATATTAACAATGAAAATGATTTTGACAAATGAATCACTTGTTTGTTCTTGATAATAAATTTTTATGCTATTTATAGGAAGAGTGTGGAAACAGTGGAAGAAGTTCCTAGCAGTAGGTTGGTATCTTCATTTTTCTTGAATAAAGGAATGTGATAGAATTTGATTGTTACATCAGATAAATATTTAGAAATATTCTCAAACCATCAGAGAAAAAATTTCAGTTTTGATTCACTTCCTACATTGCCTTTCTTTTTTCTTTCGTAATGTCACATGATGTAACAGAGACTTTTCATTTCTTTTAGGTCCTCTGACGACACGATCCTCTACTGGCCTCGCCCAGACCCAGGAGAGAAATACCAATCATGTACCGACGGTAAGCCAATGCTCTAGAATTTTGAAATCATTTCTATTTATCTTTATTTGGTCTGTCCATCTCATTGAATTTAATACTTTCTTTTTTATGCTTCCGGTATGTAGTAAGTTGCTAAAATGGAATGATGTATTCAATATTTTTTTTGCTATCAGAGATATGAATAAACTTTTTTTTAATTCAAGTTCCAATCCTGGCCCGTTTTAAAGCGACCCTGAAGGGCCCATTGT
Source organism: Saccostrea echinata (assembly GCF_033153115.1). Lineage (NCBI taxonomy): Eukaryota > Metazoa > Mollusca > Bivalvia > Ostreida > Ostreidae > Saccostrea > Saccostrea echinata. Next base: position 38,471,573 of record NW_026889782.1, on the reverse strand, counting down.
CGCTTCAAGATGAAAAAACGGCGCACCAAATCGTTACCCATATTTTTAATATCTGGAAGGTGGTGCGGAAGACCCCTACATTCTTTGTGGGGGATCTTGTAGATGAGGAAAAAATCTTCGAGGTTTGGTTCAACACAGCCATGGAGCAGTGGCAGGCGAGCACTGTGAAAGCTTACATGAGAAGCTTGGGGGACTTCTTAGCATTTTGTGTTAAGGCAGACCTGCCAACTGGAAAGAAGCAAGAGCACCTCCATCGAATGATACAGATGTTGAAAGATGCCAGGAAGAGCTTGCGCAAAAAAATTGCGCAGAGAAGAACAGAAGTGGAGGCAGATGCGTTAGGTTTGTGTTTCTTGGAAAATCATTGAAAAGCATACATAAGAAAGTAGGTTCATAAGTGACATATAAATATATACTTAATCAAGTTTCTTTTAACAGGCAATTTGATAAGTCCGGAAGAAATCAATCAGTTTTTAAAATCTGACTTAGTGTCGTCTGTAGAGGACGAGATTCGCCAAGCCTCACATATCAATTGTACAATGGAGTTATTTATCAAGGTTCGGGACTACGTGATTTTCCGGATCCTTATAGCAAATGGCCAGAGGGCAGGAGCCTTGCTTTCGATAACGCACGACGTTATTAAAAAACGACAGCTAAGAGAGGAGGGATATGTCACGCTGACTGTGAGTTATCCACACACACGCTTGCATCCAAAGTTGCACTCATACACATAATCAAACATACTCTTAAGCACATTCACTCATACACACTCTCAATCAAAGAAATGAGTTCTTATAAAAAAAAAAGTCTTGTGAAGAAATGCTGACATGAGTAACAATGTAAATTCCTATTTGGTGAAAATTCTGCCAAGGACAATTTTTAAAGGAACCTTTAAATTACAGGTAACGAAGCATAAGACGGACTTCAAAGGTCCGGCGATGATCAGCTTATCACCCGAGCTCTGGCTCTTTGTGCAAAAATATATCCACCTCGCAAGGAGATTGCCGAACTTCGTCTTCAAGATGTCGGATTCGATTTTCATTAAATGGCCCACGGGGGGAAAACCTCCACAGCCACTCGACAATTCAGCCTTAAACAAAGGTCTCGGCAGGTTGTGGAATACAATGTTCGGTTCAACCAAACCGATTTCTACAACTAGGCTCAGAAAATCCGTTGTCACCGAAGTGAGAAGGGCTGTACCCACTTCAAGGGATGTGCTAGCTAGGCACATGTCCCATGAGCCTTCCACGGCCGACAGATATTATCACATGTCAGACAAATCAAAGATGGCGGTGCCCGTGTCCAGGCTCATAACGGCTGTCATGGAAGGGGAAAGTGAAGTACGTTTCTATATTGATTTCAACGTTCAAAGCTTCAAATTTGTACAGTTAAGGATGCTCAGAAATCCTGTTTTCTTTTATTTAGGCATCAAGAACTACCAAACAGATTGCACAGACAAGCTCCATTCAAGAGGTATATCTTAATGCACTTGTCTTTATTTCTTGGCATTTACCTTCGGTGAAAATGTTTTATTTTCTTTTTAAAATGTCGGCGAAATATTTTCTTATATTCTAGATATCGCAGACAGGTACTGAGGAAGGTAGTTCAAACCCTAACCCTACCCCTGATTCTGACTCTAAAAAGGTAAATGTTATGATTGTACATGTAATTTTAAAAGCAAATGACTGTTGGAAGCAAAATTTCCGCCACTTCTTCTATTATACGCTACTTCTTCCATTTTTTTTTTATTATATACATATCTATTATACCGAAAATCAGAATTTAAAATAGATATACTGAAGCACATAGCTTATAAAAAAAATTCTATGATCATCAAATACTTAAGTCCATTCAAGAGGTATATCTTAATGCACTTGTCTTTATTTCTTGGCATTTTCCTTCGGTGAAAATGTTTTAATTTCTTTTTAAAATGTCGGTGAAATATTTTCTTATATTCTAGATATCGCAGACAGGTACTGAGGAAGGTAGTTCAAACCCTAACCCTACCCCTGATTCTGACTCTCCAAAGGTAAATGTTATGATTGTAATTTTAAAAGCAAATGACTGTTGGAAGCAAAATTTCCGCCACTTCTTCCATTATACGCTACTTCTTCCATTTTGTTTATTATATACATATCTATTATACCGAAAATCAAAATTTAAAATAGATGTACTGAAGCTCGTAGCTTATAAAAAAAAAATTCTATGATCATCAAATACTTAAGTCTCTTCATCATAAAACTTTTAAAATTATGAAATTGTATTTTAAAAAATGAATCGGACGATATTTAAACATAGTGTGTTTTGAATAGAAAAAGACACAAACACCCGAAGGTTTTCCACAGTTGCCGTCAGGGGTAAGTTATCTGGTACTTCTAATATTTCATTTGCTTAATTATTCATTATCTTAGTTTTTATAAACATACCTTACTTGATTTTAAATGTATTGTAGCCACATAGAAGGAGATCATTTAGTGAGATAGAGGTGAGAACTCTAGTAGTCCTGCTGAGCGGATTGGACGTAACAAAAGGCATTACAAAACTGGCAGTGATTAGCCATCTCCAAGAATCACAGGAGGGAAGGCTGTTCTTGCTAAATATGCAAAATAAATTAGGATCAGAGTACCAAAAGAAAATAATTGACAGAGTAAGAACATTGTTTAAATAGTGAATTTCTTGAAGTTGAAGTCACGCTTAGAAATGTTGACTATATTTAACAATAGGTTGCTATAGCAAACTATAATAGTTAACTATATAGTTCATAAGTAGTCTGTACGTGATTACGTTTACTATGGTACTATCGTACACCGGTTAAGACTTTATTTGAAACTTAGTCTATGTTACTCAGATTTTTAATTCAAAATTTTAGTCTTGTGAGATTATTCAAAGCCTTGATTATTTGTAGTTATATGTTTCTTGTATTTATTCACATTATATGATTGTCCATTAACGTTAAATCATCATTTCATTATCGAAATTGTTTTATCAAGTTTGATTTTACTTTTAACAAGCAAACACTTAGTTTTTCTGTACCGTTGACTTCTCATGTATAAATAGGTAAAATTTGATAATCAAACTTCAGCGAAAGTTTGACAGTAAAGCAATGATCTTAGATGTGTTTTCTTTCATAAATGATCTTTGATATGGAAAAAAATGGAATCTGGATTTCTTTTTACATTTGTTGATAGAAATAGGAATTCTTCATATGAATACCCCTAATTCTTCCTTAACATCAACTCCTTCCTCTATCATTCCGCTTTTGGAAAGGCTTCAATTGAAAATAAAAGTTACCATTTCCAGGAAGCTACATAATCTCGCTTTGTTACCAAATCCCGTTATACCGTTACCAAATCCCTCTGTAGATCGCCATTCCCCGTACAAGTTACTCAATCCCGCACAAGTTACCAATTATCGCTTTAGGTCACAAAATAACACTCTAAGTTACCAAATCACTCATTTGCTTTGTTTTCAAAAACTATTCAAGCCAAGGGTGTCATCTTCCTGCATGTGAAAAATTACGAACCCATTTACCAAATAATGCTCTTATGCATTTGTTATGCCCATTAGAAATGGTTTCAATGAGCTTACGTTACCATTTTCCGCACTTCACGTTACCAAATACCGTTGGAAACTGTTTCAATAATACAAAAAATACAAAATGACCAAAATTTGACCCATTTTTTTGGATAGGAAATGACTCAAATCGTATAGAAAACACGACCACAAAAACGTTTTTTTTCTGTTAGTCTTTTTTTCAGCGTTACCAAATAGCGGAAAGAAGTCGTCATTAAAACACATTTAATAAAACGCTAAAAGAAATTATAGTGCTATACTTTGGTTGAAACGATCAAAATACTTAAATAATATCTTGCATACCTTCCAAAACCCTTGAATGTCATGAAGACTTTGAATTCCTCATGAGAAGATCCTAATAGCTAGTAAGACGAAAAATCAAATGAATTTGAAAAAAAAATCAGGAATAATTAGAAAGGGTATGCTAAGTAAGGTGTATTGGGTAATGGGTGGAGGTATACTAGATCAGCTTAATGAGAAATGAGTCAGAGTATATTAAATCAGGGTTAGGGGTAATGGGTATACAAGGTAAATGAGTAATTGTTCAGGGTATACTAGGAAAGGGCAATGGGTAGGTGTACAGGTATATTAGATTAGGTGTAATAGGTGATATAATGATGATAAAAGGAACGGTCTGAAACACAATTGATGAAGGCTTATTTTTCTAAATATCATAAATTTTTGCCCATATTTTGTTTCCTAATACTAAGTGATCGAATTGTTAGTACTTGCTAGCGTGAACATGAAGTAGCATAAGTCTCCACTGTCAATTTACTATGTACTATAGTAGACGCTATCTAGACCCCCATCTCATCGGACACATAACACTTTATTTCCGAAAATTCAAGAAGAAATATAATTTCATTGACCAATTGACCTTTTTGCTTTGATTTCCTGAAGTACAGTAGCCAAGAGCTTCTTCTTTAAATATCTCTGAGAACGTACGGTCTAACAGACATTTAGGTACTCTTCTCAATGCCCTATGCCCGTAAGAGAGGATTCAAATGAAATCAAGTCAACATTTCCGGCACAAGTTACCCAATCCCCCTTTGTTACCAAATCCCGCTATACCGTTGCCAAATCCCGCTCTAAGTTACCAAATCACGCTTTTGCTTTGTTCTCTTTAACTACAGAAGCCTAGAGTGTCATCTTTCAGAATGTGATAAACTTGCAACTTTTTGAACACTTGTTGCTCTTCTTTAATTCTCCTGCCCTTTAGAAAGGTTTCAATTAAAAAAGGTTACCATTTCCCGCACAAGTTACCCAATCCCGCTTTGTTACCAAATCCCGCTATACCGTTACCAAATCCCGCTCTAAGTTACCAAATCACGCTTTTGCTTTGTTCTCTTTAACTACAGAAGTCTAGAGTGTCATCTTTCAGAATGTGATAGACTTGCAACTTTTTGAACACTTGTTGCTCTTCTTTAATTCTCCTGCCCTTTAGAAAGGCTTCAACTGAAAAAAGGTTACCATTTCCCGCACAAGTTACCCAATCCCGCACAAGTTACCAATTATCGATATACCGTTACCAAATCCCGCTCTAGGTTACCATTTCCCGCACAAGTTACCCAATCCCGCACAAGTTACCAATTATCGCTATACCGTTACCAAATCCCGCTCTAGGTTACCAAATCACTCATTTGCTTTGTTTTCAAGAACTATTGAAGCCAAGGGTGTCATCTTCCTGCATGTGAAAAATTATGAACCCATTGATCAAATGATGCTCTTATCCATTTGTTATGCCCATTAGAAATGGTGTCAATGAGCTTACGTTACCATTTCCCGCACTTCACGTTACCAAATACCGTTGGAAACGTTCAGTAATAATACAAAATACAAAATGACCAAAATTTGACCCATTTTTTGGATAGGAAATGACCCAAATCGTATAGAAAACACGACCACAAAAAACGTTTTTTTTTCCTGTTAGATTTAGTCTTTTTTTCAGCGTTACCAAATAGCGGAAAGAACTCTTCATTAAAACATATTTAATAAAACGCTAAAAGAAATTATAGTGCTATACTTTGGTTGAAACGATCAAAATACTTAAATAATATCTTGCATACCTTCCAAAACCCTTGAATGTCATGAAAACTTTGAATTCTTCATGAGAAGATCCTAATAGCTAATAAGACGAAAAATCAAATGAATTTGAAAAAAAAATCAGGAATAATTAGAAAGGGTATGCTAAGTAAGGTGTCTTGGCTAATGGGTGGAGGTATACTAGATCAGCTTAATGAGAAATGAGTCACAGTATATTAGATCAGGTTTATGGGTTATATCAACTTCTTGTTATTATAAGTTCAAAATATAGACATATTAGAGTATGTAATATTGTCACTTCCTGTATGTAAACACTACGAATTATATCAAATCAATCACTGAGTTAGAACTTGATTGCTTTTTATGGTCATATACTCCTTAGGGAAAGATGAAAAAATGTCAATATTCAGAAGGTGTAGTCTTCATCAGCTGTGTTTCAGACTTTTACTTCTTCATCATTATATCGCCTGGTAGCTATCAACGTGCAGTGGTCACCCACCCAATAGTACGTCACGCTAGACGTCGCTTAACTTGCGTCATGCAAAGCGTGATACATACCTCACAGCCAGAGAAGCTACCTTATTGTAAGTATTTCAAAATCTCTTATATATCTCAGCCATGTCTGTTAGGGTTAGGGTTAGGGTAACCAATTATGTCACTTTGGTTCATTTGACTTTTTACGTTATTCAGCAATACATTTTAACTAATTTAAAATGATTCAAAATTGTTCAATATCCTTTCCTTATGCATCATTATACATTGGATACATTCTCTATTTAAGTTTTAAAAAGTGATTCAAAGAATAAAAGAAGACAGTTTAACGAAAATATTTAATGAACATCTAAAATAAAGTAAAGTTTGATAGCAAAAATCCCTGAAACCGGAAATTTTTTTCCGGAATGCAATATTCCGGAAAAAAAAATCCGTTTTTAGTGGAACTCTTCTGTGTTTGGAACTCTTATGTGTTTGGATTTTTCTGAGTTTGGAGCTCTTTTGTGCTTGGAACTCTTCTGTGTTTGGAGCTCTTTTGTGTTTGGAACTCTTCTGTGTTTGGAGCTCTTTTGTGTTTGGAACTCTTCTGCGCGTCCAAAACCCCACTATAGGTTACCATTTCCCGCACAAGTTACCCAATCTCGCTATACCCTTACCAAATCCCGCTCTTTTGTGTTTGGAACTCTTCTGTGTTTGGAGCTCTTTTGTGTTTGGAACTCTTCTGCGCGTCCAAGATCACACAGAGCGCGCCCTGACTTTGTGTATATGATGACGCCAGCTGCGGGGTTAGCGTGGGATCTTTCGGTCGTCACATAGATCAGTGTAAGCACACAGTGTCCCTAACACTGCAGAGTGCGGACGGAAAAATTTACCAGGGAAGAGAACGCTAAAAGGTAGGCAATTTTTTTTTTGGGAGAATATTTTAGAATTTATATTCTGAAACAGTATCTTCGAAGGAAAATTTCTTTTGATATGTATACTGCAAAATCACATATTTTCGTGGTGTCAAATTGTATTTGTTCTTCGAGTTTTCATTTCATGGTTCAATGAGAAAGAATTACTTAAACTTCAACTTTTTTTTCATTTCGTAGATGACATAAATTTCTTGGGTCTCGACATGCAAAGAAAATAACGATAATTAAACCCCATGAAAATTAGTGATTTGACAGTAGGTTTCCTTTTCCTTTTTTTAAGTTAAGGTTGCATTTTATTTCATGACTGAATAATATAGATGAGAAAAACTGCCAAGTTTAAGAATGCGTTAATTACGCAAAAAACAACTGCTATTAAACAGAATTTTATTTAATTAAATTTTTATAATTGTAATTTGATAATTCTGTAAAACTTAAACCAATATGAGCAGGAATTTCTTGTTGTAAGCAAGTTAGTCACTATAAAACATGGAAGATTTATAAATTTTGGTTGTTTATTTTTTTGGCGTTGGGAAAAAAATAGAGTAGCTATAATTGAAATGATGTATTAATTGTCGTCCTGTACAACAATTGAATTTCTCTTTAACATTCGCAATTCAAAGAAATTTTCTGCTCATATTGGAAAAAATATTTGAAATTTAGTTATTATTGAATATGCGTGATGTGTGTATGTAAATAAAGATTGGGGGTAACGAAGGCGTCAATTAGCGCCTAAGTCAAGGAGACCATCTAATAAATTAGGAGATACCCCAGCAAATTGCGAGGTACCTCTCTGTGAGAATGAAAATGAGTGTAAAGCATGACGATAAACTTAAAATAGTTTTGCCTTATAAATGATTAGTGCAGTTTTTTATGTTAACGGTATCATTTAGAAGATATTATCAAATAAAAATAATCTATCATAGACATTTACAAAGTTTGATTATTGTCTGATAAATTGCAATATGACATTACATTGAAGTCTATGGAGAGAGCAGGTTTAATTAACATATTGTAAAAAGTAATTTGAATTTTATACATATCTCTCTGTAAAATATTGTATAAGATCCCAATTTGAAATGCAAAGAAATCAGATACCGGAGATAATTTGAGAAAATTAGAATTCTCTCATCTTCAGAAAGGGGCAGAGAATTTCAGAAACATGTATAATGCAAAATAGCCAGATTAAAAATGTTACCAAATATGTCACTTAGGTTCATTTGACTTTTTATGCCCGAAAGATAGGATTCAAATAAAATCAAGTCAATATTTCCGGCACAAGTTACCCAATCCAGCTTTGTTACCAAATCCCGCTCTAAGTTACCAAATCACACTTGCTCATATAATTCATACATAATTCATACTTAGGACCCTCGTTGGAACACCATTAATAACTACCTGATACAGATGAAGACCCTCCAGCCCCACGTAGTTAACGAGTGCCCTTAAACCCAGTCAAACGGGAGATAGATTAGGGTTAGTTACCAAATCCCGCTCTCTAAGTTACCATTTAACGCTTGCTCATATAATTCATACATAATTCATACTTAGGACCCTCGTTGGAACACCTTTTATAACTACCTGATACAATTGAAGACCCTCCAGCCCCACGTAGTTAACGAGTGCCCTTAAACCCAGTCAAACGGGAGATAGGTTAGGGTAGTTACCAAATCCCGCTCTCTAAGTTACCATTTCCCGCACAAGTTACCCAATCCCGCACAAGTTACCAAATCCCGCTATACCGTTACCAAATCCCGCTCTAAGTTACCAAATCACGCTTGCTCATATAATTCATACATAATTCATACTTAGGACCCTCGTTGGAACATCATTAATAACTACCTGATACAGATGAAGACCCTCCAGCCCCACGTAGTTAAAGAGTGCCCTTAAACCCAGTCAAACGGGAGATAGGTTAGGGTTAGTAACCAAATCCCGCTCTAAGTTACCAAATCACGCTTGCTTATATAATTCATACATAATTCATACTTAGGACCCTCGTTGGAACACCATTTTTAACTAACTTATACAGATGAAGACCCTCCAGTCCCACGTAGTTAACGAGTGCCCTTAAACCCAGTCAAACGGGAAATAGGTTAGGGTTAGTTACCAAATCCCGCTCTAAGTTACCAAATAGCGTTTTGTTACTAAATCCCGCTATACCGTTACCAAATCCCGCTCTAGGTTACCATTTCCCGCACAAGTTACCCAATCCCGCACAAGTTACCAATTATCGCTTTAGGTTACAAAATAACGCTCTAAGTTACCAAATCACTCATTTGCTTTGTTTTCAAAAACTATTGAAGCCAAGGGTGTCATCTTCCTGCATGTGAGAAATTACGAACCCATTGACCAAATAATGCTCTTATCCATTTGTTATGCCCATTAGAAATGGTTTCAATGAGTTTACGTTACCATTTCCCGCACTTCACGTTACCAAATACCGTTGGAAACTGTTTCAATATCACAAAATACAAAATGACCAAAATATGATCCATCTTTTTGGATAGGAAATGACCAAAATCGTATAGAAAACACGACCACAAAAAACTTTTTTTCTCTCTTAGACTTAGCCTTTTCTTCAATGTTACCAAATAGCGGAAAGACGTCTTCATTAAAACACATTTAATATAACGCTAAAAGAAATTATAGTTCTATACTTTGGTTGAAAATCAAAATCAAAATACTTAAATAATATCTTGCATACCTTCCAAAACCCTTGAATGTCATGAAGACTTTGAATTCCTCATGAGAAGATCCTAATAGCTAGTAAGACGAAAAATCAAATGAATTTGAAAAAAAAAATCAGGAATAATTAGAAAGGGTATGCTAAGTAAGGTGTCTTGGGTAATGGGTGGAGGTTTACTAGATCAGCTTAATGAGAAATGAGTCACAGTATATTAGATCAGGATTAGGGGTTATATTAACTTCTTGTTATTATAAGTTCAAAATATAGACATATTAGAGTATGTAATATTGTCACTTCCTGTATGTAAACACTACGAATTATATCAAATCAATCACTGAGTTAGAACTTGATTGCTTTTTATGGTCATATACTCCTTAAGGAAAGAAAAAAAATGTCAATATTCAGAAGAGTAAGCCTTCATCAGCCGTGTTTCAGACCGCTACTTTCTTCATCATTATATCGACTGGTAGCTATCAACGTGCAGTGGTCACCCACCCAATAGTACGTCACGCTAGACGTCGCTTAACTTGCGTCATGCAAAGCGTGATACATACCTCACAGCCAGAGAAGCTACCTTATTGTAAGTATTTCAAAATCTCTTATATATCTCAGCCATGTCTGTTAGGGTTAGGGTATAGGGTTTTTACGACGATTGCTCCGGAGCAGCTTAGAAAGGCTTCAATTGAAAAAGGTTACCATTTCCCGCACAAGTTACCCAATCCCGCTATACCGTTACCAAATCCCACTCTTTTGTGTTTGGAACTCTTCTGTGTTTGGAGCTCTTTTGTGTTTGGAACTCATCTGCACGTCCAAAATCACACCCACTCTTTTGTGTTTGGAACTCTTCTGTGTTTGGAGCTCTTTTGTGTTTGGAACTCTTCTGCGCGTCCAAGATCACACAGAGCGCGCCCTGACTTTGTGTATATGATGACGCCAGCTGCGGGGTTGTGTATTATCTTTAGGTCGTCACATAGAACAGTGTAAGCACACAGTGTCCCTAACACTGCAGAGTGCGGACGGAAAAATTTACCAGGGAAGAGAACGCTAAAAGGTAGGCAATTTATTTTTTGGGAGAATATTTTAGAATTTATATTTTGAAACAGTTTCTTCGACGGAAAATTTCTTTTGATATGTATACTGCAAAATCACATATTTTCGTGGTGTCAAATTGTATTTGTTCTTCGAGTTTTCATTTCATGGTTCAATGAGAAAGAATTACTCAAACTTCAACTTTTTTTCATTTCGTAGATGACATAAATTTCTTGGGTCTCGACATGCAAAGAAAATAACGATAATTAAACCCCATGAAAATTAGTGATTTGACAGTAGGTTTCCTTTTCCTTTTTTTAAGTTAAGGTTGCATTTTATTTCATGACTGAATAATATAGATGAGAAAAACTGCCAAGTTTAAGAATGCGTTAATTACGCAAAAAACAACTGCTATTAAACAGAATTTTATTTAATTAAATTTTTATAATTGTAATTTGATAATTCTGTAAAACTTAAACCAATATGAACAGGAATTTCTTGTTGTAAGCAAGTTAGTCACTATAAAACATTGAAGGTTTATAAATTTTGGTTGTTCATTTTTTTGGCGTTGGGAAAAAAATAGAGTAGCTATAATTGAAATGATGTATTAATTATTGTCCTTTACAACAATTGAATTTCTCTTTAACATTCGCAATTCAAAGAAATTTTCTGCTCATATTGGAAAAAATATTTGAAATTTAGTTATTATTGAATATGCGTGATGTGTGTATGTAAATAAAGATTGGGGGTAACGAAGGCGTCAATTAGCGCCTAAGTCCCGGAGAGCATGTAATAAATTAGGAGGTACCCCAGCAAATTGCGAGGTACCTCTCTGTGAGAATGAAAATGAGTGTAAAGCATGACGATAAACTTAAAATAGTTTTGCCTTATAAATGATTAGTGCAGTTTTTTTATGTTTACGGTATCATTTAGAAGATATTATCAAATAAAAATAATCTATCATAGACATTTACAAAGTTTGATTATTGTCTGATAAATTGCAATATGACTTTACATTGAAGTCTATGGAGAGAGCAGGTTTAATTAACATATTGTAAAAAGTAATTTGAATTTTATACATATCTCTCGGTAAAATATTGTATAAGATCCCAATTTGAAATGCAAAGAAATCAGATACCGGAGATAATTTGAGAAAATTTTCATAAAGGGGCAGAGAATTTCAGAAACATATATAATGCAAAATAGCCAGATTTAAAATGTTACCAATTATGTCACTTTGGATCATTTAACTCTTTACGTTATTATCAAATCAGATATAAAGTAAATCAAAAAAGTGAAAGAGGATTAATTAAGAGATCTAACATTTCGTTAGCAAAAATCCCTGAAACCGGAAATTTTTTTCCGGAATGCAATATTCCGGAAAAAAAAATTCGTTTTTAGTGGAACTCTTCTGTGTTTGGAACTCTTCTGTGTTTGGAACTTTTCTGAGTTTGGAGCTCTTTTGTGTTTGGAACTCTTCTGTGTTTGGAGCTCTTATGTGTTTGGAGCTATTCTGTGTTTGGAGCTCTTTTGTGTTTGGAACTCTTCTGCGCGTCCAAAACCCCACTATAGGTTACCATTTCTCGCACAAGTTTTGTTACAAAATCCCGCTACACCAATTCTCAAGTCCGGTCAAGGTATTTTCCTCACAAGTTTTCATTTATTCTTATTTGTTTTTTTTTTTTTTTTTTTTTTTTTTTTTTGTTCTTTATAAATGAATAGAGATAAAAAAATAGTTGTTTGATTAATGTAGAGGAATGTGTTGCAAATACTCCTCAATCAATATAAGAATATCGCACTCAAATACAAATAAAACTAGATATTAAAATTTTTATTAGTAAAGAATAGTTTCTTTTTTAAGGAATTGGTATGAGTGAGGAAAAAGGTATAGAGTCTCTCTCTTCCGATGCAGGTATTACATGTAGTCATTTGAATTTTCGTACATCAAATCGCATATAAAGTTAATCAAGAAAGTGAAAGAGGATTAATTAAGATATCTAACATTTTGTTAGCAAAAATCCCTGAAACCTGAAATTTTTTTCCGGAATGCAATATTCCGGAAAAAAAAATTCCGTTTTTAATTGATCTCTTCTGTGTTTGGAACTCTTCTGTGTTTGGAACTTTTCTGAGTTTGGAGCTCTTTTGTGTTTGGAACTCTTCTGCGCGTCCAAAACCCCACTATAGGTTACAATTTCTCGCACAAGTTTTTTCTCCTATCGATAATAGACACCAAATATATATTGATTTTTTTTTTTAAATTTTATGATATTTAATATTTATATCATTTATTTCTCCTTCATATCATCTTATCGAGTTGCATTTTGTAATAACTGAAGCATTTTGTGATTCCTTTTAGTAGAGATGGAAGCTGATGTGGCGGAGTCCCAGGCAAATAAAGATCCTTGTTTATCTGGTAATGAATCTGACCCAGATATTCTAGAAGCTGATGTGGTGGAGTCCCAGGGAAATAAAGATCCTTGTTTCTCTGGTAATGAATCTGACCTAGATATTCTATAATATCTAATAATATCGGAGATATTCTATAATTTGCAGTTGATATATCTAAGGGAAACAAGAATATAAGTTTGCTAACTGTGATCTTTTAAGGATAAAATCATGCTGAAGAAAAAAATGAACTTATTTTTTAACAATGTTTTTCCTAAATAACAGTTACAGGGCGTTACATTGTTCGCCAATGTATTTTGTGCAACAAGGCCATTGTGCGCTTTGGGGACCATCTGAGGAGGACGCACCACATCTCCAAAAGAGTACGCATTGAGTACCTCCGCTTCATAAGTCCCAAAGTTGTTGACAACTTTATGACGTAGGTTGAATTTTGAAGCATTAATTCAATCGTATAGAAATATATTTCTTCAATTATCCATATATCTTCATTTTGTAGTGATGAATGTGTACCTTCTCTACACCTGGAGAACCTTACAGACCCAAGTGATGATGAAAGGTTTGTGAGCACAATCATACTTGTATGACTTTAAATTTGATTTTATTTGCACTAGAGCTGAATAATCATTTGAACTGTTTGTAGGGAAAGTACCATGGACGCAGCTGAAAAAAGATGCTTATCCTAACCCACTGCATCCTTGGAAAAATCAGCTTACTTCCATTGATAAAAATACCGGAGATAATTTGAGAAAATTAAAAGTTTAAACTTTTCCTATTAGTATTTTTTAATTCAGTGTGTATCATAAACCACATTGTAATTATTTAAGTGTATGTCATTTGTCCAAATAAAAAATAATGAAACAAAAAAAAAAAATAGCTGAAATATAAAAGGAACTTATACTGATTTACAAGTAAGATAGCATTTCTGGCTATGCGACATGTCCCTCGTCTTGATGATGCAGGTTAAGCAACGTAAGTATGATCAGTACTTGGATGGGTGACAGCTGCACGTTGCAAGGTTTCACAAAGGGCTATCAAGTGATATAGTGATGATACAGCACCTTTCTGAATCACATTTGCTTAAGAATTAAGCATCTGAATATCACACAAACGTTTCTTTTGTTCTTAAAGATAAGTTTTAGACTAATTCAGTAACTGCAGGAATTCATTGATCACAGTAAAAATAAGCATTCTTTTCTTAAACATTAAGGGTAAAATTGAATAAAAGCAGGAATTCTTTGCTCATAAAAATTTAGCATTTTTCAAATAAGCAAGGATTTTGTACAGTTAAGTAAGGATTAGGGTTAAAATAATCCGTAGTTTTATCGTCATCTTAGTCACTCAGCTTCGGCAATTCCATTTAATAATCTAAGAGGCATCTGAACGAATACTGTCATTTTAGTAACCATTTAATGCACAAACTCTTGGTTACCATTTCCCACCCTTTTATCCAATCGCACAGAACACATAACAACCAAGTTGACATTCTAGTACTCTTTTTCTTTCCTTTGCCCCATAGAAAATATTGAAATTCAATCAGATTACCGTTTTCCGCACGTTTCCCAATACGGTTTTGTTACTAATTCCCGCTATATCGTTACCAAATCCCACTCTAGGTTACCATTTCCCGCACAAGTTACTCAATCCCGCACAAGTTACCAATTATCGCTTTAGGTTACCAAATAACGCTCTGAGTTACCAAATCACTCATTTGCTTTGATTTGGTAAACTATTGAAGCAAAGGGTATCATCTCCCTGCATGTTAAATATAATGAACCCATTGACGCTATAATCCCTTGATCCATTTGGCATACCCATTAGAAATGCGTTCAATGAGTTTATGTTACCATTTCCCGCACTTGGAGTTACCAAATACCGTTGGAAACTATTTCAGGATTATCGTTGAAGTTTCAAATAAAATTTGTAAATTAATGCCAAATGGTAATAATCTTACTATGAATTCTCGATGAAAAAGACCTTCTAACTGGTAGGACGAAAATCAATTGAATTTGAAAAAAGAATAGTGAGTATGAGGAAGGGTTTAATGGGTAATGCGTAGAGGTATATTAGGTGAGACTAATTGGAAAAGAGTTCGGATATATTTGGTCAGGATTAGGAGTAATGGGTGTACTATGTAAATTTAAAATTGTTCAGGGTATACTAGGAAAACAGCAGTGGGTAGGTGTCTGGGTATGCTAGGTCAGGGGTAATAGGGGATATAGTGATGATGAAAGGAACGGTCTGAAGCAGAATTGATTAGAGCTTATTCTGAATATATTTTTTTAAATTTGCTGCAGTGTTTTGTGACATTTTGGTAGAGAAGATCAGGAAATCAGAAGAATGGAAACAGTTAGAGAAGCTTGTATTTATGGGTGAGTATATTCACATTTGCAATACTTTTCAGATCTTAACAATGAAAATGATTTTGACAAATGAATCACTTGTTTGTTGTTGATAGTAAATTTTTATGCTATTTATAGGAAGAGTGTGGAAACAGTGGAAGAAGTTCCTAGCAGTATGTTGGTATTTTCATTTTTCTTGAATAAAGGGTTAGTCTAGTGACATTTTCAATGTTTTTCATGCAAGACCAATCAAATGGCAGTATTAAAGTTTCAATTTTTGTGAGATAATTAGCCAGTTCATCAAAGAAAGCTATGTATTTCCTCGTCCTGCACCTGTTCGAGTACAGAACATCCTCTCTACATTTACATTGCGTAAATTCTTCCAGCCAGAATGGTCTAGCTGGTGTATCCTTCCAGTTGAACAGCATGTACTTAACCTCTCGAAAGGAAACATAGCCCATAAGACTCCTAAACATGGCTAGAAATCCATCTTTTACTTGACCAATGTCAAATTTAAACTCAAATCTTTCAAGGCTTTCGAAGACGTTCTCTATGAAGTTTATAACGCGTTTGTTTTCGCCCACTTCTCAGTCGTCTTCCATCCATTAATCTGGTTTCACTGCAAGTAAAATACAAATATATGTATTTGTGTTAAATATATTCAAATTTTAAAGAAATTGTGTATAATGGAGTAATAGTAGAATTCATTTCTTGGCTACAAACAGACAACAGACAGTGCAAAATGTGCCAGAGTATGGGTTCCTCAAAAAAAAAAAAAATAAGTACATTGCACATATACTGTGTGCTCAATAACCAATCTATAAAAACTAGATTCTTTCATCCACTCCTGTAATGGCTACACAAGGATCTATTATGGGAGTGGATCAAAGGTTCCAATTTTAATTTGATAAGCTTACTTATTTAATAAACTCCAGCAAATAAAACCTCTAGTTGTTTGGAATACATTATGTTCATTTTCACAAGGAATGCTATTTTTTAAAGCAAATCCCCTTTTCTCTTATCGGAATTTAAGAACTGTGCTTCAATTCTGATTTGAAAACACAATTCTTGGTCAGAATCAATGTACATTCCTGGCTTAGCAATATTGCAAATGCAAATTCAGTGATGCATTATGCAATGAAGACCTATTAGATGACACCTCCTTTCTCTCCAATACAAATCTGTTATTGGATTGACTTCGTAAATAACCTTCAAATGTCAAATATTTGTTTTAGCTCACCTGAACTGAAAGCTCAAGTGAGCTTTTCTGATCACATTTTGTCCGGCGTCCGTCTGTCTGTCCATCTGTCTATGTGTAAACTTTTCACATTTTCGACTTCTTCTCAAGAACCACTGGGCTAATTTCAACCAAACTTACCACAAAGTATCCGAAGGGGATTCAAGTTTGTTCAAATGAAGGGCCATGCCCTCTTTCAAGGGGAGATAATTAGGAATTAGTGAAAAAATAAAAGCATCATTTAAAAATCTACTTCTCAAGAACCAAAGGGCCAGGAAAGATGAAACTCATGTGGAAGCATCCTCAGATAGTGTACATTCAAGTTTGTTCAGCTTCAAATTTGTACAGTTAAGGATGCTCAAAAATCCTGTTTTCTTTTATTTAGGCATTAAGAACTACCAAACAGATTGCACAGACGAGCTCCATTCAAGAGGTATATCTTAATGCACTTGTCTTTATTTCTTGGCATTTTCCTTCGGTGAAAATGTTTTATTTTCTTTTTAAAATGTCGGTGAAATATTTTCTTATATTCTAGATATCACAGACAGGTACTGCGGAAGGTAGTTCAAACCCTAACCCTACCCCTGATCCTGACTCTCCAAAGGTAAATGTTATGATTGTAATTCTAAAAGCAAATGACTGTTGGAAGCAAAATTTCCGCCACTTCTTCCATTATACGCTACTTCTTCCATTTTGTTTATTATATACATATATATTATACCGAAAATCATAATTTAAAATAGATGTACTGAAGCACGTAGCTTATTCAAATAAAATCAAGTCAACATTTCCGGCACAAGTTACACAATCCCGCTTTGTTACTAAATCCCGCTATACCGTTACCAAATCCCGCTCTAAGTTACCAAATCACGCTTGCTCATATAATTCATACATAATTCATACTTAGGACCCTCGTTGGAACACCATTTTTAACTACCTTATACAGATGAACACCCTCCAGCCCCACGTAGTTAACGATTGCCCTTAAACCCAGTCAAACGGGATATAGGTTAGGGTTAGTTAACAAATCCCGCTCTCTAAGTTACCATTTAACGCTTGCTCATATAATTCATACTTAGGACCTCGTTGGAACACCATTTTTAACTACCTGATACAGATGAAGAAACTCCAGCCCCACGTAGTTAACGAGTGCCCTTAAACCCAGTCAAACGGGAGATAGGTTAGGGTTAGTTACCAAATCCCGCTCTCTAAGTTACCATTTAACGCTTGCTCATATAATTCATACTTAGGACCCTCGTTGGAACACCATTTTTAACTACCTGATACAGATGAAGACCCTCCAGCCCCACGTAGTTCACGAGTGCCCTTAAACCCAGTCAAACGGGAGATAGGTTAGGGTTAGTTACCAAATCCCGCTCTTAGTTACCAAATCACGCTTGCTTATATAATTCATACATAATTCATACTTAGGACCCTCGTTGGAACACTATTTTTAACTACCTGATACAGATGAAGACCCTCCAGCCCCACGTAGTTAACGATTGCCCTTAAACCTAGTCAAACGGGAGATAGGTTAGGGTTAGTTACCAAATCCCGCTCTCTAAGTTACCATTTAACGCTTGCTCATATAATTCATGCTTAGGACCCTCGTTGGAACACCATTTTTAACTACCTGATACAGATGAAGAAACTCCAGCCCCACGTAGTTCACGAGTGCCCTTAAACCCAGTCAAACGGGAGATAGGTTAGGGTTAGTTACCAAATCCCGCTCTCTAAGTTACCATTTAACGCTTGCTCATATAATTCATATATAATTCATACTTAGGACCCTCGTTTGAACACCATTTTTAACTACCTGATACAGATGAAGACCCTCCAGCCCCACGTAGTTCACGAGTGCCCTTAAACCCAGTCAAACGGGAGATAGGTTAGGGTTAGTTACCAAATCCCGCTCTAAGTTACCAAATAACGTTTTGTTACTAAATCCCGCTATACCGTTACCAAATCCCGCTCTAGGTTACCATTTCCCGCACAGGTTACCCAATCCCGCACAAGTTACCAATTATCGCTTTAGGTTACAAAATAGCGCTCTAAGTTACCAAATCACTCATTTGCTTTGTTTTCAAAAACTATTGAAGCCAAGGGTGTCATCTTCCTGCATGTGAAAAATTACGAACCCATTGACCAAATAATGCTCTTATCCATTTGTTATGCCCATTAGAAATGGTTTCAATGAGCTTATGTTACCATTTCCCGCACTTCATGTTACCAAATACGGTTGAAAACGTTCAGTAATAATACAAAATGACCAAAATTTGACCCATTTTTTTGGATAGGAAATGACCCAAATCGTATAGAAAACACGACCCCAAGAAAGGTTTTTTTTGCCTGTTAGACAGTCTTTTCTTTTTCAGTGTTACCAAATAGCGGAAAGAAGTCTTCATTAAAACACATTTAATAAAACGCTAAAAGAAATAATAGTGCAGAAAGGGTATGCTAAGTAAGGGGTGTTGGGTAATGGGTGGAGGTATACTAGATCAGCTTAATGAGAAATGAGTCAGAGTATATTAGATCAGGGTTAGGGGTAATGGGTATACAATGTGAATGAGTAATTGTTCAGGGTATACTAGGAAAGGGCAATGGGTAGGTGTGCAGGTATGTTAGGTGTAATTGGTGATATAGTGATGATAAAACCTTAACAAAAAATACTATAGTAAACTATAGTTAACAATAGTTTACTATAGTTAACTATAGTAAATCAAAGTTCCAAAGTTTTTACTATAGTAAATCAAAGTTCCAAAGTTTTTATTATAGTAAATCAAAGTTCCAAAGTTTTCACTATAGTAAATCAAAGTTCCAAAGTTTTTATTATAGTAAATCAAAGTTCCAAAGTTTTTACTATAGTAAATCAAAGTTCCAAAGTTTTCATTATAGTAAATCAAAGTTCCAAAGTTTTCACTATAGTAAATCAAAGTTCCAAAGTTTTCCCTATACTTAATCAAAGTTTCAAAGTTTTTTCATTAGTTTAACAACTTAGGTATTTTTATTAATTTTTTTATTATTTAGCCGTTTTAGGGGAGGGGTGGATATGGGGTTGGTTGGGGCTGGTTTTTGTTGTACATCTTTATTTAAATATACAATGTGGTTAATTCAAATGCAATATTTACTTTTATAAATTTAAAAAAAAATGCATATTGACTGAAGTTGATGAAGCAGATATTTTGATTCTAAATGACACAATAATATATTTTTTCTCCATAAATAAGACTTACGTTACATCTGCATAACATTAAAATTAAATGCCTTGAAATAAATATTGTTTATTTATCGGCGCAAGCGACAACCTTTACATTAAAATTCATATCTTGTACATTATTCTTTTAGGGAGGGGTCGGGTTTTAAAAATGCTCTCTAAAGCTTTTATGAATCTTAAACTTGAAATATCATAAAATGTAAAGAATGGGAATCAAAAACATAATTCCACAGGATTTATCGTACTTAATCAAAGTTTCAAAGTTTTCACTATAGTAAATCAAAGTTCCAAAGTTTTTACTATAGTAAATCAAAGTTCCAAAGTTTTCACGGAAGTAAATCAAAGTTCCAAAGTTTTCACTGCAGTAGATCAAAGTTCCAAAGTTTTCACTATAGTAAATCAAAGTTCCAAAGTCTTCACTATAGTAAATCAAAGTTTCAAAGTTTTCACTATAGTAAATCAAAGTTCCAAAGTTTTCACTATAAAAGATCAAAGTTCCAAAGTTTTCACTATAGTAAATCAAAGTTCCAAAGTTTTTACTATAGTAAATCAAAGTTCCAAAGTTTTCACTGAAGTAAATCAAAGTTCCAAAGTTTTCACTGCAGTAGATCAAAGTTCCAAAGTTTTCACTATAGTAAATCAAAGTTCCAAAGTCTTCACTATAGTAAATCAAAGTTCCAAAGTTTTAACTATAGTAAATCAAAGTTCCAAAAGTTTTTACTTTGGTACTATAGTTAACTATAGTAAACTATAGTTAACTATAGTTTACTATAGTATTTTATTGTTAGAGAAGGAACGGTCTGAAACACAATTGATGAAGGCTTATTCTTCTAAATATCATACATTTTTGCCCATATTTTGTTTCCTATTAATAAGTGATCGTATTGTTAGTACTTGCTAACATGAACATGAAGCAGCATCAGTCTCCACCGTCAATTTACTCAGTACTATAGTAGACGCTATCTAGGCCCCCATCTCATCGGACACATAGCACTTTATTTCCGAAAATTCAAGAAGGAATATAATTTCATTGACCAGTTGACCTTTTTGCTTTGATTTCCTGAAGTACAGTAGCAAAGAGCTTCTTCTTTACATATATCTGAGAACGTACGGTCTAACAGACATTTAGGTACTCTTCTCAATGCCCTATGCCCGTAAGATAGGATTCAAATGAAATCAAGTCAACATTTCAGGCACAAGTTACCCAATCCCGCTTTGTTACCAAATCCCGCTATACCGTTGCCAAATCCCGCTCTAAGTTACCAAATAACGCTTGCTCATATAATTCATACATAATTCATACTTAGGACCCTCGTTGGAACACCATTTTTAACTACCTGATACAGATGAAGACCCTCCAGCCCCATGTAGTTAACGATTGCCCTTAAACCAAGTCAAACGGGAGATAGGTTACGGTTGGTAACCAAATCCCGCTCTAGGTTACCATTTCACGCTAAAGTTACGAAATCACGCTTTGTTACCAAATCACGCTATACCGTTACCAAATCCCGCTCTAAGTTACCAAATCACGCTTGCTCATATAATTCATACATAATACATACTTAGGACCCTTGTTGGAACACCATTTTTAACTACCTGATACAGATGAAAACCCTCCAGCCCCACGTAGTTAACGATTG